>NW_027526385.1:178034116-178346616 GCF_048455015.1 Haemaphysalis longicornis | reverse complement strand
TACAGAAAGATAGGTGGGCAGTCTACAACGCCAAAGGAGGCATAGGGGTGTGGTTAGGCTCTTTTTTTACTACGGTTAATGAAGTTCAAATTTTTTAAATATACAGAAGAAAGAAAGACAGAAAAACACACGCCCAGAATGGGGACCGAACCCACGCCTTTCGATTAGATCTCGAATGCCTTACCAATTCGGCTATCTGGGCGACTGTGTTCTCCTTCACTTTCTGGGCTATTTATATTTACTAGAAGAGTATCTGACGCTTGACGGTGGTAGCCAGAGCCACTCTGACTACACGGGGAGAAGGGGGCCTTCTCTTCAACCCCCGGGGCGTGACTCGAACGTCTACAGCCTGTCATGGGCGGGTAGCTGGCGGGAAGCCCTCTTATGCTACCTAGGCATCAAGGCTGCCAGAACCGAGACCCTCGCTAGGCTTTCGCAGAATAATATAGTAAGGAAATGAGGGGCTTGTTGAGGAAATACAGAAAGATAGGTGGGCAGTCTACAACGCCGAAGGAGGCATTGGGGTGTGGTTAGGCTCTTTTTTTATTACAGTTGATTAAGTTAACATTTTTTTGAAATATACAGAGGAAAGAAAGAAAGAAAAACACGCGCCCAGAGTGGCGACCACACCCACGCCTTTCGATTAGATCTCGAATGCCTTACCAATTAGGCTATCTGGGCGACTGTGTTCTCCTTCACTTTCTGGGCTATTTATATTTACTAGAAGTGTATCTGACGCTTGAGGGTGGTAGCCCGCGCCAATCTGACTACACGGGGAGAAGGGGACATTTTTTGCAACCCCCGGGGCGTGACTCGAACGTCTACAGCCTGTCATGAGCGGGTAACTGGCGGGAAGCCCTCTTATGCTACCTAGGCATCAAGGCTGCCAGAACCGAGACCCTGGCCAGGCTTTCGCAGAATAATATAGTAAGGAAATGAGGGGCTCGTTGAGGAAATACAGAAAGATAGGTGGGCAGTCTACAACGCCAAAGGAGGCATAGGGGTGTGGTTAGGCTCTTTTTTTACTACGGTTAATGAAGTTCAAATTTTTTAAATATACAGAAGAAAGAAAGACAGAAAAACACACGCCCAGAATGGGGACCGAACCCACGCCTTTCGATTAGATCTCGAATGCCTTACCAATTCGGCTATCTGGGCGACTGTGTTCTCCTTCACTTTCTGGGCTATTTATATTTACTAGAAGTGTATCTGACGCTTGAGGGTGGTAGCCCCCACCACTTTGACTAAACGGGGAGAAGGGGACATTCTTTTCAACCCCCGGGGCGTGCCTCGAACGTCTACAGCCTGTCATGAGCGGGTAACTGGCGGGAAGCCCTCTTATGCTACCTAGGGATCAAGGCTGCCAGAACCGAGACCCTCGCTAGGCTTTCCCAGAATAATATAGTAAGGAAATGAGGGGCTCGTTGAGGAAATACAGAAAGATAGGTGGGCAGTATACAATGCCAAAGGAGGCATAGGGGTGTGGTTAGGCTCTTCTTTTTACTACGGGTAATGAAGTTAACATTGTTTTAAATATACAGAAGAAAGAAAGACAGAAAAACACAGCCCCAGAATGGGGACCGAACCCACGCCTTTCGATTAGATCTCGAATGCCTTACCAATTCGGCTATCTGGGCGACTGTGTTCTCCTTCAGTTTCTGGGCTATTTATATTTACTAGAAGTGTGCCTGACGGTTGAGGGTGGTAGCCCCCGCCACTCTGACTAAACGGGGAGAAGGGGAAATTCTTTTCAACCCCCGGGGCGTGACTCGAACGTCTACAGCCTGTCATGAGCGGGTAACTGGTGGGAAGCCCTCTTATGCTACCTAGGCATCAAGGCTGCAGAACCGAGACCCTCCCCAGGCTTTCGCAGAATAATATAGTAAGGAAATGAGGGGCTCATTGAGGAAATACAGAAAGATAGGTGGGCAGTCTACAACGCCAAAAGAGGCATAGGGGTGTGGTTAGCTCTTTTTTTTTACTACGGTAATGAAGTTAAACTTTTTTTTAAATATACAGAAGAAAGAAAGAAAGAAAAACACGCGCCCAGAGTTGGGACCGAAACCACGCCTTTCGATTATATATCTTGCTTATCTAAAATTCGTGAGACCAAAACTTGAATACGCGTCATCAATCTGGCATCCGTCCCAAGTATATCTGACCACTAACCTAGAATCCATGCAAAATCGCGCAGCTCGCTTTATAACCTCCCAATACTCCTCCGGTAGCAGCGTCACATCTTTAACACAGTCCATTTCTCTTCCGTCACTTGTATAGCGCCGTCATATCGCGCGTTTAGGCCTCCTTCATGGGGCCTACTATCATCAAAAATCCAGGCATGAATTGTTAAAACCAGCCCACAGCACGTCAGCGCGCCTAAATCACACCCAGCCAATAGCACACGTACCCGGTCGAACATCGGCATTCACAAAATCATTCTTTCCCAATGCAATAACCCTTTGTAATTCGCTACCCATCAATATAGTATCATGCACTGACGGCGCATCTTTTCGAAAAAAATTGGACGACCATTATCACCACTCCGAACATCAATGCTGATCCACAATATAGATCCTTACTAGTTGGAACCTGCACAGTTGCTCTTGCTTGTCTTTTCTTTTTCTGTGCTTTTATGTCTTATAACTGAACATGTGTATTTGGCAATTTGGTATTGGGTTTCACTGATCTGCTTTTTTTTGTTTTGTTGTTGTTAGTTGTGCTGACTCATGCATATCAGTCACTTTTTTTTTGTTGTCTTCCCTATATGTATTTGCCCCCCCTTGTGTAATGCCTTCGGGCCCTTAAGGAACTAATAAATGAATGCCTTACCAATTCGGCTATCTGGGCGACTGTATTCTCCTTCACTTTTTGGGCTATTTATATTTACTAGAAGTGTACCTGACGCTTGAGGGTGGTAGCCAGCGCCACTCTGACTACGCATGGAGAAGGGGACCTTCTTTTCAACCCCCGGGGCGTGACTCGAACGTCTACAGCCTGTCATGAGCGGGTAACTGGCGGGAAGCCCTCTTATGCTACCTTGGCATCAAGGCTGCCAGAACCGAGACCCTCGCTATGCTTACTTCTGTATATTTAAAAAAATGTGAACTTCATTAACCGTAGTAAAAAAAGAGCCTAAGCACACCCCTATGCCTCCTTTGGCGTTGTAGACTGCCCACCTATCTTTCTGTATTTTCTCAACGAGCCCCTCATTTCCTTACTATATTATTTTGCGAAAGCCTAGCGAAGGTCTCGTTTCTGGCAGCCTTGATGCCTAGGTAGCATAAGAGGGCTTTCCGCCAGTTACCCGCTCATGACAGGCTGTAGACGTTCGACTCACGCCCCGGGGGTTGAAAAGAAGGTTCCCTTTTCCCGTGTAGTCAGAGTGGCGCTGGCTACCACCCTCAAACGTCAGATACACTTCTAGTAAATATAAATAGCCCAGAAAGTGAAGGAGAACACAGTCGTCCAGATAGCCGTATTGGTAAGGCATTCTAGATCTAATCGAAAGGAGTGGGTTCGGTCCCCACACTGGGCGTGTGTTTTCCTTTCTTTCTTTCTTCTGTATATTAAAAAAAATGTTAACTTCATTAACCGTAGTAAAAAAAGAGCCTAACCACACCCCCATGCCTCCTTTGGCGTTGTAGACTGCCTACCTATCTTTCTGTGTATATATAGATTACCAATGTTTTCTTAAAAATTAATCAGTTGTGAGTGCAGCGCTGTCCTGTCTACTTCTCGTTACTTTCTTGTGCTGTGTTTTTTTTCGCGCTGATTTTCAATGATGTCCTATTTATCTCTAAACGAGATGCGCCTAGGATATACATATTTAACGTATATAGCAGCCCCAACGATATTGGGCACAAAGTTATTCATTTATTTTCTCTCGCGTAGCAGGCAGGGTAAAGTCACATGCTTATTATATCGGAGTCTTCAAAGCCCCTCATACTGCTTCGGGATACTTCAGGAGAAGAAGGGTCTCCTGCTTTGGAGAAAAATACAAGCACACATGCTTGTCATTGAGTCAGATTTATCGATGCCCGCCTCAGAATTGGCAATACCGTCCAAAACGACTTTTCCCCAAAACTCCCTCTCACTCACAAAATCAAATTTTCCCGTTGGACCTGCACCCACTCTTCGCTGGGCAGGGATCACCTTATTATCCAAACGGATATCTTCCTCAACGCGACAGTAACGCTGGAAACTAGACAGATAAATATTACTAATTGGGATGAATTCCACAACGTCCGTGCTAATAACCCCTCGCACGAAATTAGCACCGACAAATTCCAAAACTGTCTCGGGAGTAAAATCTCCCATGGCCGAATTGTAAGCAACTGATTAGACCTGGCATTTCCCCCGGATGCAGTCACTTCCCGATCACAGCACCAACTGGAAGCATTCAAAAGCGTACAACGCCTCTGACCCAACAACAAACACAACCGCAAACTTCACCTGAAGCTAGTGAATTCACCGAGGCCATAGAAAACCACGGTGCCGAAATAGCGCGAGATCAATGGGGCCGGATATGTGAGCAGATGAAGGGAAATTTAAGTGTGAAACGCACACGGTCACTTCACAGGCATCTTCTGACCCAGAACGGTCCACGTCGGCTCAGATTAATCGGCCATCCACCATAGTTCATAATTTCCCGGGCACGAATCAGCAATTTCTCGGTAAGGTACGCTCTCTGTACATCCCGATGGGAAAGAGGCAGGCCCTACCGTTCTATTGAGGAGAACCTAATACTGAAGTAGATGCTGAAATAATGGAAGCGGAGGTACGAGCCACGCTCCTCCGCATTCACCCAGGGTCGACCCCAGGACCAGACGGCATCACAAATAAGACCCTCCGTAATTGAGACCACCAATCTATATCAACAATCGCTAAATGCTAAACCATTTTTGGAGGCTCGGCCTTCTACCCCCGTTCTGGAAGCACGCCAAAAATGCCCTGATATCCAAACCGGTGAAGCCACTCAATATTCACCATCTTCGGCCAATCTTTCTCCCTTCATGCGTTGGAAAAGTACTAGAGCACATTATCCATGTTCGCCTTACGAATCATCTCACCTCTACTAATTCTGTTACTCACTCCATGATTGGCTTTAGACTAGGATTTTCCACTCAAGATATTCTTCTTCAACTATCCAGGGAAGTAATTACCCCGGCGTCAAAACTGGACACGGCAGCTGCACTTGCCTAGACCTCACGAATGCATTTGACCGGGCATCACACATGGCAGTCTTGCAAGGGCTGGCAAGTCTGCCCTGGAGAACGTACGTACAATCACGTAAGGCACTTCCTCATGTGTCGCACTGCAATGACTGAGGTCAGAGTCGTCAAATCGGACGTTGTTGAAAACCCCTCAGATGGCACTCCGCAGGGCGCCGTACTGTCTTCGCTGCTGTTTACTTTCGCCCTTCTCAACATCCCCAAGAGGCTGGAAAGAATCCCTCGCCTTGAATGTAGCCTCTACGCGGATGACATTACACTCAGGGAACACAGCGGTAGCCATGCACTCATAGAAGAAAACTACAAGCTGGTGCGCAGGTGGTTGTCGAGGAGGTGGTTATCGAGGAGGCGCACTCAACTGTTCACCTGAAAAATCTAAGCTCCTTCTTCTACCTGCGAAGCATAGATCGGAGGCCCCTCCAGACATAAAAATTCGGATTGGGACCAGCACCGTCCCAACGGTAGAAAGTGTCAAACTTCTTGGTCTCCTCCTACAGCCGATCAAACATTCAATTTATATCGCAAATTACTTCGCATGTAAACCCAACTATCGGACTAATTCGGCTACTAACTGTGCGCGTCACAAAGGACTCAAGGAGAAAGACTCCAGCAGGTACACGCTTTCGTGATTAGCCGCCTCACCTACCACCTCCCTTATCTTCATGTTGCGACAATCGAACTCAACTAAATTTACTGCCTCACTATAAAAGCTTAGAAGGCTGAGTCACAAGTGCCCAGGCATGCATCTACGGCTCTATTCGAACGTCAGGGGGTCTATAATACGGCGGAGGAACTCGTGGAAACCCATCATGTTAATCAACTGCGGAGACGTTCGGCCACCCCACCGGAAGGCGCATACTAAAACGTGTAGAGTTGCGCGCCCCTTTCATTGCGGATAGGAGACTCCCAATACCCCGGGTTACGCATGCCATGCGATGATGGGTTTTTTTTTTGGGGGGGGGGGGGGCGGCAAGAGGGAGAGAAAAAAGCCCGAAACTGTCTGTCATGGGGTGCCGACACCTTATCAGGCCCGAGGGCGAGGGCAGGGGAATATAAAGGTGGGGATAGCGGGAATGCATGTCGTACAGTCCGCCCCATACCACGCAATATGCACCCCCTCATCACAAGGGTCGCATGGAACATAGAGCACTAGAGCTGTCCCGGCGCTTCCAAATGAAATCAGGCATACTGTACGCCGACGCGGCGGACTATCGACACCAGTCCGCATACCCAGTGGCAGTAGCCGACAGATCAAGACAGCCCCCGCAATCGTAATCTCTGATTGAAAGACGGCCGTTGAAAATTTGGCACGGGGACTAGTAACCCGTCAGGCCCCCCGAATTCTTTCGCAAAATCCACCCACCACCCCTATACACCATTTTCCATAAGCAGCCGGGAAAAGAGGAAAATACTCTCAAACCAGTTCTCTCGGCGGCCGACCAGCTTTGCCTGTGCGCGCTGGGCTGCTAACATCGCTCGGCGCGGTGTGCTCCGCTGCGTTGTTCAGGAGTATTTCGCATCGTGTGCTTAGTTTTTGCGGAACTTTCAACTGTTTTAGCCAATGCTGCGATGCCGTTCAAGGCGCAAACGTCGCTTGGTCAGCACTGCGCGGTGGTAGGATATTAAACAACCAGAGAAAGCGAGAAACAATCGCTAACAGCACGCATGTGCACGACACTGCCTGGAGAAAATGCAGTGCGGTTGCGGCGTGTTTTTGCTGCATCACTTCCCAACGCCCACCGAGTTGAGATATCGGTGGATGCCGTTGATAAATCGCAACGACTTTGTACCAACCGCCAATTCCAGGGTTTGTTGTTGGACGGCAAGACTTGGACGGCCAGCAGACGGAGCAAAAACTATTTATCACACGCAAAGCTGCTACAAGCAACGGAACCCCCTGAAATGTTAGTAGCAACTTTATCCTTTACAATACAGCATTGATTGATTGGTTGATTGATTAATTGATTCATTATGGTGTTTAACGCCCCGACGATTCATGGGTGATGAGGCGCGCCGTAGTGGAGGGCTCCGGGTTAATTTTGACCACCCGGGAATCTTTCACGAGCGCCGATACAGTACAGCATTACAATAACTTCTGGTTCCTTGTAGTCAATTTAAAATATCATATATTGTTCGGTCATTACAGCCGATTGGCATTAAACAATCCACTTTTCATCTAATCTAACCTTTAAAATCGCGGCGTTTTGTTTACTTTTTTTAAGGCCAACGCATTACACTGCCAAACGATATGAAAGGATAACTTTCTCCACCGCACACTGCCGGTCGATAGCAGCATTAGCAGGCAGACCAATGTGGAAACGCAGCTTGAGATACGCGTGAACGCTGCATTTGAAAAATAATGATTGATTGATTGTGGGGTTTAACGCGCCGACGCAACGCAGGCGATGAGGCGCGCCGTAGTGGAGGGCTCCGGATTAATTTTGACCACCTGGGGATCTTTATCGTGCGCCGAAATCTCGTACACACGGGAGTTTTTGCTTTTCGCCTCCATCAGAAAAGCGGCCGCCGCGGCCGGGAATCGAACCCGCGACCTCGTGCTCCATTTGAAAAATAGCTCAACTTGTTCTCAACGCTGTCAAAGGAAAAGCATCGATCCTTTTGCGAAGGAGTCTAAAGTATTACGATTACAAAACAGTTACTGCTGGTCGCGTAAAGCATTTGTGGTGCAAGCAGCGGTTTCACAAAGGTGGGATCCGAGCGACAGGCCACATGCGCTGCGCAGAGTTAGGTCAATCATGATCACGATCATGATCAACCAATATATTAACTCGCCCGAACGTCGACCCTTCTGCTCAACCTTCGAATGGTAATTTGACTGGTTGTGCGGTCGTGTTATTTTTCCGCCCAGGTAATTTCGTTTCGTCAGTAACCGTCATAAGTCTAGTTAAGAAAGATTATATTGCATTGCAATGTCAACAGCGTAGCAATCGCCTCGTCGAAAGTCCATAGCGAGCACGGATCACCGTGACCCACATATGCTGTGCGCGCTCCGCATTTGGCGTCCGCGCTTCCGTAAACATGACTAATCGGTGAACATAACAAGCACGGTGGCATTGAAAACACGTATTTACTCCCCGATAGCGATTTCTATGTCAGTCGGTGCCACACCGGTACGTTTGCGTCGCGGAACTGCGGAGCACCACCGGCACCACACCACACTGCTACTGCTGCTCGCAACAGCCGGGGTCGGCATTTTCCGCTCGGCAGCAAATTAGGACCTAAAATCCGTCCGAAGATGATGAAAACAAAACAGAACATACACACACAAGCACTGCAACCGCTAACTTAACGCCAAACCACTACGGTTCACTCGGTAATGCACGGGTACCGAGCAGACGCACGGAAAGAACGGAGCGAACGGAGCACTTAAAGGGACACTGAAGTGAATTTGTCAAGCTCCCGTATTTGCTTGCACTGCGTAGACTGGCTCAAATTAGCACACTTTTCATCGTTTATCCGGTTGACAAATCGGTAATTATTTTACAAAGCGCGAAAGAAGAAGAACTACCATGCGCGGTTTGCGGCGGCCGCACCAACTAAGGCTGTGACGTCACGGCCGGACTGGAGGAGCGGCGAGCGCGCACTTTCGAAGTGCGCGCCCGTCGCTCCTCCAGCCCGGCCGTGGTGACGTAAGGAGGAGGGGCGCCGTGATTGGACGATGCCCAAGGTTAGCAATCACACAAGTTTCGGTTTCGGTTTCGGTTCTGTAAAATATAACCAATGGCGTTGTTGGATGGGCATTCTCAATATCTCAGTAATCATCGTACCACGCTTCTGCCATGTTGTCGGCTGTAAAATGCACAAGATAAGCCTCCCAGGGCGGCTTGTAGTAGTAGCATTCACTAGGCGAGACCTACGCAGTGCATGAACGTCCTCCGCGTACCCGCAGACGCCCAAATGTCATGCGCTTTTCCCCCATATTTGGAGCTTGCCTCCCTCATGCCTGTATCGTAAAAAGCGTGTTCGCACCAGGCCAAGGGTCTGTTCATTCTGGCCTGTGCCCACTGCCTGCAAGCAGTCGGTGCTTATGGCAACAGCACGCCAACGAGAACTCGCTAGCGCGCCAGTGCCAGCCTGCGCGCGTTTTGTGAACTAGTTCCTGTAGCCATGAACGTTGCGGCCCAAAAAAAGGTGAACTCAATATAGAAAACATCGGCGGAAAACAAAAAAGTTTTTACAAAAAAAAAAAAGCACGTACCCGCGGGGATTCGAACTCGTGACTTGCAAGACATTTGCGGGGACATACCTATAGAGAGCCGAGTCTGAGCCACGTAGCGGGACGCGAAAGCCTTGCTAATATAAGGTATATATTGTCAACCGGTTTACACTTCTATTTAGTTTTGGCATTTCAAGCAGCTTAGGTGACTATCTGTTGTACTGCGATCGTGCAGTAAGCGTCGCCCGAGTTTCCACAGTAGCTCACGTCTAGCAATTGCATTTCTTAGACGGAAAAGCGTTCGCAGATGCGTAGTCGTGCTGCTGACCGCTGTGCTTGTTCGCCCAGCGCAAAAAAGTGCTTCCCGCGCCCTAGTTTTACGCTGTACGGTAAAAATATCAGTTGATTTTATTTCCTTAGTACCTACATTGACTTCGCCGACTCTTCTCCCGCCTTCAAGAGGCCTTATATTTTCCTACTGGCGTACCAGTCAGCGAAGCGTCGCATGTGCGCTTGTGCAGCGCTTGTGTGAAGCGATCTTGACTTGGAGCTAGATACAGTGTACAAACAAACCAAGTAAAGAAAGGCACATTCTTCCATTCACAAACGTGTCCTGGCTTCGTTTCAACTAAGCGAACGAATTGCGACCAAGCAATTTTTTTTGAACCTCCTTGATTGCGACGACCTGCGGGCGGCCGGCGGACGAAACGCTGGGCCGACTGACTCTGTCGGCCGGGGAGCCGTGCAGTAGCGCAGCCGTGGCGCAGCCAATTGCCAGCTCATCCCCTCCTGACGTCACACGAAAACGCCACAGAAAATGGGCGAGCGTAAAGAGAGGAGGACAGCATTTTCGAATTAGTTTTTCTACTAAATAAAATCGCGTAAACGCGCCTAGAGTGGTCTAAACATGGCCTGGGGACTCCGGACTACAATTTGCGCTAGTAATCCCGCAATGTTTACATATCACTTCAGTGTCCCTTTAAGAGGTTTTTCAGCATTTCGGCGCCAACTCAGATTCGCACTTTTTTGCTTCACAGATGGCATCACCTACCGCCCCCAAAAAGCTGCGTCAGGTAGCAGAAATCTAGCAGTGTAAAAACAACCAGGACACCGAAGCACGCTTTATTCTGCGCACGAAAGAAAATATAGCTCTGATGACGGCATGCTTCAGCCGTGCTCGAACACGACCGTTCTGTGATATGACCGAAGCGAAAATGGTAGCCAAGAATGTCAGATAACAGTACGAAATGAACACTCGCATGACCTGGCCCAGGTGTTGTTCTATTCTTGCCTATTCGCATGCTGTCTTTTTTTTTTTTTCTGGCGAATACGAAGTCGGCGACTTGAAAAGAGGGCGAGGAGGGTGCTTTTCGCGGTCTGAATTCAAAGCTAGATTCAGTTCCTCCGTTCCCCAGATAAGGTTCCTGCGTTTAAGAAGGCGAAAAAAATGTATTTCCTTGTTTCCTCAACCTTTGGTATCACTCTACGCCCAAATGTAAAAGCAGAGAAATACGACAGCGCGTATACACAATTCACTTCCGTGCCAGAATTTACAGCGGTGGTTACTTGGCTGCGACAGAAAAGCGAGCTGCTGCAGCGGCAAAGAAGCACGTGTGAGCCTTCTGGGCTACAGACATCACTCAGCATTCGTTGTGAATCCTGCCGATTACGTGACGTTTACGTGATAGAAGCATGGTTCGCTGCGCTTCTGTCGAAGCCGCACGTAAACATGTGACTTCTCAAAGAAAAATTCACTCCCACTTATGCGTGTTAATTTCCAGCAACAACGATGGCAAGTTTTACTCATCAAGAAAATCGCACCAACGACAGGCCAGAAACTGGAAAACACATCTGTTGCGGGCGAGGAAATCACGCTGTGGGGCGTTGTGCTGGCAATAACAACAGCTTTATCAGTGCTTCTACGCGAAGTAGGGTACCTAAAGTTGTCACCCGCCCCGCTTTCAATGTGCAAACACACTTGTACTCTGAACAAATTTCTTGCTAAATATTTTCCGCATTAGAGGTAACATTTTTTGCATAGTTAGACAGCTTCGTTAGATTTTATTACCGCTGTAGTGCTTTTGAAAAGTTGTACACTGCTACATGGGATTTGAATTAACAGTACCCAATTATACATTCTATCGACCAGATAACGTTTCGTCATGCAAAATCACCAAACAAAAATAACTATGACGTTCCATATCACACTGTTATGCATGCGGTTGGGCCCGATCTAAGCTAGTCATATTGTGATTCGAGTGGAGGTCCTTGTGGTCATTGCTGCAACGACTTGTGCATTCTTGTAAAATTTAATTTGGCTAACTGCCCGCTGTTTTTAGCATAAGAAGCAAAACGGGAAACGTGGTGTTGCGGATAGGATCCAGCCATGACTCCACTAAGAACGCTCTTTTATGAACTCTTCTTGCCCTTTTTAACGATGGTGTTTTCTCTCTTACTTCGTTCGTTTTGTTCTTTTCTGCGAAATGTGTTTGGTGTACCAAACGATTCTATTTATACTGCTGGTAATCCCACGCACTGCACTTATATAGGCGCTTTTTTGCATTGTTTTTTTTGTAAAAAATATAAAAATATTTTTTACCATAAATATTACGAAACGACGAAAACACACATACCAAGTACAATGCGTTGGTCACAGTTAGGTAAACGGTACCATGACGCTAAAGTCATATGCATTTAGCTAAATGTGACGAACAGCATTTGATTTCGGTGTACTTAGATCACTGCACATTTTGTTAAAATATAATAATACGTCCCCACTTCGTAAATTCAGTAGTGTACGTGCGTATGTATGTATGTATGTATGTATATATGTATGTATGTATGTATGTATGTATGTATGTATGTATGTATGTATGTATGTATGTATGTATGTATGTATGTATGTGTAAGCCCGCTGCGTAATTCTCGTTTTGTTTACCGGCGAGACGCGAAGTTGGAAGCCGCGAGCGCATGCCTCGCGTTCCTTCCTTTTGTGCGGCGAGAGGAGGGGGTGCTTTTCCCGAGAACCTTCGTTGCGTTGGTATGCGGTCAGCTCTTCCCGCGGGTCGGGCGGCGGCCGTCCTTGGCCTCGGGAGGGGATTAGCCCCGACTCCCTCATTGTGCCGGCGAGCGCCCGTGGACAAAAACGAGGCGGCGAGACGTTAAGACGTTGCTGTAAGGCGTTAGTCTAGACCGTTCTAAGCCGTCCGGCTTTCGCTTTGGAGCAGTTACCGCCCGTTCAACCTAGTGGGGTGGCCGCTCCTCACGGTATGCGACTTTAGGTAGCCGAGGCCTTGCCTTGGCTTAGCGGTGGCAATAGCGTTCGCGGAAAGCTGACTAGGAGTTGCGTGAGAGAGAATATCGGGTCATGTGACCGCGGGGGTGACATGTTTACGATTGGTTAGTTCTTTTTTTGTGTGTGTGTTTTATTTGTTTGTAGTGGACCAATCGGGGCTTTGTGAGCTGATGTCACCCTGATGTCAGCCCGGATATCCGCCTGACATCATGTGCACTCTCGCACCAGCAGGGGCGCTGCCCAAATCCTATAAATGCTAGGAACCCCATTACCGGTGGTCGGATTTTACTTCTTACAGGCGCTTCGCGCCATCGGCTATGCCGAGCGTTCTTCTAAGATCCACCACTTGGGTCCATTCTCGTTTGTAGGTACCCTGTACCTTCGGCTATGCCGAGAGTTGTAACGAGTTACCCCATTTTATGTAAATATTGTAAATTTCTCTTGTAAATAGTACTGCCTATAAACTCCAAGTTATATCGTACCCAAGCCTGCGTCTAATGGCTACCGGAATCCAGCAACCACCGAACCCATCGACTCCTCGACGGCCGCCTCCGGCGGCTTAACAGATCGTCGGCCGCACTGGCGAACATCTCGCTGCTGGTCCTCATCGGCTGACGGCGGTACCAGTGGAGCATCCTTTGGGGGAGGAGTGTGAAGGAAAACTTTACTGGCGCAGTCGGACAGGCTGGTATCCGGAAGCAACGGTACGACACCTGCATCGCCTCTGGCGATTCGCCTCGGGCGAAACAACTTGGCAGAACTTCACCGCGGCGAGATCTCGGATCGTCGCCCCTGGCTGCGGAGCAGCCGAACGTCGACAGAGCCACAAACACCCTGGGCGGAGTCACCGATCGACAGCATCACCAGGAAGCCTGGCGTGAACGCCGAACTCCGGAAACCTCGAGCGACCACAGGCGGCTAGCCACACTTCACGCAGCTAAAGTGGGTGAGTCTCCTCATTTCTTTCCCCGCTGCCACTGTTGTGTCAGAGCTGTGTGTGGGCCAGAGATAGCGGGTTAAAGGGCATTGCAGCGGTATAACATTGTGGTAAAATACCGGAAAGGCGAGGCACACGCCAACGCGGATACCCTGTCCCGCCTCCCGAACGAGTGCTGGAATGAGGCGCAGCAACGGCTCTGACGTACGCACTGGCCGGGGAACAGCGTGGGGAGGCCACCGGTGTCGGTGTGTGTGCGAGTGTGTGCGCGTAGACGAAAACGGAACACTGAAGAAGTGGCCGTATGAACAATCGTCTAGCCAGTGGCAACCAGTGTACCTCTGGCGTTTCTATGTGTTTTTTTTTTCTGTTCCTTTTGTGTAGCATTGCGGTATTGTTGTGTCAGGGTGTAGCGTGTCTCACGTTATATTGTGTCATTTTTAGTTTCAGTTCTAAGCCCTGAACTGGGTGAAAAACAATAGCTACATGCAGCTGACTTTTATTATTTTTTTTTTGTTCTGCTAATACTGAGTTCAAGTTATTGCAGAATCTTGGCATGGGGGTGTAAGCCCGCTGCGTAATTCTCGTTTTGTTTACCGGCGAGACGCGAAGTTGGAAGCCGCGAGCGCATGCCTCGCGTTCCTTCCTTTTGTGCGGCGAGAGGAGGGGGTGCTTTTCCCGAGAACCTTCGTTGCGTTGGTATGCGGTCAGCTCTTCCCGCGGGTCGGGCGGCGGCCGTCCTTGGCCTCGGGAGGGGATTAGCCCCGACTCCCTCATTGTGCCGGCGAGCGCCCGTGGACAAAAACGAGGCGGCGAGACGTTAAGACGTTGCTGTAAGGCGTTAGTCTAGACCGTTCTAAGCTGTCCGGCTTTCGCTTTGGAGCAGTTACCGCCCGTTCAACCTAGTGGGGTGGCCGCTCCTCACGGTATGCGACTTTAGGTGGCCGAGGCCTTGCCTTGGCTTAGCGGTGGCAATAGCGTTCGCGGAAAGCTGACTAGGAGTTGCGTGAGAGAGATTATCGGGTCAAATGACCGCGGGGGTGACATGTTTACGATTGGTTAGTTCTTTTTTTGTGTGTGTGTTTTATTTGTTTGTAGTGGACCAATCTGGGCTTTGAGAGCTGATGTCACCCTGATGTCAGCCCGGATATCCGCCTGACATCATGTGCACTCTCGCACCAGCAGGGGCGCTGCCCAAATCCTATAAATGCTAGGAACCCCATTACCAGGGGTCGGATTTTACTTCTTACAGGCGCTTCGCGCCATCGGCTATGCCGAGCGTTCTTCTAAGATCCACCACTTGGGTCCATTCTCGTTTGTAGGTACCCTGTACCTTCGGCTATGCCGAGAGTTGTAACGAGTTACCCCATTTTATGTAAATATTGTAAATTTCTCTTGTAAATAGTACTGCCTATAAACTCCAAGTTATATCGTACCCAAGCCTGCGTCTAATGGCTACCGGAATCCAGCAACCACCGAACCCATCGACTCCTCGACGGCCGCCTCCGGCGGCTTAACAGATCGTCGGCCGCACTGGCGAACATCTCGCTGCTGGTCCTCATCGGCTGACGGCGGTACCAGCGGAGCCACCTTTGGGGGAGGAGTGCGAAGGAAAACTTTACTGTATGTATGTATGTATGTATGTATGTATGTATGTATGTATGTATGTATGTATGTATGTATGTATGTATGTATGTATGCGTGCGTGAGTGCGTGTGTGTATGTGCACATGTATGTATTTGCATATGTATGTATGTGCGTATTTATGTATGCGCGTATGTGCGTATGTATGTATGTGCGTGTGTGCGCATGTATGTATGTGCACATGTGCGTATGCATGTATGTGTGTATGTTTGTATGTATGTATGCATGTATGTATGTATGTATGTATGTGCGTGTGTGCGTATGTATTATGTACGTATGTGTATGTATGTATGTATGTATGTATGTATGTATGTATGTATGTATGTATGTATGTATGTATGTATTATGTATGTATGTATGTATGTATGTATGTATGTGCATATGTATGTATTATCAGCCTATTAATGGCGTGGACCGTGGGAGTCCAACTGCTCCGAATAACTTTGTCCGAAAAACTTATATACGCATAGTTTCTTTATTTCATTCGTTTAGAGCGCTATCGGTCTTAAGCACTTTCTAGTCTAAGTTTAGGGTAGCCATTCCGTTATCACGGTGATCAAAACGTGCCCTGCCCTACACAACTTCATTTTTCAGGGGTACATCCGCCCCCCCCCCTTAAGTAACAGTATTCTAATACGCTCGTTCTCAACTTCGGGGCGCTTCTTTTATCATTCTGGTTTCGATGGCCAAATGGGGTGATCTAAGATTGTTTTTACGTAATAACTCCCTGTGCGATATTCGTTACGACATGAGAAGCCAGCAGTCTATAAGTACAAGGGAAGCATAGGCAATTTTTTAGTAAAAAAACTCCCACCTCCCCTCGCGGGAACCCCTGTGTAGATGCGACGCATAGGGGGTTCAGGTTGCAGCGTTGGACAGCGGAGGAACGGCGCTGGAACGATGGAGCGGAGCGGCGCAGGCACTGCGTTTTATAGCGCGCATAACGGTGAGGGGACGCGCCGGCGCCCTTGCGTCTGCCGCGGCTATGACGCAACACAATCCAACACAATCCACTTTAATCCAATCCAATCCAAATCCAAATCCAAGCCAAGCCAAGTCAAGCCAAGCCAAGCCAATCCAATCGAATCCAATCCAATGCCCCTCGCGAGAGAGTGTTCGCTACCGGAGAGGAGAGGGGGTGAGCGGCGGAGAGCGCAGCTCGCGCGGCGAGGATAACGGGGGAGGGGCGGACGCCGACAACAACGCCGACGACGCCGGAGTCAGGGACAGCGAGTGAATGAGATGCAGTCGCATCTAAAACATTCCGCAGCGTAATGAAACAAAATCACTCCACCTAATCCCCTATGACTTCTTTACTAGGTGCTAGATTTCTTTCCTCGCATCTTCGCTATCCTAAAAATCAAACACACGCACGCACGCATACACACACACACACGCACACACACACTTTCATTTTCTCCTACTTTTTCCAAGTTCGTACGCATCATCCCCTACGCCGCCGTTGCTTTGTACTTACCTTTATTATGGTCATCGCTTTTTGTTTAAAAGCCCTTTAAAACATCGTAATGTTTCTCGTGCACCGTGCTTGCGGACAATCTCCCATTTTCTCTTCGAGAAAATTACTTTCCTTATTTAGGAATTGCACTCCCTCTCATATGTGCAAGAGCTGTTTACTATGTTTTGCTTTTTTTTTCTTATTGCTATCAGCTTCAGTCACGTTGCAATGACCGCGCAGCACTCCTCGTACGACGAGCCCATGTCTGCCTCCCCTCTGACGTTCCCGCAAGCCTCGCTTGAGGTCACACGGCGTCACTACCAGTCACCCTATACCATTCCTCCCCTATTCCACCCAACCCCCGACCCTCACAGAATCTCGTCCAACCCCTGCCCTTTCGCCGGCGGCGGTCACTTTTAAGGAAGTACAAGCCCGTTTCTCTATGACTATTTGCTCCCTTCAAACATATTCTTTATCTCATACACTGTTTCCCCTCCCTTTTTTAGACAAGTAATAAATATGGGAAGATAATGCGGGCAACGAAAAGCTTTCCCACCATAAAAAAAAATCAAATTTCAAAGCCGGCACAGGTCACAGGCTCCTCGGGGGAATCGTGTGAAATTGGATTGATTAAATAACTCATTGATTCATTGATTTATTTATTATGGGGTTTACGCGCCGACGCTACTCAGGTGATGGAGGGCTCAGTGAAGGGCTCCGGATTAATTTTGACCACCTGGGGATCTTTAACGTGCGTCGAAATCTCGAACACACGGGCATTTTTGCTTTTCGCCTCCAACAGGAAAGCAGCCGCCGCGGCCCGGAATCGAATCCGCGTCTTTTTGCTCAGTACCACAAGTGCACTTCGAAACCTTTAATTATTTCTGTAACGCACAAAATATTGCAGCTGTCCCCGAAACCGAAAATAATGTCTGAAGAGCGGTGTAAAATTAATCGACGGCAAAGCGCTGACCAGGCTTAGTTTCTGCTCCATACCTAGTGGGTTGGTGGTAAACAGATTTATGTGGACAATGCTGAGGCTGGCGATGGGCACTCACGTGCACGCATGTTAACGAGAAATAAATCGTGATTTCGATGATGCGTCGCTAGATACAAACGCACGGAAAATTTCTAGCTTAAAGACAACCAACATAATATTCTGGAACTCAAGATGGTCTCGCAATCTCAGAGCTACCAACGGTGTTGTGCCTCTGCGGTTAGTTGGCCGGTCAAATGTCAACGCAAATTCATACTCTACACAGGACCTATGAGGTCTTGTCCAAAAAACGGTTTTGATTCTTTGATCACTCTCAACTTTCGTATACCGGGTGTTTCATGGAAACTTAAGTATTTTTAAAAAGTGGCTTTTGGCTGTGAAATTGTTTTTCTTGTGCCAAAGAATCAGGGGCCGTGGCGGCCGCTATAAAACGGGTACCAAGTGCTATTGGGGGTAATAATTCTAACTAGCATTTCCTAATATCTTAAATGTATTCTAGTCAGGTGCCTCGTTGTAATGAGGACATTGTAGATTATCATGAGTACATCCGATGTCGATTATTACATTTCCGGAATTATAATTGCGTACGCTCAGCGCTCAGAACCTCAGGTCTACAGATGCGCGCAACGGTACGGGCAGCAGTTGAGCGCTGCAAAGCCACGCCCACACGCTCATATCACTCGGAAATGTACACGTCACACGCACGCCGAGCTTTATCTTTAGGCCAAAAAAGAGGCAAGCGGCGTCGGGTGCATCACCCGCTGGAACCTCCTCGCCCGCCCAAATGTGACTAGTCATCCCGATTGCCGAGAGCGGCCGCGACCTGCCGCCGTTTGCGTGCGGCCTCTACGGTTCATGCACAAATAACATAAAAGGAAATAATGCCTCTGTATTCTACCAATCCGCCTATCAAATGTCTTTCGCCTGTTCAGGTGCGCCTTGCCTCTGTTCGGGCCGAAGATAAAGCGCAGAGCGCGTGGCCTACGTGGCACATGCACAGCTGCGACTGACATTAGCTTGTGGGCGCGGCTTTGCGGCGCTGAGCTGCAGCCCGGATCCCTTTGCGCACAAACTGGGAGCTGATGTTTTGGCCGCTGTACAATCGGAATCAATTTGAAGGTGATCGCTCGGGGGGCAGATAAAGCAGCAGCGCCGTGTTACGGGTTGAATTAGGGTGGTATCATGAAATAGACAGCGAGAGGAAGAAGGCACTGCTACATGTATCTCCAAAGTTCTGTAAACGGCCCCGGTGTACTTTGGAATGCCGGCTGCTATCCGTGATCTCCTTCAAATTGATCCCTACTCTACCTCTGCACGCTATTAAAATATAGGAAATCTAATATTCGATACTGGATGGACTCATGATCCTCTACAATTTCCTCATTATATCCAACCACCTAACTTAGAATAAGTAAAACGGCAATAAATAAAGCCTAGTTAAATAGTGCCTAAAAAGCAATTGGAACCGAATTATCCCACCCGCCACGTCCCCTGATCACTTATTGCGAGAAAAACATTTGAACTTCAAAAAGCCCATTTTTTAAACTTACTTAGTATCCCTGAAACACTTGTATACATACACATTTATTTAACCGATTTTTATTTACTACCCATGCTTAGGTGTTGTCGCTCTGTATGCCTTATATTCCTCATTTACCCAGTGCCTCAATCGAAAAGGCCCAGTGCTGTTGGTGAACATTTCAAATAAATAAATAAAATAGTGCGTGGTTGGACGTCTTGGTAGCCGTGAATGTTGCGGGCTTCCTCAATAAACCAAACATTACAGAAAACAGAAACATTCATCTAACAAAGAAGCTTTTTCACATACGTATGATAATTTATCAATATTTTTGGGCACTTTTTGCACTGTGAAACGGGAGCTTCAATGTTAAAACGTACTGAAAAAGTAAATATAAAAAATACTCAATTGTGCCTTATTCGAAATTTACATGTCCGAAAAACTTAAAAAATTTGGTGAAAATAAACTTCAAGCAATGCCATAATAATTACCAGAAAATAACGCACGACACAAGAGAAGAAAGTTGCGCTGATCTACATGCAAGTTTAAAACAAAAAAGCGCATCAGTCGGAACACGAGAGTAACTTGACGAACACTTGCGCAAGTATTTGTATACTTGTATCTGATGCGCTCTTGCTTTCTTTTGAACCCTGGAACGACCCATGCAGATGAATTGAACGCCTGCCTTGAATAAACGATTTTCTGTCACTTCTTTAAACTGCCTTTGAACGTTTCGTTGAGAATATGAAAAAAAAAATGGCCATTTTACTGTAACAGACAGCACAAACTAGACAGTCTCACGCATTGCCCAAGACTACATGACCCATCGTTATCAACTTTAGGTTGCTGCGAAAGGCGCGCATCGCAGCGAGCTGAGGTAGCGGCGAGATAACGCTTCCGCGCCTCCTGATGCTGTTACCATAGTAGTAGTAAAGCTTTTTTTGAAAACGGGAGACCCCATGACGTCAACGCGACGTGCACTCCGCGCTCAGTGCGCTTTAAAACAAATCAAATACTGGGACTGTAGCACGCTGCAGCTGCACCTGGGCTATAAGGCGCATGATGGTGGTGGCCTGCAGGTAAATTACGACGGCCTGGATATCATTACTGTTCTGCGAAATCTCAACACGCGGGCGTTGTTGCTTCTCGCCTCCATCTGAAGAGCGGCCACCGCGACCGGGATAGCACCGACGTCTTCGCTGCGCTTTTGTCGCGGCCACGTGGATATATTCGTTTAGGCTGACTGGCTGTGAACGGGTAGTTGTTGCTAGGGGATCATCATGACTTCTTGCTTTTCGTTTTTTTTATATTAAATGCAGAGCATTTCTTTAACTCACGATGTCACCCGACGTTGGCGTGCCTCGGCGTCCGCCACAGCCGTTCCAGGTGCGCCCTCTCCCCCACTCTTCCTCTCCCGCATCACGCTACCCTCCTCGCTCTCAACAACAATCCGCACCCCTCCCCCTACACTATATAAAAAAATAATACTTACCGGCGCCTGGTTTCGATCCCACGACCCTGCGGGCGGAACGCAAGGTACATGGTGCTCTACCCACTGCGTCAAAAAGCCGACACAGAATGGAAGGCTACGAACGCGCCTTATATCCTTGACTCATTCAAACTACGTCAAGAAGCTGCTGATACAACGCATTCACTACCTGTGGGCGGAACGCGAGGTACATGGTGCTCTTCCCACTGCGCCACAAAGCCGACACAGAATCTAAGGCTACGAACGCGCCTTATATCCTTGACTCATTCAAACTACGTCAAGAAGCTGCTGATACAACGCATTCACTACCTGTGGGCGGAACGCGAGGTACATGGTGCTCTTCCCACTGCGCCACAAAGCCGACACAGAATGGGAGGCTACGAACGCGCCTGATATCCTTGACTCATTCAAACTACGTCAAGAAGCTGCTGATACAACGCATTCACTACCACCAACTCTCCAAACACTAAACGTTAACGCAATACACCCACCCCCTATGCGACGCATTTACTCGAGTCCCCCTAGCGGGGAGATGGGCCCTTCTTTGCTGAAGCTTTGCATCACTGCTGTGTAGAGACTATAGTTCTGTTTTTCGCTGCCCGCAACACTGAAAATCACAGCGGTCTTACACTGAGCAAGGGACACGCATTTCCTGTCGCTTCTCTACGCGCCTTTGCCACACTGTATTCGCAGCTTCCCGGTGTGGGACGAGAATGCTGCCTACATATTTTATGAAGTATTTCTAAACACAGGCAAGGCCCAGGATTTTGCTACCAAATTAATCAGGAATTTGGGAGTAGCACTCTGATGTGTTCCGGGCGGGCAACTGTTATTCTTGAGTTATATGGACTTCGTAAAATGACCTCGCAATTCTAAAAGAAAGGAGTGAAGAGTGTGCAGGAAATACAATGCGTTTGTGGGTACGTCTGTGTATGTGCGTGGGTGCGCGCGTCTGTGCGTTCGTGTGCGTGCTAGTGTGTGGTTGCGCGTGTGTCTGTGTCTGTGAGCCCCCTACAATGTAGGCGAATTGATTAAATTCAGAAACCCTCTGCGTGAGAGCGGGAATCATGGAGTATGCCACTGGAATCTAGATGCGCATCGTGGCATTATGAGTTACATACCCACCCTGTTCATTAGATGTTCCCAGAATCACATGGGTGTGCTACAGTTACTCCAAAAATAGTTCGGCTGCACTGAGCCTGTTGGGTAGCATCCCAAATTTATTATTGGGGGCGGAATTATCGGAATGGTCTCAAGAACCTGAATGAATATTGTCAATGAATCTCGCCGTCCCAATTGCGTTTTAAATGCGGAGGATAAGCCACAAAAAACACACACCCAAGGGCTTTGCATTGGGTGCACACACAGAATAAGAACCAATGTGTGGTTTCTAGAAAAGAAACAAAAACAAGTACACGCATTTTACTCGAAAGCGAAAACATTTCTCTGAACAGGACATGCCTGGCATCCCAAATCCCTCGGTTAACATACAGCGTAAATTAGATATCCTTGTATGGGACCACAATAAGATTGAAGTACACGCGAACAGAAGGGAAACACGGAGATATAATGAGCAACGCCTGCAACCTTTTTTTTTCTAAATACAATTTAAGGCTTCTTCTAATAGCAGTGTTAAGACTACGATGGCAGTATTCAATGTAGCTGTATAAGGGCAGAATATATGCGGAGTTATCCCATGTCATGGCACAAACGTGATGGAGGGGCCCAAATCAAACAAGTCACCGTCATGGCATGCCGGGGGTTGGTCGGTCTTCTGTAACAAAAATGCGCCGAGCATGCTCCGATGGAATAAAAATAAGTGAAAATAAACCAAGTACCCGCTAAATAGCAGTTTAACAAATACAAAGCACTCAAATCTTTATTCCAACGTTAACAGCACCAGTTCCTGAAGTTCCCTAAGGGGATAAAATCATACAACCTTGACAAGGAAAGGGCCGCGTAAACAAGGCAAGTGTTGTAGCGACCGACCAGACATATATATGCATACGGGTTACAGCAGAGTAGTGGTTTGGGCGACTTGGTACATAATGATGTGTCGATGAGCAGCACAAGACTAGGGACAAGAACACAGAAGACGCATAGTGCACTGTGTGTCTTCTGTGTTTTTGTCCCTCCTCTTATGCTGCGCTTCGGCACCTCGATACAAGTTACAATTACATAGAAGTTACACTTTCGTATAAATATCCATATGTGCAGATACAAGAAAACACATTGGAACATTCGTGACTCATTTGTACACAAACTGAACAGTCTGCAAAAATGAATAAAATATGTATGCGCGTGGATTGACACAAATAAAATTTAAAAAAATAATAAGAGAATGCGAACACCGGTGAACGGTCATGGACGACCAATCGTTCATCCGTGCTTTAAAGGGATCAAAATGAGCGTCGAACCTTAAATATAATAAAAAATTGGCTCCAATCCACGCTGTGAAAGTGGTTGGAAAGCAAAGATTTCAACGACACCCACTATAATTGCCCATGCTACGTCACTTGAATTCACACACGTGGCTCTACAGAGTGAAACCAGCGATTCTGCCAGCCGTTACTTGGAATTCGCGGGAGCGGTGCCCCGAACGCAGCAGCGTCGGCTACAGCCGGGCTAGAGCGGTTGAAGCCGCCATCGCAGTAGCCCAGCCGTGCGTCGCCAGAAAGAAAACGGAGAGGAGCGTCTTTCGAAGGGTGAAAAAGCGGAACCTAGCCGTCCTGATGTGCCAGCCCGGAGCTACACCACCGCGCAACACAAGCGGAAACACCAAAACAATTCGGCATGTGAGCTTAGTAATTCCGACTTATACCGATTTAAACTGGTCAGTTTAGTAAGTTTGAGGAATGCGAGAAAGCTGAGGGAACTTTTATAGTCGCCATTTATCAGGACCAGTTGCTCCTGCCACCTTTTGTAATCCCTTTTTAATCATAACCGAATTGGTATTTATCAATTTAGAAACGGAGTTCCATTCGTGGAAGCAGTACACAAAAGGTAGCGTTTCTCCAGCGGCAAGATGTCTGTAGGTGGTCATTTTGATTTTCTTCTCTTCAAACCAATTCTTGACGTATCTTTGCGTACTATCACTTAATTTCTTCGGGTCCGGGCAACACAGGAGGTGCTGTCGAATAAGTTAATCAAGGCGTGTGAAGGAAGCGCGCATTGAAGGCGAAGCTGCGCCAAAACAGGCCCAAAACAACCGTTGCTAAAGCAGACGACAAAACCCTGCCGCCGACGCACCCACCGGCAGGGAGGCACCTCGGCGCAGGAAACGCTGGGTAAATTCGCCGCGCCATCTACAGTGTGCTCTGTGAGTAAAACTCTCCCGCCCCCCCCCCCTTCTTCCCCCCCGCCGCGTTGGGAGTTTATTGTCACGCACACCGCGAAGGAACCGCTGGCTGGTAGAGGTAGAAAACTTTGCTTTAAAACAACGGAAATAAAAACAAAGTCACTATAAGGAAAGACCGCCCAAGCACGGATATAAAGAAAAATGGAGGTAAACAAACAGGAAAAAGGAAAACAAAAATGATTTCCTACTTTCAAAGACTAAGCAAAACTTCCGAGCGTGGCTTTCTTATACATATACCTCTAGCTGTATCACTGTATCCTACAGCACACTGCGCATTTCTTTGTGTTGGGGAATGAAAATGGGACGGTGTGGATGGGAATTGTGGTAGAAATTGTGGAAGGGCACATTTAAACTGCAGAAAAATTAAGCTTCATACTGACAGTAAAAATAACTCGTTGGTCTGCCTGAAGAACTTTCATTAACTTCAATATACGGAGAGTAATATTTTTACTTTAATATCCCTAATTTCCATTAGGGTAACATTCTATGCATCGGCACAATTACCTCTGTCTGCCCCTTTTAGCAATTTCCGCCTCGAACGGATTCAAGTAATGAAAACGTTACATTTTACGAATTCTAGAAAGGCACCCTGACATTTGGGTAGATTGCTACGCAAAGTGAACAATACAGTGTTTTGGTACACCAGGTTCAAATTAGCGCACTAGTCGGCGAGTTTACATTACACATTACTCCGCTAAGATACGCGTGTGCAGACGCTAGTGGCTGTGTAAGCTCAGCCGTTCAACAGCCGTTCGCACGGCTGTTGAAGCTGAAGCTAAAAAAAAACTGTCCCCCCTTAATCTGAACAAGCGGGGGCTCTTGAAATGCCTATTGCTTCTGCTACGCGAAGGAGAGAGAGAGAGAGAGAGAGAGAGAGAGAGAGAGAGAGAGGGTAGGTAAGGAGGAGGGGAGAAGGAGAAGGAGAGGGAGGAGGCAAAACGTTTTAATGATCAAAAGGAAAAGGAGACAGGTGGCATTGTTACTTCAGGAAGCCGCAAGAAACTATTTAGCGACTCAAGTCCCAAACCATCCCCTCT
Source organism: Haemaphysalis longicornis (assembly GCF_048455015.1). Taxonomy (NCBI): domain Eukaryota; kingdom Metazoa; phylum Arthropoda; class Arachnida; order Ixodida; family Ixodidae; genus Haemaphysalis; species Haemaphysalis longicornis. Next base: position 178,321,476 of record NW_027526385.1, on the reverse strand, counting down.
ACCACTTCACCCATCCCATCCTCCAAGAAAAAATATATTCCTTCAAGGTGACGCCGCCATGCAATGAACGACACGCAACAGATGCACCGGCAAGATTTGGGGTCGCATTACTCCGGGCAAGCGCTCCGTCTTCGCTAGGACTCAGAGTTGATTAATAAATAACTAAACAGCATTACTACGGAAGACCCGCCGCGGTGGCTCAGTGGCTAAGGCGTTGCGCTGCTGAGCACGAGGTCGCGGGCTTGATTTGCGGCCGCGGCGGCCGCTTTTCTGATGGAGGCGAAAACCAAAAACGCCCGTGTGTACGAGATTTCGGCACACGTTAAAGATCCCCAGGTGGTCAAAATTAATCCGGAGCCCTCCACTACGGCGCGCCTCATCGCCTGCGTTGCGTCGGCGCGTTAAACCCTAAAATCAATCAATTACTACGGAAGCAAGGCATCGTTCGGTGAAAAAGCAAGATATACACCACCTCGACCCGCGCCATCGGCCTAAACTTATTCCCCGCACGCCGTAAAGTGCGGAACCCGCCTCGCAAGAGATGACGCTGCAACAATGCATACTTGCTATCAAAGCTGTGGTGGCACCCGCATGAGTGACGGCAATCTTTTTTTCTCTCTGCCGTGAGCGCGCCGCATTAGCCCAAAAGTTCGGCGATCCGCGCAGTAACATATTGCAAGACCACAGAGGGTACGCGGTCAGTGGTAGAGCCTAATAATGTTTCCTCCTGATTACAAAAGACGGAGCCACCAACAAGGGTGGGAAATTCGATTGCGGGCTCTGTCAGGTTGCGGAACTTTCAGAAAGCCTAGCGCTAAAACTATGGGCCTTAGAAGAATTCTACCGGCATGTACGCAACCAGAAGAGCCAAAGGGAGGGACTGTTGGGAAGAGAATTTCGATATTGGGCGATTTTTTTCAATGCGGCGTACAGAAACACGGGCACCCCGAAAACCTTAGTTTTTGCTCATATTCCTTACTCGTTTGTAAAAAATCAATGACCTAGATAAAACATCTGTCCGTAACATTCCCCCCGTTTTTGACACCGGAAAAAGTTGATACTAACCGCATGAGGCTAGGCCAAATATTATACTCCGATACAAGTCAAGAAAACAGGGGCGTAGCCCAATCCCCCACTTCCACTACCCCGCTTCCAGCCAATGGTGTCGCTCTACCAACGTGACGTCGCGGCCGACCGCCTTGCACCTGCCGGCAGCGCTCGGAGCCAAGCTTTTCTGAGTGAGTACGCGCCGAAAAGTAGTTTTTCAGGACGCCTTCATTTTGGGCTGACATAAGAACCTCAGCTAAAAATTTTTTATTTGCCGATATAATGCAACGCACGAAAACTTATTCATCAGCCGGAGTAGTGAGTTTCAATTTTATTGCTGATGGTAAATTTCTGCTCTTCCGGATTTTCTCTTAATCCCTTGCTTCTGGTTTTATGCATTGCCTGTTTCCTTTTCCGGTTTGGAGCCCGAAGAAGTGGCGTCCGAGCGTCCGAGTCTGCGTTATCGTTCTTGTGGTGCGTTCCCATCCACGCTACGCCGGCTACGCCGATGGTACAAGAAAAACAAAAGCGTCGTGTCATATTCAGCTACGTTCGCTCGCGGCATCTACACCTAGAACGCAGCGTTGAAGAAACGGTCGCGACAATGAGCGATCCTCTTGGAATCCGCGTGAGTTTGGTGATGGACGTGAAGAAGGAGATGAAAAATAACGATGGGAATCTTGCGACGCCCTCCCGAAAGTGCCCGCGAAGCGCTGGAAAGAGACGACGCACAGAAGTGTACGACGACTTCACGAAGTGCGCATTGCGGTCGTCCGTGCATCGCCCTTTTGCCGCAATGGGATCCCGACAGTGACGGCAATTGCTGCGGATGTCAACGCTAGCGGCGATGTTACTCCTCTCAAGCCATGGACTGTGCGCCGGCTGCTGAATGACATCGGGTTCAGGTATGAGAAGAGGAGCTGGAACTCGCTGCTGATCGACTGGCACGACATTGCGCGTGGCAGCAGAAGTAGCTCTACGACATCGCCAGGTACAGGATTGAAAATCGAAAAATATTCTACTTTGATGAAACGTGAGTGAATGCGGGACACACGATATCGACTGTTTGACGGACGCGACGGTTGCTTCCCACCACGACGCCTTCATGCGTGGTCTGACGACAGGTTTGAAGCAGCCGTCAGGGAAAGGATAGCGCCTGATTGTAACGCTCATCGACAGCGAGGGTGGCTTCGTCGGTGGGTGCCTGGACATCTTTCGGGGTACGAAGGCAGGCGACTACCACGAGGAGACGGACGACACCCGCTTCGAAAGGTGGTTTCGGGCCCTTTTGCCACAACTGCCACTCGGTAGTGTAATTGTCGTGGACAATACCTCGAACCACTCGTGGCTGGAAGAACCAGTGCCTACGACAACTTCGCGCAAAAATGTTGTTCAGGACTGGGTGACGTCCGAAGGACTTGCTTGGGATGAAAAACGCTTAAAACGGAGCTCCTCAGCCTTGTGGCCTCTGTTAAGACACCGTAAATGAGGTATCGTATTTACAGTGCAGCTGAAAGGACAGCTCAGTCCTATTGAGCGCATATGGGCACATATGAGGTGAGGCGTCGCAGCAAGAAATGACACATTTAAGCTGGCAGATGCAGAGGTGCTCCTGAGGGAAGAAGTTGCCAAGGTAACAGCTAAGCACTGGGCAAACACCCTTCAGCTTGTGATCAGCATTGAAACAAAGTTCAGAGGAGACGGTGAAGCAAGTGCGCATGTTCCACCTATTATAATACATCTGGGTGAAGACATGGACTCTGACAGTGACCTATCTGCTATCGAGTCCTTTCAAGATGTGTAAGGCTGCGACCTATTCGCCAGTGCAGCCTTTGCCTCGTTCAGTTAGTGTGGAGTGCGGTGTTTAGCTTAGGTACGTGTGTTTCCATAGCTGCAGAAGCAAGAAACTCTTTCAGACAGCAGAGAAGACCAGATATGCCGTTTGTGTGCTTTATTAGGACTTATTTCTGGAGCTAACTGAGCAGCCTGTGTGTGGTGCGTAACTTGCTCAGGGTTGATTGCTTTGACATGTGGCTATGAGAATCAGAAGAGACCATTGCAATGTTTGGTTTGTAATCTCATTTGCCATTACTCAGTGTTGTCTGCTGTGTCGTAGACTCAACAGTGATCTTACAGTGTAACAGTGAGGGCGGCAGAAGCTGTTTCAACAATATGGGTTATGATCTCATTTGCTGTAGTGAACGGAGCGGTGTGTTGTGTGGTGCTGGCTCATGGTTGATTGCCTTGATATGTACCTATGAGAATAAGAAAAGGCTGTTGCAGTGCTTGGTTTCTGATCTCATTTGTTATAAGTGTGGGGCAGGAATTAAGCCGAATAAGTTCAGTAGTTACAGGATAGTGCGCGGCAGATGTATTCATAAAAGGAAATCGTACATCTCGAGCTAGAGAAGACCCGCACTGTTCCAAACTATTTTCTGGAAGTAAAGCCACGCTTACATTGCACGAGGAGGGTGACTATTCGCATATATAGCATGAGGTATGTGCAAGCCGAGTCAAGCGAGTTCACAAATTCACTTCAAGCAGAATCACTTCTGTGGTGTGTGGCGTTGGGGCTCCTTGTGCTCCTTGTGTAAACGTGATAAAGGCAAGTTTCACCTACAGAACAAGACACTAGTTTGAATTTTCACTGCAAGTTTTTTACATTGTTTTGGACACTTATGCACGTATGGGATGTAGAAACAGTTCCAAATAAAATGCCTACATGAAAGCTTGTAACTGTCTGCTTGTGTGGCTGGCTGAGCCAAGTTGTCTTCTGATAGAGTGTTAAGAACAAATGAATCTGCTTCGGTATCTTATTGCTCATTTCATTTGCTCTGCATAATTCAGCAGTGTGTCTATTTAGCTCTCTGAGCCAAATCTAACTTATGATAGCAGTGAGGACCAGAAAAGTTGCTTCGGTGTTTTATTTCTACTTTGATTCTGTTTAGCTTCTATCTGGCTGTCTGCAGTATTACGCAGGAATTAGGATAAATATGTTTTATCTGTTTTCTAAGCCACTGGATAAAATGCAGAAGCACAACGTCAATAGAAACAATGCCCAAAGCTTTGGGAAGAGGAAACAATGTTGGCATCAATCGATCCTTCCACGTATGGGAATAATTTCATGTAGTGAATTTTTGGCAAGATAATAAATTTCTTCCTTAGCATATGATCCGATTCTCGCTCTTGCGTAACAAGAAAAGTACGTAAGCATTGACCAGTTTCAGCGGAGCGATATGTGCCATATGTGTGTTTCCATGCGTTCACTCAACCGACATGTCATACATCAACCAGTGCAGATAAATTTCTATGGTACAAATCACTAAGTAACCCTTCAGACATACTTCATTGCCCGTGTTATGAATTTGGCATCAATTGATGTGCTGTCATTGTGATTTACACTCCTAATATATGCGTAGACATTGCACGTGTTACATTGTGAACAGCGCTGCAGCAAGTAGCAGCTTAGCTGCATCCACGATGTTGAGCACTGACTTAGCATCCACGATGTTGAGCACTGCTGAGTGAGCTTCTTGCTCTAGCAGCTACTTGTGATGCGACAGGGAAAATGGGTGAAATGCTCACGTTTTCCACCCTGAATCCTCTTTCTCGAATTTACAGCACATGCATGCAAATTACCATTACAGCAGCAGCTTCTTACTTAAGTGATATGAACACAAGGCGAGCAGTGCCTATATAGCTTCAATAATGCACATCTCTGATTCAAGAATTTGATTGGTAAAGGATATGCATGCGCATGTGTAGGAAAAGCTGAAAGTGGTTTATTTGATTTCAGTGCTGCATTTCATGTCTTCACATGCACTGTTGCAACTGGTCATACCGGTGAAATCTAGCTCATGAAATTTCACTATCACGAAGCACAGCTCATTCGCGAAGCCTAAGCAAGATAATGAAATTGAACTTACAGTGGTAATACTCATGCATAATCTTTATTATCATAGACAATGCAAACTCAACGCAGATCCCTATTCGTATTTGATTCACAAATGTTTTTGTCCAAAACAACAACTTAGAGCGCTCCAATATAAAACAGGTGACGAAAAATGCCAGCTGCAAATAACACAATTAACAATGGAATCTCAGCGTAACCGAGAATCAAAATGAAAAAGGTGGCATATTAAATCACACCACGCAGCTAAGCTACAGCTCGTACGCGTTCACGCTTCTTGCATTTGGCGACTTGATCACAATTTGGGCGACTACGCTTGCGCCCTGCGTGGACTTGGGACACACGGCTCAACATATGCTCTAACGAAATGCAGCGCGCGACATCTCGGTGTTTGCGTTTCGCCCCGCGCATAGAGATAATATAGTGGCCCCGAGCATAACTCTCCATGGCGTTAACGTCGCGCGCTATGTACAACAGTAATATTTACGACTGCCGTAATCAACGAGAAATAAACAAGGAGTTATCGCCCTCTGTCGCAGTCACTGGGGTGATAACGTGGGTAGCACAGACACAGGAGGGACTAAACGGTAGAACTAGAAGCACATCACGCTCAAGACGAAACGCCCGCACAGGATGACGACGATCGCTTTGTATCACTCATCGTACACAGAATACAGTACCGGCAGTGGCGGCTGTTTCCCGGCAACGCCGGTCGCTCACAAAGCAGAAAAAAAAAACACCATAGCGGTTGTCGTTACCGAGCATGGTAAGAACACTGCACACAACACGCAAACAAGGAATACGACTGAACGGCACTAAAAATCATTCTCAGAGCCGGACGACGCCGTTGGATTGACGCGAACAGCCATACGAACAGCGGAAGTGACCATTTTGCTAGAAGTCCGTAAGCGCGGAAGAACATGCTCTGTGATTTCTTCTGTGAACGCGGCGTAGAGGCAGTCTACCATGACGTCACGTTGATACGGTGACACCATTGGCTGGAGGGGGGTCCTTTGATGAGGAAAAGCCGCATTTTTCTTGAGTTGTATCCGAGTATAGGCGCGCTATGGCTTCTGAATGTGTCCATGTATTGTCTACGGGAGGCCGGAACTGCTGAACCCTCTTAACAGCCCAGCGCGGAGGTTTCGGCGGTCGCTTCATAGACGGCGCTAGCTCCCGGTCAGAAAAAGCAAATGGCGGTGCCCACCCCTAGCAAGGAAAATGGTGTATAGAACTGTTCTGGGACCGAGCCCACAGCAGTGTGTGTGTGTGTGGGGGGGGGGGGGGTGACGAGGCGGTTCACGATACTGCTCTAAAACTCCCTAAATGAGCGGGCCCCGGCCTTTTCCTCTCGCACGGTGCTAGATCGGCTGGAGAAAGCCTCCTTAGCTACAACGACTTGGTCACACAATACCGTCTGGCTCACCGCGCTTTTCCCCCGCTCATGTCATCCTTAATAACTCTCACGAACGCACGTGGAGGCTCTTGCAGACCGGTCCTCTTCCGTGTCGTGCAGCACTGCACCATATTCACCCAACACTGTTTCCCTCCCCCAACTGCCCTTCCTGCGCAGCTCTAGCCACCTTATCCCACTTCGTGTGCGCATTTCCAAATAATCCCTTCCCCTCCATAGCGTGTTACGAGCAGTGGGAGGGCGCCCTGGGTATCTCGGATCCGGGGATCTAAATCTTCTGGTGCACCGAGTCACCGCTTTCGCCGCCAGCCTCATGCCCCCGGCCACCCCGCCCTCCTTGCCTTTTAACTGCATTTTACAATTAGTTTCTCTATCTTCCTCCTGGTGACACCGGCCACGATGCCTATATAGGGCAACCCAAGGAACTCATGACTATGGATCCACATTCACTGTCGAGCACATTAAAATATTTTTCTCTCCCTCCCTCCCTTCCTCCCCCTCTCCCTCTCCCTCTCTCTCTCTCTCTCTCTCTCTCTCTCCCTCTCCCTCTTTCTCTCAGAGTTTTATCATGAACAAGTAGCTACGTACAGAGTTCAGTGGACCCGAAATACAGGCATGGCGTTTATTCTAAAGGCGCTATGAAGAGAAAATACGTTTGGTTCATTAGAAAGACTGTTTTCTCCTGGTAACAATGACAACAATTTTATTGTAACTTCGAAAAACAATGGAGACATTAAAGAACACAGATGAAGCAGTCCCGATTCCCTAGCCGCTTTTGGACTTTTTTATGACGTCACAGAGTCTGGTTTGTGCGATTGGCAAACGCCAAAGTAACCCACCGCTAAGACACGTGAGTGGACGATTGTAGTGGTGCCCTTAGATTCGTTTCATGACATGGCTTGAATCCTAACGTGCAGTTAACGCACTTAAAATATATTGAGTGCTCTCCCACTTGACGTCACTGCTGTCCACATCACGTGACTGTAGAACGAAATTTTAACGTATTTGAATACTTGCGTTTTTTAGGTTAAAAACGCCTTTCGTGGCTGGAATGGATCTGAGTGAGGTACTGAAGCCTTGTTCTTGCAAATGAAATAAAATTGTATTTTGTCTTCTGGCCCGTTAAGTGCTAAGCTTAACTGAGAACTCAAAAGGGCATATCCAGTGGAAGTATAGTACTAGAGTTTAATGGGGCTTTTATTCCCTGCCTTTATCGGCCGATACAATGACAGAGCACAAACACTGTAAACCCTTTTCATAACAGGAACACTTTACTCGAAATCTTTCTTTATCCGAATTTTTCATTACTCCTACTGCAGTGAACAGCGATCAAATAATTCCTCAATTAGCGAAGTGCCGTTTGTAACCAAATCAGCTTACGGTCCTGAGGCCTTCGTTGTTCCAAGAGTTTACTAAAGTTAGAAGAAAAGTGACTACCGCATGCCGGCTGTGATTATTTTTTATTTGCCATTTTCTTTGTTATTTGGTTGCATTTATTTATAACTACGCCTTCGTAAACGTTTGAACGATGCACATACTTCCACAACGTATATTGAAACTTAAAATACGGTAAATACTGGCAGTTAGGAAAACAAAAACCACTGGGGCAATACTTTCTTTTATTTCGGAGACAATAAAGCACGAAGAAGGGAACCCAACAGTTTATTCATTGCCAGAAGTTGTGGCAACTTAAACTTCATTAAGGCTGACAGGAAGAATCTCCTGGAGAGAAGCATTAAACTGCCTGAAAAATTGAGCCTTCCAAACCTCCCGCACCAGGGGATCGACAAACTTGAAAATGACTCCAACCGCTGCCATTATTCGGTCCCCGAATCCTTCGAACCTTACGAGTAGATCCTCTGTGTCCACAAGAAGATTCGGTCCCATATGCTGCAGCATGACATCTGATCCGGAGCCCTCGACCTTTAGCTGAACCGTGAAACGTGAATATCCGGCCACCACCGTAATTGTGCCTTCGGCTCCGGAACAGCTCTTCCACGGCACAATGAGACGGGCGCCACCGTCGCTGACTATGTCGAACTGGATCACTCGAGTGCCGTTCACGCAGTAGCGTTGCAGGGGGCCGTAGCGCTGTAGTGTGTCAAGGCCGGTAGCCTGTAGACGGCCGGTCTCAAAGATTCCGCCGTACCCGAGGAACACAGGATCGGTTATCTCCCGTTGTTTGGGAAGCCGCGTGAATATTTGATTGACGGCGTGATCCACATTCAGGTCGGAGAAGTCGCAGGAATTTCCTCCGAGCTCTGCAAACGAATTCATAGAGAGGGAAGCCTAAAACACGTGAACAGAAGAAACAGGGTATGCTAGTGTTGTACAGTAGCTGTTATTCGAACCAGCGCTCAAAATTACGAACGGAAGTGTCAAAGCTCACGAGAGAAATGATGGTGCTGTCCAAATGCTGTCTATGAAAACCGAAACCTTCCCGAGTGATGCACGTTTGGAAGAGGCATGCAGTACAGTGGTGAATGTTAGCCTTCCTGTTTGACAATCCTCGCTCACTTTTAAGCTATGCATTCCTTGAAAATATGGGACGTAGTAGTTGGAAAGTATAAGTTTTGTCTTCATCGAGCACGTGCCATAATGAGGTGGAAGAATAGTCAATACTATATTACAACACTGAGTAACTGAAACGAAGCCTTCTTATGTATACATCAGTTAAACGAAACAAGCGTCGCGGAGTTTGTTTATTTCTGTATTGATATCGCGGAACACTATCATTATCAGAACTATTTTTTTTCTCACCACTTCCTAAACGGTACCGAAAACAGACTTTAAACTACAATTTTTGGGGAAACTTAACGCCATTTCTGTACGCACCACTACCCAACCTGCGTCTGCTTTGGTTTCCGTTTTCACCGCGCACTCCGTACCCTTCACTGTAAACGCAAACTAGCCGGAAATGGAGTTTTAATCAAGTAATGTGCCCTGGAAAGTACCTATAGCAAAAAATGTACTCCCTAGGCATGATCTAAAAATGTGGACGAACCTCCATGGTAGTACCGTTGCCCATCCGTGTAGCAAAAGGGAGGATTTAGAACGACTTAACACCATTTGTGAGATGGCGTTCGGTTCCTTGTAAACTACCACGTCCACAATAAACTCCCCATCGGAGGTAATCATCTCAACCGGGCGGTCGCCATGTTAGTCTTGTGTTGCTTCCGTGTATCAGCACTTCAACCGTGGCCTTAAGGCCAATTAGAACGAGTAAGCAGGACGCGACGGTTGCATACAGCTACAAAACCGATACCGTACGTATACCCGTATAGATGCTTCAACCAGCGCGATCACAGGCAGACAGCGCGGCCGTGTTGTTTCAATCTGTTTATTTTGGCGATAGGTGTTGTCAAACTCTGCTGCTAACGAAGAGACAGTTCTCGCCGTTGCAAACAATTGCTATGTTCATCTGTTTCGCTTGCTTGCGCATATATAGACGATTTAAATTATCGTGCCAGCGCGCCAACGCACCCGACTGCAGCGACTCAACTTGCCCTGGCGGCACGACTTGCTGCCCGGATGTAAACAACCTCCGCGCAATCAATGCAGCGCGGCCGGTGACTTGGTGCTGCCGGAGCTTCAAGCGCCTCGCCTTGGGCCATCATTTTTTCTTATTTGCGAAGGATTAGTAGTGCCATTTGGTGGAAAGATTTTTATGTGCCCCTGTCACACGACGAACGGCCGCTAACAGCATTTGGATACGGCGACAGTTGTGGACAGCTCGCTGGTAAGTGGTCTGTCATCAGTCAATGCGTTTGTCAAACGTTTGGATAGGCTTAACTGCGAAATACCCGTGCCGCACACAGCACGTACACGCACGGACAAGGAAAAAAGCGCTCACTCGTTTTATTTTACTTGTTTGTGGGTTTTGGGGTATGCATTCGCATTCTTTTGTAAGCCGGTTTGTAACAGGGCATTCGAGATAAAATCGCGTGTCGCGCGCGGCGTCGTTTCAAAGCAACGTGACGGTTACTTCATGCTGGCGAAAATCAGCGCAGTCAGACGGAAGCGAGAAGGAACGTAGAGAGGTCGGGAAAGAGGGCGCTCATAATTAAAAGAAAGCGTAATGCAAGACGAGAAAAGGAACGCGACCCGCCTGCATTTCTTCGAACTTCAGGACAGAGCCGCACACGGGTACGTTGCCACAAACTCGAGCGTACGACGTCTAAAAGTACCGTATATTTTTTTTTATTTTTTATTGTACAGGGCCTAATTCTTGTTAAGTCGTCCGATTCATTCAGTTCAGTTCTATTTGCCCCTAGAAAACGCTGGAATTTGTCGAACGAAGCGGCGGTAACGCGACCACTCGCCGGCAAGAAAATACCAAAATAAAAACTCCGCTGCTCAGCTTTCACCGAAGCTGAGTTCTGTCGAGGGGGCGAGCGTAGCTTTGCCAGTGCTAAGGCGTGTCGATGATTCTAGAAGGAAGAAAGGCAAGTGGTGCGCTCGTCGGCGGCGGGCGCGTTGCGGGTTGTGCCCTTTATCTCCGCGAAGTGCGCAGTTATAAAAAAAGAGACTAGCGCCGAAGCAAGTTAGCTACGTTTGGGCGTCGTTCACAGGTAGCCGAATCGCCTCCGACAGCGGTGCATCGTCTGGCCTGGTAGATGAATATTGTGGGACTCTGTCTCTCATATGTATCGAACTGTTCGTGTTCTTTTTAGTTAACTGCTCTACTTTGTAATATCTATTTGTCAACGCTCCTGATTGTATGTTTTGTATTTGAACTGTTGCTGGCATTTGTATTCATTCTAAGCTACCTCTTACGTTCCTGTCCTCGTGCTTGTACCGTGTTTTGCCTGTCCAAATATAAGTCTTTGTGTTGTTTTTGTTCAAGGCTCTGACTCATTCTTACCGCTCTGGTCGGTAAGAATGAGTATTGAAATGAGTAAGAATTTTACGTGTGGGGCATTTTTTTTTTCTTTTTTGCTTTTTCAGACAGATGTTCCTTTGACTCCCTGCCTGCATTCCATGAACGCGGAAATTGGCCTCCACATCGATGGCCAGCGTGTCTTGACTGCATTATCTTTACTGGGAGGACTGTGTAGTCTGTTTGCATCGTTCTGGGTTTTGAACATTCAATATCCCAAGAAGGCACACAGAGCTCTAACGTTTGTGGAACATGCCATTTTGGACCTTGCCAGCACCAAACCACGTGTGAAGGATTTAGAAATAATTAACTTTTATCGCATGAATATCGCTCACTAATATTTTATTTGTTTTCAATCCTGTAATCATTGGATAGTAGTCAAAAAGAATTCCGTATTATGTTTCTGACTTTTTCTTTTTTCTTTTTTTTTACTGAAAAGAGGCTATTTGATGGGCCGTTCTGTATGCTGATAATACAGCTATCGTTTAGTGAAGCAATAATTTTAACAAACTAATTTAAGTTGAAACAATTATCTAAATAATGTTGGCAACAGGTGCGAAATGAATCAACTAAAAATTATCCGAAAAACATGAATTTCATGGCTTTTTGTTCTCACTCTAAAGAAGCTGTCGCGATAGCACCCATTCTGTTCTATATCATTGCAATTAACCCGTCAGACTCGGTCACTTTTCTTGGCGCATTTGTGTCTTTATCAAAACGCACTGGTGTTTTGTGCAGCATATTTTTTGTTCTTTATATTACTCATTTATCCATAGCCATCTCACTGCTGTCTGTCTCCTGCACCATTTATCTCTTGTGCCTTTACCACCTACAAAGTGCTCGTTACCTTTCAGTATCAAATCTCTGCACAGCTCTCGCTCATTTCACCACCAATTGAAAAATTGTTTTGTTGTTGTAAACCACTGCAACCATTTTTTTATTCACTTTGTGTACTGAGTACTGATGCGTACTGATAAGTTCTGATAAGTACTGACGCGTTCTAGATCCTCTAGTATTATATAATGATTTCACTTACCATGCGGTTGTGTTTGTGCTGGTCTGTTTTTCTTGTATTTCCAGTTCTTGCATTAATATTGTTTCTACAATTTGTTCAACTAGCACACTGCTCTCGCTCATTTCACCACCAACTGAAAACTTTTTTGTTATTGTAAACCACTAGAACCATTTTTTTCACTTTGTGTACTGAATACTGATAAGTTCTGATAAGTACCGACGCGTTCTCGATCCGCTAGTATTATATAATGATTTCACTTACCATGCGGTTGTGTTTGTGCCTATCTTTATTTTTCGCGTATTTCCAGTTCTTCTAGTAATATTGTTTCTACGGTTTATTCAACTAGCATCGTATTGCTGTCTTCCATTCCTAACTGGCGTGTTATTTAGCAATGTACCATTTGTGCTTTCTTATAGAAGGTCGCCCTAAGTTTTTATTTCGGAACCTCCTTGTGTACACCATGTACCATGTAAACTTGTCTGCGAAAGTTCGTTTGAAATAAACCTGAAATCGACAAAAACCGTGTGAAATCAGTACTCCCGCAGGGAACTAGAAATTCTCCCTTGTGGCCTCGAAAAACTCCTTTCGGAAGGCCTACAAAACTCTCCAAGCTTTGGCAAAACTCCATGCAAAAGAAGTAAATGCTTCCCTTGAACCTCCTAAAAACGCCCCTAAAATACCATAAGTACTTCCCAAGGGAGCCATAATAGGCTCCTATTCAGCCGCCTAAAAATTCCATAAACATCACTTAAAAACGCCCTTTAAAAGTAAAGAATACTCCATTTTCAACTCCTTAAATTCTCCCGGACATTTCTTAACACTCCTTAAATACCTCCTTCCCATCACCTAAAAACGCCCTGCTTTGAGGAGGTAAACAAAACCTCCCTGTTCCATGTAGTAAAAAAACTCCTACAAGGAGGATCACTAGAGGACAAGCGAAAAAGAACCTCTAGGGAGTATATGGGAGGCAAAAAAGTTTAGAGTGTTGATCCACATCGCTTGCTTGTAGCCGCGAAGTGCTTGCGATTTTATTCATGAAGGGATTAGCCTTAGATCATTTCTTAAATACTGAAGACCGTCCACTCCCTCCTTCTGATGACACCTCCGCAGGCGGGATCGGCAGTCAAAGGGATAATAGGTATCTTCCGACGAGAAGTTTTCTGCAGAGCCGTCGTCATGGGGACTGCGAGAATAAAACGGCTACCAGTGCTAAAACCAGCAAAGGTAAATCGCTGTTAATTCGGCAATAAATAAAGCCGCTGTTAATTCGGCAATTCCCTTTACGAAAAGTCCATTGTAGTACCATTTGTTTGAACTCGTTTATACCTAACTTAAAAGCATCCTGTCTCTTTGGAGAGCTATAAAATGTTGAACGATGTGGGCACGTAGGATTTCAAAATCTAAAATCTGAATACTGAATGCGCAGGAAATTGAAATGCCCCCGATACCGCTGCACATTTTGTTTTTGCAGTCTTTGGTCTACTTTGATCAAACGTTCGGATGATTTTACGGGTTCGCACTCCAAACTGAATTTGTGCCATTGCAAAAAGCAGCTAATTTATTATCCCGAAAAAAATGAATGCATTTTTGTGTAGCTTCCGCCTAACGATGACGATGGTTGAACACGAAGCTTTCTAGCGAGGGATTTTTTGTTGTCGTCTGACTTTGGACTTTCACTCACCGACAGCGGGAACTTTGACTCATTGAGCCTTCACTTTGACTTACACGCAGTTTCGACTTTCGATTGCAGTGGCTTTGACTTTGACCCTTGGATATTTGATTTCGAAAGAAGAAATCTTCGCGTTCAGCCATCGTAGTCGTTAGACGGTGGGATGCATGACTTTTTCTGTTTAATTTTGCACGTCCGTAAACTTATGTACAAATCCAAAGTGCTTCGACCGTGCCCGGGTGGCGCTTTCGGATAGACGCCGGCATTATAACAGTTGAGACCTAGGGTTGATTCCGACCACGAGTAGAGTTTTAATTTTTCTCTACTTCAACCATGATCATCGCCATCATCAGATACAGTTGGCTTTGCCACAGTGCATTTTCTACGCGACTTACGCCAACAGTGAGACGACGAAAGCTTCGCTTTAAAAAGGTGTCCACATAAATGTAGGGCTTTACCAGGCACGTGCGCATTTCACAAACGTAGGGCAAACTTAAGCTCACCAGAATCGGGTGGTGCTGCCTTGACCGATAATGCCAGGCACACCACAAGAGCGATGACAGCGGTGGCTCCAACCATCTTCATCCTACCCGAGAGAAATGGAAAGAAATATAACTGAATTCGTTCGTTTCAAAGAAAAAATTCTATTCCTCGAGCCAAAAACGTCTTTTAGGTATTGACATTTATGGCTGTTTTTTTTTTTTCATTACCACTCAGGACTTTCCGTTTTGAAAAATGAGGAAAAGGGGGATACACTAACAGAATAAAACGTAAAAGTAAATGAAATAAAAATGTGCTGTCATTCTAAAACCCCGCAGCGGATGGCATCTACAAAAGTACACATAAGAGTTTCCCCACGCGCATGATAGCGCGCATGGTTTCACCCAAAGAATTTTGTGCTAATTGTAGTGCCAAAGATTCGCCCATTTAGAGTATATTGGTCACTGCGAAGGACGCAGATGCCCCGTGGGGGTAGGCGACGATATGTGGTCATGAGCAATAATGGGTATGAAGTGAAAGGTTATTAAGAAGATGGCGAGGATACAGAAGCGGCATCACTGAGAGCGGGCCAGAATTTCGGAGAGCTTAATGCACCTTGATCTCACCTGCGGCTATTCCTCTCTGCGTCTACCTGACCACCATCATATGCAGGGCTACCCTTTTTTGTTAATAAATACCTCTGCAATCGGTGTATCTGCGGGGTTATAACAGAGTAATCCCTCGTTACCGCGAACTCGTACAATCCGCTTAGAATATCGAGATAAGCCCGAGCCTAGGGGCCCTAATCTCGGCTTCACGAAATCTCAGTGGATTTGCCATGTTTTTGCGTGGGAAAAACATAAACGATCAGTGACGTGTGCACGTGCAAATATTAGGACATGCACTTTGATTTAGACCTTATCTTACAAAGATAACTATCGAGCTATCATATATTGCGCATCAAGATGTAAAAACACTTTCTACGCATTCTAAATATTAGGGCGGCTGCCCAGGCTGCAAAATAAACACATTTTTAAGGTTAGAATTGCACGAAGACGCAGGCTCTGTAATCGGCCGCTGCAGCCGCTTTTCTGGTGGAGGCGAACACCAAGAACGCCCGTGTGTGCGAGATTTTGGCGCGCGTCAAAGATCCCCAGGTGGTCAAAATTAATCCAGAGCCCGCCACTACGGCACGCCTCATCGCCTGCGTTGCGTCGGTGCGTTAAACCTTACAATCAACCAAATTAAGGTAAGATTTGCCGTGAACACCAAAACGCGACCGATTATCTTTGATTCAAAAGCGAGCGAAAGCGTGTAAGCTAAAAAAATTACACCATCTCCCCAAAGGGAACTATGTGGTGATGCAAAGCATGGGGGTTCGGTGTAGGTTCCACACCGGAGCAGTACCGGGGCAGGCGGTGTCTCGGAGCAGACTGAACGCCGCGCAGCGCGCGCACCTGCTTTTATTCAGCTGGAGGAGAGGAGAATGGAGGAGAGACGCGCATGCGCAGTGGGGGTGTGGACGGCGCAACAACAAGGTAGGGACATTCCTGAGCCGGCACGAGACGAGCCGAGCGGCGCGGAGGAGAGCGACGTTATCACAGCTGGTTAGGGCTCCTGGAGCGACAGTGTTGCCGGTGTCTTCCTGAGCCGGCACGAGACGAGCCGAGCGGCCAGGAGGAGAGCGGCGTTATCACAGCTGGCGTGGAGAGGGGGACGGGCAGGAGAGATGCGGACGCCGGACGCCGACGGACGATGGAGGGTTGACTAAAAGATGCTTTGCATCTAAAAACATCGCACAATCATGTTTTTTCGTGTCTTGATTCCTTTCCATCTCTTTTATTCCACCGTTCAGTTCTCTGCGTCTGCGGTGTCACCTTTGCGGCCGTCGTCGCCGTTACGCTACCGTCTGCAGCTATATGTTACAAGTTGCCGGCGTGACCAGAGGGAAAAATCGCCGTGAGCATTGGTTGAATAATGCGTTAAAACATCAAAACGCTACGCCTGATAATGGCAGAGCGTACTGATGACGCCAATTCCCTCATTTTGTTAATCTCAACTTTGCATGCGCAGTAATGAATAAAACAGTCGATGCTCTTTGTTATTTTTCGTTTGAATTACATTTTGTGACTTACCACCTTACTAGAGGAGTGCGGGCAAACGCTGTGATGTACCGGCCTCTTGTGTTGCTGTAACGCCATACCGCAAATAACCGATATTTTATTGCAGCATGTAAAAACATAGTACGTGGCGTTATTTTAAAGCAAAGCTTTTTACCTCTACCCCCCAAGGATTCTTTCGCGACCGTTGGTGTCAACAGAAAACTCCCGCGAACAAACAAAGAATGTACTGGCTCCGACAGGAATCGAACCTCAAACTAATGGAGTAACAAAGCCAGAGCCCGGTGTCTTACCGATTCAGCTACGAGCCCACGCGGAGACGGGCAAGACAAGTGGTGCACTCACCAAGCACATATACAGGTTTAACCCCTGCAGTCTCGCTGAATGCCACGCGACAGCGATTAAAGGAAGCTCACACCAACCCATGGCATCTCACTTCTAGTACGCCAATGTGCTAAAGCCTGTGGCTTATAGTGTTCACGAAAAAAATCTCAGCTCCTTATCGTCCGCCCCAACGCCAAACAACACCTCAAGGAACACATTCAAATACTCCTTGATGGCCAGGCCATCACTCCATGCCCCAGCATCAAGATCCTGGTTCTACATCTTCAGGCCAACACCAAGAGTGACGTATCCTTGCAGCGCCTCAAAAACAGCATCAACAAAATCATACACATAATCAGGCGAGTTGCCACCAAGAAGCGAAGCCTCAAGGAATCAGATACCTTTCGATTAGTTAAAGCTTTTGACCTCCCGAGAATCTCTTACGTCAACCCCCCGTCTTCTCGGCAAGGACATAAAGCTGCTTTATATAGTGATTAGAAAGGTGGTTGAGCAAGCCATTGGTCTTCCCATGAGTGCATCCACAGAGAGAGTGCTTAGCACGGGGCTCTACGACACGGTGGAAGATCTGAGACAGGGCCATCTTTCTATCCAGAGGCTCTGAATCAGCAGAATTGCGGCGGGTCGCCGCACCCTTCACCAGATTGGCTAGGCAGCACAGAATGTCACTCCGATTGATGTAATCCTAGTCTTTTGGCGACAAGAACTAAAGATGCTGCCTTTGCTTAGAAATATGAACCCCTCACACGACGAGGGTCGCCGACAAGTAGAGGCTCAAGAGCTCAACACCCCGCTCGGTGGGGATCATGCCGTTATGTACACAGACGCCTCCTAACATCGAGGGTAGCAGGACGCCATCACCGTGGTCACCTCCAGAACCAACCTCCTTGCTTGTACCTCGCTCAAGACCGAAGACATGACGGCAGCACAAGAGGCAGCCATCGCCTTGGCTCTCGCTCAACCAAGGGTTTGTAAGGCAGTCACCGATTCCCAACAAGCCTACCGGAATTACCAGTCGGGTTTGCTGTCCCGACCTGCACAGCGTGTGCTAAAAAACCCCTCCCCAAATGGTTCCATTCAGGTTATCTGGACACCCGCTCAAGATTCCATGGAGGGCAGCGAATACGCCCACCAATCCTGCACTTTTACCCCCCGTGCTATGGAGCTGAAGGAGGACAGTCACCAGCTTGTCTCGTTCAGTGACATAACCCAGAATTATCGCCTTCTGAGTTAGACCCTACCTTCGCCTTAGCCTGGCCTTTCCAGAGAACCACAAACTACCCTACGGCTCATACAATCCAGCTCCTTCGCACACACCACGCGTCCTAACTTAATCATTCCGAATCACTACGACGCGGAATGTAAATTTCGCTCAGAAGTAATAACACTCTGCCACATAATCGTGGTGTGGGACTTTAGCCCTGAGCACACTCCTTCTTTTCCGTCAACTACCCAACAAGAGCAATGGAAGATGCTGCTGTGCAGCCCCTCTCGGCCTACCCAGCTTCAGCTGATGGATAGAGCATAGGCGGCGCGGACTGAATATGTGCTACAGTAAAGAAGGAACCACTCCCGTGGGGCAAACTCTGGGCCGTTCAGAAATCTGAATAGAAGTATTTCCTCCTTCACTTCTCCTCCTCGGCTCCTCCTCGGTATCCGCCGCCCATCTTGTCCCCTCCGTCCGCGACGGCAGAGACGGAGAAGTGAGATCGTCTAACACCCGGTTTTGAGCTTTAATTTGATAAAGAAAGAGTTTCCACTCATGTGCTACACCAAAACAACTCATCGAACCACAGTTTATCCATGGTGCATTAATTTAACCTTACCAAGAATATCTCTTTGAAGTAATAGAGGGTGTGGTTAAGTAGATTTCACTTCTGTCTGGTTTCACTATTTGTAGAGTGACGTGAGTGAATTTATGCGACGTCGCA
Organism: Haemaphysalis longicornis; assembly: GCF_048455015.1. NCBI lineage: Eukaryota > Metazoa > Arthropoda > Arachnida > Ixodida > Ixodidae > Haemaphysalis > Haemaphysalis longicornis. The sequence goes on along the minus strand of NW_027526385.1, from coordinate 178,302,669 downwards.
CGGGTAATCGTTGTGGGTGCCGTTTACAGCTTTGCTTTCCAACCACATTCCCAGGGTGGATTGGCGCTACATTTTTTTTTGTCCTCAGTTACAGGTGATATGGGAACAGTCAAAATTATGATTCATTTACTGGAAAATAGGTTTAACCTAGCCACACGTGAAGCTGCGGCTGCTGCGAATTCACGGGTATTTCATTGCGACGAAGGTACGTGAAATTGTTGGCCCTATTTCGCGGCGATGGCAGCCGCCACTTCCAACCTATTACTAAAAATCACGTGACCTCTACGGCAGCCTAGGTTGGCAATGTGCGTTGTATACATTCCTATACATTCCCGCCAAATGTTTATATTACGTCACTTCTTCTCAGCGAATCAAGGAGACAGCGTGGCCTGCAAGCCATATTGGTGTTGAATAGCAAAAACATCCGATGTTGCAATGCCGGTTGCATGTAGTCTTTTTCGCAATTCCGGCAAAAAAATTTGCAACCCGCTCCGATGGTTCAGTGGGAAAGGCGTTTTTTCTGCTGAGCACGAGATCGCGGGTTCAACTCCCGGCCGTGGCGGCGCTTTCTGATGGAGGGGAAAAGCAAAAACGCCCGTGTGTACGAGATTTCGGCGCACGTTAAAGATTCCCAGGTGGTCGAAATTAATCCGGAGCCCTCTGTTACGACGCGCCTCATCGCCTGCGTTGCGTTGGCGCGTTGAACCTTTCCATCAATTAAATAAAAAATTTTGCACCTTTAGTAGACAGAAAAGTGTGAACTTCAAATCTGCGCCCACTACACGCCATGAAACCTCAAAATGACGACAGCATACACCGCCGCTTTGTCAGCCGGAAACACGGGACCACAACTGAAAGCCAAAAAAATCTTCCGGCGAATCATGAGGTTACGCACATGTTACGACAGGTTACGCTATGTCGAGAATCGGGCTGTAGACCTCGCGGTGGCATTCAAGCAAGTCCAACAGCAAGGAAAGGTTCCAGTAGCTTGCACGTGAGCAGTGTAACGCGGGAAAATTTAATCGCGAGAGAGAGAGGGGGGAAATAGCCTATACTGCAGCAGGAAGACGCTAGGTCAAGTGGGGAAGCGGAGGTACAAGGTGAATTGTCTTGAGAAAACCACCACCGTGCTTGTCGTGGGAGTGGGTGTGGTTATACGGGTCTTATGCCTCTCTTCTCTTATGCCTCTCTCCTCTTTTCGGCCCATGGGCGGAAAGGAGAAGAGAGGCATTTGAGTAGCAAAGGTGGCACAGGACAGTCGTTTTTCGACCACATTCGCAGGGAAGTAAGATACGCTGCCAATTTTGAAAGCAAAGCATTCTAGCTGTACCAGACAACTGTTCTTTCGCGGCGTGCTGGACAATCAACTCCCAACGTGGCGGAGGCGGGGGTTGGGGGAGGGGGAAAGGCGGAGGGTTTCATTCACGGAGCACACTGTAGATGGCGCGGCGAATTTACCCCGCGTTCCCCGCGTGGAGGTGCCTGCTCGCAGGCAGGCACGTCGGTGGTAGGGCTTTGTCGTCTGCTTTAGCGACGGTTGTTTTGGGCCTGTTGTGGCGCAGCTTGGCGTTCATTGCGGGCTTCCTTCGCACGTAGGGCAGTTGCAAGATGGGCAAGTTCGTAGGTGTTCATAAATAATCACAGCGCGAAAGACGGGGCACACAGACATATTCCCCTCCTGCGGTTATTCGTTATTCTTCTATCTGTCCGGTCTTTCGCGCTGTGATTAGTTCCTTCGCAACGCTTGATTAACTTGTTCGGAATCACTCCTGGGTAAGCCGGATCCGACGGCATTAAGTGGTAGTACGGCAAATATGCGTTAAGGATTGGTTTGAAGAGCGGTAAAACAAAATTTACAGACCACATACAGGCATCTGGCCGCTAGAGAAACGCTACCTTTTGCGCACTACTTGCATTGAATGGGACTCCGTTTTGCTGAATTGATGAATACAAATTCGGTTGTGTTTTAAGAGGTATTATAAAGGGCGGAAGGAGCAACTGGTCCTGATAAATAGTGACTATAAAAGTTGCCTCAGCTTTCTCGCAATTCTCAAACTAAACTTACTAAACTAACTACTTTAAATCAGTGTAAATGGGAATCACTAAGCGCTCATGCCGAATTGCTTCGGTGTCTACGCTTCGGTCGCGCGGTGGTGCAGCCCCAAGCTAGCACATCAGGATGGCTAGGTTCCGCTGTCTCACCCTTCGAAAGACGAACCTCTCCGTTTTTTTTATGCCGACGCACGGTCGGGCTTCGGCGGTGGCGTCCGCCGCTCTAGCCGGGCCATGTCTGACGCTGCTGCGTTCGGGACGCCGCCCCGCGAATTCCATGTAACGGCTTGCAGAATATCTCGTTTCACTCTTTCTATAATCACATGTGTGTGAATTCAAATGACGTCGCATGGGGAACTGTAGTAGGTATCGTTGATAGCCTTGCTTTCCAACCGCCTTGATAGCGTGGATTGGAGCCACTTTTTTTATCAGAAAAATATCAGATAAACTGGGTTTTTCTGGGTCAATTCTACAGCTATTCTTCCCGTTGTGGAATGGTTCGGGTTTACCAAGTACTGACCACACATCTCTCCAATATCCCTCCAAATGAGTTATTTTTGTACCACATACTTCAGCAACTAATTTGTCTGCGTGGTGCAAATTATCATGTAATTCATTTCATTCTACTTCTCAACCTGTCACTTCCATTGACCTAATTGCTTTATCCTATTCGAGCACCTGGGTAATCTCTGTTTCACATTTGCAGGAAAACATGCTCGGAAAACGTATTCTGATTGCAAAACTGAGGGTAGTTCGGAAATGTCGACTCGACCCGTGCACACAGTCCATCTTGCAGCTATTCTTGATGGTATAATTGAGCCTATATGAACAGTCACACTGTTGTAGACCTTACTTTCACGACTGCCTCGTCGGTGGCAATGAAAAAGGGAATAAGAATAGTTATTTCCAACGGTAATGTCTGCCTCACTTTTGTTTGCGAAATATAATTGAAATATAATTGCTCCAATGCATTGGGATTAGCTTGTACGAGTCGGTACGCACCATATATTAATACGGAAATCACGCAAATACTGGTCGCCTGTAATCCATATTCTTCTGATTTCAGAGCTGGTCTTTACGCCCATGGTTCGCGTTTTACTCGCTCTTAATTGTACATGAGACTATTACTGCACACGCATTCCTGAAGACCTGCGCATGAAAACACGAAGTACTCACCGAGAAAGTTCGTCACGGTGTAGGCCGCACTCGTCACCAGAGAGACGTTGATGCGTGCTGTACAAGACGCCTCTTCGAAGCAATACTGCAACTCCAAGAAACCCGGGGATGCGATGGTTTATAACTGCTCTCTCACCGGAGGATGTTGTGATCTTTCTGCAGCGCGACTCCTTGCGCAAAACGGTAGCAGGAACAGCGGGCGTAAAGTATTCACTATGCAAGGCGACGACGTGCTGTTACAATTTGGTTAGCGCGCAAAAAGAGGATGTGCGAATTCCTATGGTCGAGGCGGTGCATCCGCTTGTTGCGAGTGACTAACTAAGAAGGGTCGAGGTCGACTGACCTCCGTTCATTACGGACCGACAGTGATAAAGGCCTGGGGTTGTGGCGTGCTTGCAGCAACAGCGGACGTCTGCTCGCGAAATAATACGCCGGATTACTAATTACGCAGTGCCGCCGTGGGGTGGCTCCGTTGTAGTAAACAGTATGTGTGTCAGAAGATCAAACGTCTGGGTGTCTTTCACGGCATCAACTGAGGCAGCCAGAAAAGGAAAATTGCACCGACTAATTGGGGAAGTAGCTACAAGTCTTCCCACGATGGCTGGAATTCGCGCCTGTTGGAGATGTACAGTGTTAGTCCTTATTTACTGGGCCATAGCCATGTACGTAGGCCACAAAAAGTAACAATAAAAAGTACGACCTTGATTCTCGACTGAGGATGAAACCTTTTACCCCAGAAATCTGGAGAAAACAGCATTCTTCTTTACTGTCATAAGGTGGTCACAGAAGTAAGTTTTTGTATTGCTTTTCACGACTTTGATAGTTTTCTGACCCCCAACATTTTGGTGTGGCCTACAAAGTTTTGACAAAGACTGTGCGTCAGAAATAGTTAGTAGATACTCTGTAGGGCTAAGCTTTGAGTAAAGGCTGCGTCTAATCTCACGGGACCCGTGACAATTCCCTGTGGGAAATTCTTACAGCAATTTTCATAAATGCTGGCTGGCATAAAATTTTCTGAATAATATTACGTCCCAACGTAACCTAACATAACATAACCTAACCCAATGTGCCATAACCTATCCTAATCCAGCCCAACTGCAACAAACCTAATCTAAAGCAGCCCTACGACACAGAACACGACCTACATTAAATGTAATTCAATCCATTTGAGAAGTCCTGTTGTCGATTTCTTGATGTAGTAAAAGCCAGAGTAAAGAAAGTATTAACGAAATCACGATGACCAAAAATTCCGAAAGCTAAAAAAAACGTCGCATTGTTGGATTCGAACCTCACCCTTCTCGTTTAAAAGAAAGTACTATACCACAGCGCAACGTAGCAGCTACAAACAAGCCTTTGTAGGGAATATTTATCTCATAGAACCTCCGCGTAGTGTGCTTAGCCAACGAGAGGCGACTGCAGTGAGGAATTTCTGACGGCCATTGTCATGGTTGCCGGGATAATGAACGCTACCTTGAGTAAACTGGGTTAGGCACAGCCGTACTTTGAGGAGGAGGATGGCGAAGCGGGGCGCACAACCCACTGCTCGTTTTCAGGTTTATGATCATGGGCGACGGCTTAGACGAACGAGGCCAATTACTTTACCCACCAGAAAACAAGGGCTACTACTAAATGTTTCCTCTCTCATGCTTCGAACCAGGCCAGCGCACATTCTTCGCCTGCTCTGAACGCGACAATATGCAACTGTCTCCTCAAAACTGTCAGCAAAACAATCTCAAGGGTTTCGTGGATTATCTCCGCAGCGGCGCGCAGTTTACACCCCTAATATAGAGGCGAACTCGCTAGATTCTCCACAAGTCGAAGCATCCTGGCGATGACTTTCCGCGAAGGATGGCACCAAAAAGCTGGACATGTACGGCAACTTACCTTCAGGGGCGATCGCTCAACTTAAGGCATCTCATAAAAAATCTAGGAAATTTGAGAAGAAGAAAATTTGTTGTCTGTGCCTCAGTTGTTCAAATCCTTACGATGCGTTCTCACTACAACCATTCGTAAATATAAAGTCGACATCATCCAAGAAGAACTGGTGATGTCAAGCTTTGTCGTTTCTGAATATAATGAGGAAACCTTGAGCAAATCAGAAAGACAGCAGTTTCTATTTTTTTCTTCGGCTGATTGGATTCTTTGATATCTTATTTGTAAATACTTTCAGTGTGAATACATTGAAGAGTGAAGTGGGGTGCAAAAAACAACAACAACAAAACATAGCAGCGTAAACACAAAATATACAACCATATACATTGCAAAGTGGCTCAAATTACACGTACATACCAAAATAACATCAAAGAGTACAGGTCTCTTTGGGCAGGAAGCCGCTGTATCCCAGAATCCCCGAACGCAGCGTCATTTCTCTTAAGCCATTCTGCCTTCTGTGTGGCTGGCCTGAGACTATCGAACATTTGCTTAGCGCTTGTCCAAAGTACTATAGTGAGCGAAAGAAGCTTGAGGCAGCATTACTACGCTTGGACACTCACACACTGAACGAACAAAACATTTTGGGCATGTGGGCTGGCAACAGGAAACAAAGCCTAGCCGAGAACGCCCTGCTTACACTTTTTAGTGACTCCTCTCTGGATTCTCCGCTCTAAGTTGCGACAAAATTTAACAGACTGCGAAACAATGTCTCAACGTTGTTTTTTATTCATCTGAAATAATCATTTGATTCACCGCCCAGTTGTATGCGAGACGTTTATTGTTTTACTGCTTGTACATAGTTCATTTGTCGATTTCCATATTCATTCCTTTCTCTTTTTGACCCCAGTATCCGCCCCCCCCCCTTTCCAGAGGGAAGTAGCAGGCGCAAGATTATTTTCTCAGGCCGACCTTTTTCCTTTTCAATGAACATTTACTCTCTCTCTCTCTCTATCTCTCTCTCTCTATGTGTGTGTGTGTGTCCCGGCATGCACAGTGTCTGAGCAACTATAGCATAAACAGCAACATAAGTATGCTTCGTTGTCACGCAATATTTTAGCAAGTTTAAATTACTGCTTATCGCTTGGTCGGAATTGCGGCCTGGAAACGGTGGACATAATAACCCGGCGGTAAACATCGGCGCCTTTTAGAACCACAGTGTCTACAGCAGTTGTTCTATAAACCTTTTGCGAAGTGACGTCACACAGGTCAAGAGGGCTGCTGTGCAACCAATATTTTGAAAACACGCGGGGGACGCAGGTAGGATTGCTAACGGGGCAGCATTTTTTTTCAAAGCTTCTGCTACTTCGTTAGCTGAGCAGTCCGCGTACGTCATCACCCACGTGAACTCAATTATTTAGCTAAGAATGCCATTCAAATGTTGTACCTCGCCAAAGACTGGACAGATGGGGCCTACGGGTTTAGCCGGTGCGTGGCGGAGCATACCCTTTGGATTCAAGAGGAGTTCCACAGAGGGCACTTCAATGGAGGAATGAATGAATGAATGAAATCTTTATTCTATACATCTTTTGCCGGTATAGGTCCCCTCTGTTCTGATAACCTCTAGGTTGCCTGTCGTGGCTTCCTAGGCGGCGGCGTAGTATTGCTTAAACTAAGTTGAGTCCTTGTCGGGAGCTTGTTGATGTCCGTTGCGGTGGCGCTCCAGGTTTTGCTTGATGAAAGCGGTGAGGGCGGTTGGGTCTTCTCGTGACGAGAGTCCCACGATCGTTTCTTCGCCTGGTCCCTTGTTTCAGTCGCCGAATAGCTGACGCTGATCCAGCACTCCCAGGCATTTCGAGCACTATGGGAGTGGTCTTCCTTGGTAAAGGGCCGATCGTGCTGGGGTTACGAGGGTACCCGTTTGCGCGTGCCTCACTAAGACCTGTTCTTCTTTGGTTAGGTGTGTGTGTGTGTGTGGTTAAGGGTAAGCTTCCGGGTTTTGTCGCACATCTTTCAGCGTGATGGGTTTTGGTGGGATGCGATCTCTCTGGGGCTGGATTCGGTTGCAGGGAGCCCGGAGTGAAGTTTCGCTGGCGAGTCGGTTTACTATTTCGTTACCCTGCATCCCGACATGTCCAGAGGTATCCAGAAGAGTCTAATCGTTCCTTTTATATTTTCATAAAGCCTGCGTGCAGGGGGGTATTCAATCGTATAGGATGCGTGAACATGCTTGTTGGGAATCAGTGTAGATGCTTAAGGGTTCGGGTGGGCGCGCGTATTTTCAGATGGCTTGGCCACCTCCTACCTCTCATAGATAGGTAATTCATAAGGGTGATAATGATAATGAAAGGAAACAGAAACGATTGGACACGGTGTGTTAGAATGCCATTGTGTCTATCTAAATACTGGTGGGGCAATATTTGTCTCCTTGGTAGCCCTAGAGTTTAGTGGTATAGAGTAAACATAACTGCGTGAATTAAACTAAATAAAATTGAAATGCTGGTGCATAAAAAGAGCAGAGAGAAAAACAAAGCCTAAAACAGCTGCGACCACTATGGGATATAATTTATTTGCATGATGCCGGTAAAAGTAGCGCCAAAATAAAAAGTAGTACAACGAAAATATAATACTTTTTTTGGTTAGAAGCACGCATCGCCTTACAAAGAGGATACCGTTACAAAAATCTTGCACCCGTCTGTCTAACGACGACGATGGTTGAACGCGGACCTATCTCGGGATAGATTTTTTGGGGCGGCCAATCCCACACTGCAAGTATGTGGTACTCTGGGGTATGTGGTACACTGCAAGTATGTGGTACGCACCCTTTCTCTTGAATGCCCACAGTATTTTTCGGGTGTGAACTCCATAGGCCTAACGTTTCGGTTTGGGGTGTACGGCGCGAATCCGTAGCTGCTGCTTGGCGTTCGATTCGACCATGTCGAAATGGAGCAATCGCAGAGACACCGGCTTCGTAACGCGAGGGACACAGGTTTGATTCTGGCCACGGGGAGCGTTTTTCTTTCTCTAACTTCACCCGCGATCATTCATGATCATCGTCAGATAAAGTCGGCTTTCCTGCAGGGCGTATTGGTGCACAACGTCATCGGTAACAACACTAAAGCTTCGCTCTACTGAATCAGTTCATAATTTCATGCGACGTTTTCACACTGGGTAGGCAGTAACTTTTTGAGTAATTTTCGAAGATTTTCTAAAGTAATAAAACAATTTGTTAGTTTAGAGATTTATGCAAAGTGTTTAGCATGTAAGGATGCCATAGGAGGTCACAAATGGCTCCCACTATCCCTATGACTCTACTGTTTCTATGATACGACTGTGGACAGGGTGTGCCCCAAGACGCATGCGACGCTATCAAAATCTATGTTAGAAGCCATGGAATGCCATTCAACGTCACATTACGATAGAAGAAAGGGGCAGTGCGACTGACATCTACGATCAGGCATAGCAAAAATAAAATGCAGTCACTGCATCGTAGACACTGTGGAAACATGATATCGTGTAATGTACGGTTGTGCTATATGGTACATCAAGGCTTAAATAAAAGAGCGCTAAAAACAATACATGAAAGCTAGATAGGCAACAGAGGTGAGCTTATATTGTTCTACTGCCTTTTGCGTTCTGCTTACAGTTTCTCTTCGTTTAGCCGATGATATCGTATCACAACAGTAGTTTAGCCTATTATTTTGTTATCACTATTGTGATTACTCATTGAGGAGTACGGCATACGCACACTCCCTGGTGGGATTTAGTTTGTAAGGAGGCGGACGCAAACCACGCGAACTGGGTGCGAACCCGCCGCAGTACGAGCGCGAACCGACGTCTGTCTCGTCGTCTGGTTATCACGCACCTCTTGACACATATCCTTCACAGGGATTGAGTGGTATAACAGCGGAACAGTCTCTGCCACTGCTTCCGCCAGTTCCAGATGAGAGATGCTTAGTTCGACGCGTGACAATATTTTAATTCTGTAGGGGCATCCTACAATCACGTCTGCATATTGAGTTTCTTGTGATAGGAGCACAATCTACTGTACACAGACGGTGAAGGGGTCATGTAGACCCTCAAGCTTGGCATCGCCAGAAGAAGGAAGGAAAAACGCCGGGAGGCATCGCTGCTGCTGCTGCTGCTGCTGCTGCTGACGATTTCAGACCGGACGTTGCGTGCTATATCAGTTGACGGTGTGAAATTGTGCGTGTATCAAGATTTCAGCACGCTGTCGCACAAAAAAAAAACTGACCAAGAGCGCAGAACTTGAATTTTTTTTTACTGAAACCTAAACAATCCGCACGAGGGAATAAATGGAGAACAAGAAAAAGGTTCATGGGAAGTCCTCATCCCAGCACCATCCGATTGTATTGTGTATGTACTACACCGTAAGAGGAAACAAATGAAGTGTCTCCCTAATCACACCAATTACTTTCTTCTGCAGTCTTAATATCATTGCCTGTTTGTTGCTTGTAGGATCGTTAATAACCGGAACCCCTCTGTAGATCACCGCGTGGCCATAAGTGTAGTATGCGGACCCAGCACACCTCCACTTGATTCCTAATTTTGCATTGAACTGAAATAAAGTGGCAACGCCAAGAAAGCGATGTGTCAGTGTCACTCAGCAAAAGAGATAAAAGAAGTAGCGTCTGTCTGGTATAGCGCGTGAACCCATGATCATCATCATCGCGAAAATCCCTTGTGCTTCGACGGCTAAGCCGTTCGACCGTTACGAGGTTCGCCGCTGCTCCCCGTGGTGCTTTCTGCAAAGTCTCGGCTACCACTGCGACCGGAGTGGAACAACTTCACCGCTGCTATGGCTCGTTTCTTCAGGAGGTCGCCGGGGCCGTCGCTGATTGCTGTGAGGTAGGAATGTAGGGTCTTCCCTGGGTCTCGCTTGACGGAATAATGTTCACAAACTTAATTGTGCGCTTCTATCCGAAATTGCTTGGCGCGCTATCTTAAACCGTCTCACAATCTACCAGCTGCTGTTTCTCAGTGCCTATGGCGTTGTCGCTGAGCACAAGGGCGCAAGTTCGATTCCCTGCCGCAGAGGCCGCTTTTCTAATAGACGAGAAAAGAGAACGCCCGTCTGTTCAAGATTTGGCGGACGTTAATGATGCCCAGGTGGTCGAGATTAATCCAGAGCTCTCCACTGCGGTGCTCCGCATCGCCTTTGTACCGTCGGCGCCTAAAACCCCAGAACCCATTCATCAACCCTCTATTATCTAGAGCAGCGTTTTTCAAGAGCTTCGTGAATGATTTCGAACCAGCTGAGTTTCTTTAATTACTGCTGAGAATTGAAATATATTGCATCAACACCGTTGACCATAGTTGCATCAATGGGAATAATTGAACAAAAACGCTTTCTTTGGGTGAATTGAATCTCAGTGTACAATGCACAACATGGAGGTAATGCGCACGCATTGAAGAATCAAGGATGCGCTTTATCTGATAGCTGTCAGGATGCGTGTGTGTAGCTTTGCCCCTCTTATGGTCGTTTTGTAGCTAAGCCGTCTCGCGCACTCGCTTCAAAGCTATTGCAAAATGTTGTTTAATTTAACTCTCTGTGTGAATAAGATGCCTGAAAAATATTTACGCCGATATTGAATGCTCCGACGGCGCTACGAGTACTCCAAGCTTCAGCAACTCGACATAGTTAGCTAGCCCACGGTAAAGTTGTGAAGTTTACAGAATTCCCGGGCCCGGTCAATACGTAGCCTTTTACGGAGACGATATGCCGCAGATTTTGGCTGTAATTCTTTTATTAAAATTTCCCGAAACGAATTCCAATAACAATATTTGAGAAATAATGATGAGTAAGTCACATGTGCATACCCCGATTGATACAGTAGTCCACCATACTTAAGTCAGAGTAGTTATCCACCATTAATGCTACTCAGGTACACCATCTTCACAGTAGCTTTAGTAGAGCCAAGCAGGCACTGACTACTCATGGAAACTATCAAGTGACGAGATGCGCGGACACGTGGAAGTAAAAATGAGCCATGCGGGTGAGGAAGGTTGTTGTATGTTTTGTGGAATATACAAAGACGTGCAATTTTGTATCGAGGTGACAGAACAGGGAGAATATGGGAGGATTTTATTTGGCTGATACTGGCACATTTGTCATAAATGGAGGAGATGAATCTTGTGGCATTATTTTGAATGGATTCAAAAATGTTAATTAGGTATACATGGTGAGGACTTGAAATTGCAGTTGCGTATTTCATTTTAGTGCTAGCAAAAGCTTCAAAGGCCATTTTTTGATGGATTGCAGGGGATAATGATAGTGACTAGAGCCGCTAATTTTGGCTGGTATTCTTTTATGAAAAATATCCCGAAACCAATTCCAATAATAATAATTGGGAAATAATGATGAGTAAGTTACATGTGCATGCCCCGATTGATACAGTAATCCACCATACTTAACCCAAAGTAGTTATCCACCAATATTGCTACGCTGCCACACCATCTTCACAGCAGCGTGAGGCCGCCAATTTCTATTGTGAGCAAATTAACGTCGAGAGACTACCGTCAGTAAGATAATAGAATCTCCGTATATTTATTTATTTATTTAAAACACACTGGAAGCTCATTGAAGGGCCCAAGCATGAGGGGCATCACGAGGAAAAAATAATTAGGCACAATACACATGGTACACAGATCAAAATAGTTTGAACAAATACAGGAATGCAGCAAAGTTACAAAAATATGCAATACACGTGGCACACTGTTCGAAATAGATTCTACACATACACAACAATGCATCGAAAGGGAGTTCTTGCATTGTGTTAACGCAATAAGAAAACTGCTAACCAATACTCCCACTCCAACAATTCTTCCCGGGCCAACTAACCGCGAACGGTTGCAGCTGTTCGATGCCGCGGAAATTTCTGCTAAAGCTGTGAAAGGACACATTCTTGTGGGAGGGGAGTGAGTGGATTGACTCGCAATAAAATTAACCACGCTACCCAACTTTGAAACCTTCCGAAATTATGGGCATTCTTACCTTCGCGCGTGTTACGTCGGGTTCCGGGCTCTTCACTGCCATTTTGTTGGATCGCAAAGTTGTAGCTTTTTTAAGATTTTCTTGATGAAAGAATCCTGTATACAACGTATATGGAAACATACAAAATATTTGTGCTGCATCAGCGAGTTTTTCAGTGTGTACAAGTCTGAATCCCGACGTCGGTCGTAAAGAAATTCATCGCTTCCTGCTTTCCTCAGAATCGAAGATGTACCGGTACATGATGTTTTTGCGCACCACTGATTTCTTTCCCACTTCCTCAATGCCGTACACCGCACTGTTTTGTACTTTACATCGCTTCGAGAGCACCTCAGTTAGTTATTTCGCTGTGCTGATTTAAAAAAAAGGCTGAAGAAAAATTCAATCGCCTGCCACTCTGTAAGGGAGGGTGACCGACCTAGCTTGGCGCAGTCCAAGGAGAGCACAAAACAAAACGCGTGTTTTTGAACTTGGGATTTAGCGAACTTCCCGCTAGATAATTCGCTTATGAAACTTCGAAGTACCAGAGTTTAATTATAGGGGATAAACATGTCAGTGTGTCTCCACCCACCTCCCGCGTAGTCGGCGTATCATGTTCAGAGAGATGAATTAAGCTTCAGGCAGTTTTCACGCAAGACTACATTTACCGCAGTGCAGAAAGGCAATAAATTCACGTCGTGCTTCAGAAACAATCACCTATATTGTTTGTGTATTCGTTTAACAGCGAAACTGAATTTGCCTCGATTTGCACATAAAGCTTGCGTGGCTAAATCGGCATAGAACATAGTTTTTTCGCACCCCAGACGTAGTTTTTGATGTTTGGGTTTTCAGTTACTACTGCTGTGCCATTTTGGCCGGTGTTTCTCCCGTCCAGCTTGAATTGCTTCTGGAGCGACATTTTGGCCGGTGTCCTTCCCGTCTAAGCGCACGCACACAACCGGCTGGCAATTATGCGTGCACGGGCAGGGGGGGATGGAAGTATGCGGAGCGTGCACGCACAACCAAGCTTCGCGCGCTCACCTACGGCATGCTCGCTGGGCTGGTAGGAGACTTCAATGTGAACGTATTACAGCCTAATGCGGCCTGACTTCTGTTTTGCGGGGTCGAGGGGTTTGGGATGGTGTGTTACACTGCCAGCAAGATGCCTCCGGCGCGGGAGGTAAACGGAAGGCGCGTGTTTGCCCTCTAGAACAAATCTGTGATGGGTAGCTCAGTTGCTATGGCGTGGCGCTGCTGAGCATGAGTTCGATACTCGGCCGCGGGGGCCGCTTTTCTGCTGGTGTTGAAAAGCGAAAACGCCCGTGTGTAGGAGATTGCGGCGCTCGTTAAAGATCCCCAGGTGGCCAAATTTCATCCGCGTCATCACCAGCGTTGCGTCGGCGCGAAACCCTGCAATCAATCATCAGAAGTCTGGTCCGTCCAAGTTTCATTCAGCTATTGCTTGAGTGTGCGTGTTTAACGTCCTGAGGCTACGCCAGCGTTAATAGGCTCACCGTAACAGAACTCCGGGTTAATTTTTACTACCTGGGGATTTTTAGCGTGCGCTCAAATCTCTACACACGGGTGTTTTAACTTTTCGCCTCCATCAAAACAGTAGCCATCGCGGCAGGGAATCTAACCCATCGCCGTGGGCTCAGCAGCACAACGGCTTTCCCGCTGTGCCGCCGCGGCGCGTTATTCACCTAATTGGCTATTGGCGGTGAGCGCGACCACAGGCGGCGCTGCGAAGCGCGCCTCCGTGACGTCGGCTTAGGGATTCTCGTATTTGTCGTCTGCTTCACTCGGACTCGCACTCCAAGCTGTTTCTTTGCGCTCGGTTGACGTCTGATGCTTGTCTGCAGCACGTTTTGCGCGTGTGTAACTTTTTATCGTAATGATAGACTTCAAATTGCGTACACTAGCTCAAGGCGTGATTTGAAGTACACTTTTAGATACCGCTGCAAAAGAAACATTGCCGCCGTCGCCCCATTCTTTGCGAAGCCGGTACTGTGCGGAGCGCGAAGAGTAGGAGCTAGGCGTCAGCTTCTGTATTCAGCAATATTTGGAACGAAGGGACCAGCTAGCTGCTAATAACCCACAACAGCTAAAATGCAAGACCAAAACGAATTCCAGCCCTTCGGGGCTCTCCGCTTTGGCAGAAGGCATTTAATCGTATGCATAGGAAAACAGTTTCCGCAACCCACCGAAAACTCTAAAGTATTGTATCACATCACTTTATGTTGTCACTATGCCGAAAGTACGGCGACACGCATTTTGGGCCACAAAAACGGTCGGTTGAGTTCCAAATAACCTACTGTGTGTATAGGTGCGTTCTGACTATATATCAGGCTTCTTATCAGTATGGAGGCTTATTGAGCAAAACTACTCACGTGTACGGTAAAAATACAGTAACACCGTGTTTGTTCAGACCTGGAGGGATATTTCGGTACATGTCCCAGAGCCATTTCTTTGCAATATTCAGATCGTGTAAGTAAAACTGCACTGATGAGGAGAAGGAGGAGGAGCAGGAGGAGGAAACTCTTTTAACAGTGAAATCTAGATGGTTAGTGGTCGGGGTCCTCAGTTCAGGACAAGAGTAATTTTTATACAATTCATAGTACGCCATCCAGAGTAGGCCAGGATTTGTTCTTTACACCTGGAAGGGTTGGAAAACAATGAAGATCTGCTTTGACATATTTAATGGTTTTGATTCTTGTTATACTGGAAACTGTCACGTATAGCATTTATTGCGTTTGTGAGCGAGTATATGAAGCCGTCAACACCGTAAGCATGTCATAACTGTTCGGGTTAAGAGTCAGTTCGTTATTTTAACGATGGTTAGTATAGAAATTCGGGGCACAAAGGCCGCTTCGAGTACTCTGGACAACGTTGCCTGCGCTGTTTCGCGGTGGCGTAGCACAAATAAACTTCCTCATTGTATTTGCATGTGAATAAACAACGCACGCTGCGGATATGCACCTTCTTGCACGCATCCGCGTAAGGAAAGCCAATTTGTGAAGAACGGTATCTATGCGTACAGCCTGAAGAAAATATTCACGCAAACTTTGGCAGTCTTGAAAACCTCCTTAAACGTACTAATAAGACGTTTGTGACGGTGCAGAAAAATAGAAGCATTGGGCACAGAAAAAACATTCATCTGATAGAAGCCAACAACAATGAAAGGAATAGAAGACAGCCGCTTTATTTGCTGCCGTGCGATCGGCGTGTAGGGGACCGCTGCTTAGTGCGTAGCATTAGACCGTTGAGTCTTCATAAGAGCATCTCAAACATACTTTAGGGAAGCCTACGCATTTTGAATACTTATAGAGGAGCCCTGAGCACTGAACCTCGCAAATAAGCTAGAAAGGACGAGTTAAAGACGATTGTCTCATCGGTGCTCTTAAGAAAGTTGTTCTCTTTCTCTCCGTGTATCGCGAACTTGAGCGGGATACAGCTTGAAATTATTCAGAGTTTCCAGAAGCTGGCAAAAATTACTGGAAATTTTTTAATGCACTAAAACATCAAAGCCGGTGATTCCGAGCACAGGCGCTGCTGCTCCTCACAAGCGGAGTGTAGCAGACGACAGCGGCGCGAGTCCCTAAGCTGACGTCAGAGCCAGAGGGCGCCACTCAAACATCTCACCGCCAATAGGAAGAACGCTGAGCTACAAATTGCATGCAGGCTTTGTGCTCGTGCATTCGTTTTCCTGTGACCGCCTTCGTTGGTTATCCTTCTACGGAATGGTAAAGGGCACTAAAATTTTCCACACCGAAGCTGTTCTTGGTCGAGGCTTTCATGGAGCAAAGCGGGGTAACACAAAGATATGGAGAGCGCATAGCCTATCGAGGGGGAGTGCAAGCACAGGCACAGGTGCACCGAACGAAGTGTGGTGGAGAGAGGGGCGACGAGTGCCAAGCGCAGGTCGGTGGAGCGTAGGCGCGGGAGAGAGCACGGGCTGAGCGCCGGAGGGCGGAGTGAGAGAGAAGGCAAGGAGTCAGCTAATTGGATAGCGCCGTCCCCATAGCCAGCGACACTTGGCGCGCGAACTGGGGCGAACGTAAATCGGTCTGCTGGCGTTGAAAAACTCTTTCAAGCTTAGCCTTGCGATTACGGAGCACCAGGCAACTCCGATGTCTGTATCAGCGTTCCCCGCGTGCAGTTTGCGAGAAATGTCCGGGTTTTAATGAAATGGCACCCACTCTTTTTGGGTGTCAAACAGTTTTCTTGCGTTTGCGTTCCTGTTAACAGTTCCCCACTAGCCGTTCGGTCGTGGTATCAATGATTCTACTTTGTAAGCAATCTGTTCCTGCGTTGCAATCATATTTCTGCTTTTTCACAGGCCTGGGCCCCCCTCGCCTTCAAGGCAGTCGATAAGGTAAGCACAAGACGCTGGCCGCCCGCGCAGGGCTTAGGCAGAGAGGGACATGGGCCTACCATGGATGGGATTATGATTCCGCGTATATATTACGCGATCGTTTGTATACAGGGCGATACAATATCTCTACTAAGGAAAAGGCAAATGCTCCAACCACGGCCTTCATTTAAAGGAGTACTGACACCAAATTTTCGTGCTGCGTTTTTTTCGCTGCGATGGGTGCCTATTAGCCTGCTGATCATAGAATGGCACATTATACGGTCGATGGCCACGAAACAATCATATACACCGTAGTTATTCGTGTCAGTTTCGGTTTCGACAAAACGATCGCCGAGTGGCCGCCATGACAGGAGGTAGCACCTGACGTCACCATTCTTGTCGCCTCGCTGCCGGTCAGTCCCAAAATCATGACGTGTACACACGGTGGAGCAGCGCGCCCCAACCACAGGCAGCGCGCCGGCTACGTCACCGGAGCCCCGATGTCGACAGTGTGGGGCAAGCATCAGATGGTGTCATGCTGGCCCGTTCTGGGCTTTCTCGTGCGGGCAGAAATTAAAATGGATTCAAAATACGTGATACTGAACGGTTACAGTTGAACCTTGCTAGGAGGTATCTCCAGATAAAAAGGAAGCATTTTAAATAGTTATCTCAGCTTTGAATTTTCGTGTCACTACTTCTTTAAAGTCATGCCAAGATTTCGGGGTTAAGTCGGCTCGTTTATCAGGGGTTGACTGGATTCGTCCACGGGCAGCACTTATGTAGGGAATATTTTTCAGCTTTTTTTTAACTTGTTTCCAGCTTATGCAACTGCTTCTCTAGCAGCTTGCTTACATAGCTTCCTCCTAAAACTGCTTATATAACTTCTTTACATAACTTAGAAGAAGCTTCCTTATATAACTGGTACTTGTGGTCAACCCAAGTGATCCCCAGATGAAGGGATTGAGCAAGCTCCGAAACGATGGGATTCATTGCAATACAGCCCAAGGTTGCAGTATTCGCCCCTCCCTTTAGTTGCCCCCAAACAAACAGTTTTGTCAAGGATGCTTGTATTCCACATGTCTCTTGCGCATCAATCATGCGACGCATATAAATTTAAGTAATGCATTTCCTTCACAGAAGGTTGTCGCCTTCACCTTCAAGACTGTCGCTCAGGTAAGAAAATGAGAACTGCAGCTCCTCTTTGGGTTAGGCTACATTAGAAATAAACGTTGCCTCCTAAAAATAATTCATACTACCCACTCATTTTCGATGGCATATATATATACGAGCCAGCCTACCCGGAGCATTTGTTCTTCTGTATTGGTGGATGAAATACTGCAGTTTCCCGTACGCGAAGCACCACTTACGAATTCGTCGTGATATTTATTACTTGACTGTATTAAACTGCACAGTGTGCAAACACACAGCAATATGTTTAACGCCAGGGCAACCATTCAACAAAATTCCTTCCAACAATGGTTAGACAAGACATTCTCAGCTGATGTTTGCTTCAACAATCAATAGGGTGTGTACTTGTTAAGAATAGTCGCTAAAGTAGTTCATTTCTACTAGGTAGTCAGTGGTGGGAAAGATTTTGATGTTCTATGATGATAAAGGGAACACGGGCTCTGTAAGTTCAAGAAGCAGCCAATCAGAACAGCCAATCAGAATGACGTTCGCTGTCGAAAACGTGTGAAGAAAGTGACGGGTCATCTTACCGCAGGTATTTTAGCTAACCGCTACCCTTTCAGGAAGTTTACAGGTAAATAGGCAACGCTGGTATTCAAACCAAAACGATGTAGTGGCGAAAACGAGATAGGCGAGGCCTTGTTTCGCAAATAAGAACGTTTGGCGACGCCGGGCGTCGGATTAAAGAAACGCTGCTCCACCCTCCGAACAGGACTGAGATTGGGGTGCGGGGCTAGGTGGCGGCGGCAAAATAGAAACAACAAATTAAGGAATTGTGCTTTCGTGGTTTCGCTTTTTGTGTAGGTTTGTGGTGCTACCTTCATTTACAACATGGAAGCCGCGTGTTTCATTTGTACGAGGGAAAGAACAACTGAATATCATAGAGAGTGCTGCGGGGATTGTATCTCCCTGTGAAGTATCTTGTTCAGGTAAATATTGGTTGTAATTTAAATTCGCTCTAGCAAATGTTTACATTGGCTTGGCTGGATGTGCATAACATTGCTTATTCTCCAAGGTGTTACATGCCTAGCAACAGCCCCCCTAAAACACAAATTTTGAAACGTAAAATTAAGATATTTTCTCCGACCACCTTCCGCCTAGAACCCCGCCTGTTACTAAAACCTCAATCGGTTTAGCTAGAATGGAGCATTGAATGCAGAAAGGGAATAGCAATGCCCCTGTTCGGAACGAAACACTGGCAGTTTGAGCATCTTGCGAATACTTTTGAAAGTATTGAAATGTTGAAGCCTGCACCCCGATCACACCAGGGCAATGTGAAGGTATTGCTGGGTGTTCAAGAAAGTGTCAGTTTGGGCTTGTTGGTATGACTTCAAGAAATTTCGAAGCGTTGACTGATGCAAAGACAAATGGATGGGACACACACGGGAAGCAATTTTTTATTATTTTTATTGTGAGACTTTTTTTATATATACATTTAAAATCGACACACCTGCCAATACAAACCTGTTCACGTGGTAATCGACAAAGAAAATTGTTATTTACTTGATAGTGACACAGAGGCAGGGCTGAAAAGTTTGTCCTTCCCGTTTTCTATCAGTTGGGTCTCTATGCAATGCGCATTTGTCAAATCTTGGAGAAAATAAACAGGGCACCTTCTCGTAGCACAACTTTTAAAGGTAAACTCGGGTACAACTTAAAAACGACAACGGAAGTTTCACCTATGCATTGGCGCATTTGTCAAATCTTGCACAAAAGAAATCGAACACCTTCTCGCAGTAGAACTGTTGAAAGCTACACTCGAGAACAATTTAAAAAACGACAACGGAAGTTGTCCCTGCACCTCCTCACCACAGCCGGCTCTTCCTTCCGTGCAGAGCACAGAGTGCGTTACTGCGAGTATTTTGAAGAATAGTCGTTTCCATGATTTTCACGGCTATAATTCCTTATTAAGTACTGCAGCGACGGCTACCAAACTAGGTGAAAAAAGCCAGAAGATGTAAGGAGTTAAAATAGGATCGAAGGATGATGATGATGTTGATTTTGAAGATGTCTCACTCATCAAGGGCACATAGCTGACGACGGTCTACTCCACAAAATTTACACTCTAGTGCAATATTTACACTCAATTACAACATACATCGCCAATCCGAACTTGATAAGAACTCTTCTATTTAAAAAAAGTCGCTTCGGCGCTCCACGTCTGCCCTTCTTCGTCCGCGTGGGACTGACCTTTCTGGCGGCTTAACTCGCCGTGACGAGGTCACGCTCCGGAGAATTCGCCTCGGCGTTGCACTGACGCCTGCTGTTCGTGCAACATGGACTTCTAGCCCTGCAGTTAACTAGGCAACCTGCCCGTACTGCCCTGTTTCCGCAGCGGAAGCGACGTTAGACCACCTTCTGGGGACATGTCCAGGACTCCAACTAGCTAGAACACGGCACATGGTAGCCATACGACATCGACCCAGCCGCACGCCCGATATTCATAGGTGGACGCATGGTCCTCTTTACAAGCAGCTCTTGGACTTCCTTGCTGAGGCTGGTCTATTAGTCATTCCCTATTGTATGAAGCCGCTTGCCTGCCGCAACTTTGTTTTTTTTTGTCATACAATTCCTTTGATGTCCGGGGGCAAAATGGCGCAATAAAAAAACAAGATCTCGAGACGAACCTGCATCAAGCGGGGCTCTCGATTCCCTCTCTACACCGAACACCTTGGTTTTAATAAAGAACACCACGCCTCGAAAGTAGGCGGAACAAGAGGCAGATGAGGACACATAATGAAAATATCTGGCCATTCATATAGGCCACACAGCCCCCACAAGCGGAGCTCATAATTAGGCAATTGGCCCACCCCTTATCTCGAACTCCTTTCCCATTCCCACGCAAACTATAGGCGTCAATACACGGAAATGATTCGCAACGGAAGCCGCGAGAAGAAATAAAAAAACTAATCATGACCGACAAGTTGTTACACCGATCCGTGAGTGGCCTGAAAGGGCCCGAAGCCCTACGTTCCCCGTATCCCAGATGCCAACAAACGCCTGCGGCGTGTCGCCGCTTGTTTACCAAATCTCGCCGCCGCCGCACCATATTCGCTTCGCTGCAAGCGGTTATGAGAATTTATGTCCAGTTTTCACTGTCTTCAGCCATCCCCAGATTACACATGTCAAAAGAAACCAGAGTGTGTTACGGTTTCAAGGGAAGCCGTCGCCCCGCTACCGCCGCTTTGACATTTCGCGTCTTCGTGAGCAGTCCACCCAGCGATTTATGACCCGGCCGCTGCCGCTTCCGGCCTCATCCCCGAGCCTGGATACTCAACGCGTCTGTTACGAGAGCACAAGGCACTCGCCCCTCGCATGCTTCCGAGAATTAGGACCAACCGATTCCTTGTTGCCGCCGCAGCGCTAAGCGGTGTCCGCGCCCCGCCAAGAAATTGGCCGCGTATCTGCTCCTTTCGTTGCAAATGTCGACAAAAGACGATAGTCTTTGCCGACATTTGCCAAGTATATGCCTCCCTTCGCGAACCCGCTCACCTCTCACGCTGTTTGGTTTCCGTGGCGCTACTCTCAAGGTAGACTCGCTAAAGTTTTGCTCAGGTCAATTTAAATTTACCGTGTTCCACTCCTCCAAGCCGGGTGCCTCGATGGCAGCGCTGCCGTACGGCGGCAACGCGCGTAAATTTAAGTGCCCTACTTCAATTATTATAGTACCGCGTTTCCCTGGTCCTCGTGCGTTACAAGCAGAACGTTGAGCCTATCTAGTAGAACCCTTCGTAACTGCTGCAGCTTGATTTCTTAAAATGCCGCCAGAAGCTATAGTGGCGCGGGCGACCGCAGGCGATGGCGGAGTGAAGTGGATGTAGTATGTCAATTCGCAAAAACCAAGCATCTATGATTTTTCATAAAAGGACAGTGCAAATATCACTTGTGTATTGTTTTGTTGTCTTATATTTGCGTAATGTCTTGTTCTTGTTCAACACTGTTGACAAGTATGAACATTACACCGGACTTAGATGGGCAGATTTAGCTATAAGACTATTGCGCAGGCCTTCTTTTACTTTGGCCGGGTGGCTGAATCGGGTCACAGACAGACAGACAGACATACCGACAGACCAAAATTTCTGGGTTTAAGTAGCCCAAGAAAGACTATCGTCTTTAAAAAAGAAAAAAAAAACTGAAGTCGATAGCTTCCATCTGCGCCGCATCCCGCCCCTCAGCCCCTCCAGGCCCACTTGTGGACACTCAGTACGAGTCTCTACGTAATGGAAAAAAAAATCGCAGGGCAGTCTTAGCAATTCGGTTATGCAACCCCCAAAACTTAAAATCAGGCATTAAAATATCGCAATCTTTTCTTACGCACTCGCGCGTTAACATACGGGTTCGGCGCTTTCGCGGAGCTATGCCGTTTTTGAAGCGGCTATAAAGACAAAATACAACTTTGTTCAGCTTAAAAGAATAAGCCTTGAATAACTCAGTCACACCCATCACACCCACGATATGGGTGTTTTAACAGGAAACCGCGAGAATTTCGAAAATAATTCTACATTCGCGCTGCAGGTCCGTATAAGGGTGGGGGTGTCGGAATATGAACCAGCACTAAAAATGTAGCAAGAAGAGTGTTACTGGAGATTACCATTCAAGTGATATGATTAACCGGAAGTAGGCGCCCCACCACCATCGCCGCGTCATGTTGCTTGGCGGTGGCTCGAGTCAGCGGCCGCCAATTGCACAAGGAAGATTCGGTGACGTCACAGAAACATAACCGGAATGTGGCTGGCGAGCTGCCACTTTTTCATCCGTCTTCCCCAATACCTCAGTTATGCTTTTGAACTGTGCCATACAATTCGTACTATTGTTATCGGGAGAAAAGAGTATTTTTAATGAAGGAAACTTTTATTTTCTTTTCATGGCCCCTATAACTTGCACTCGAGTAAAGTTCTCCGTCTCTGCCTCCTCGCTTTGTCCTCCTCTGTGCCAGAGGTACTAAATCTAGCACTGCCGAGCGTATGGTGATTGTGTACAGTGTCTCCCTCCCGGTTGTTCTACACCAGCGCCGCCGGAAGCCTGATCGAGCACCAGGTGCAGCGTCGCTACCAGTACGGCATTCAGCGCAACTGGAAGGAGGTGATGGCCTCGTTCGTGGTCATCGCCTGCTTCGTCATGACAATCATCTTCGTCACGGGGTTCAACAAGACCGTGGTATGCTCTGCTTCTTTTCTTGTACCATTTCATTGCATATTCGTAAGCCGTTCCACTGAAGGCGCCCTTTCAACACTTGCCGGACACACACGATTGCGAGGTTCTGGCTAATAAATGCGCCCACACATCACAGTAGTGGCCCATAGCATTTCCGCAAACCATGCCTCAGGTTGTTTATTGATATTTTGAGCTGAGCGAAATTAAAGGTCGCTCCTAATGGTTTTCCCCATTTATTCTAACTCTGATGGTGACATGGACAACAGCAACTAGCACGGAAAGTTGGGCTAGTTGGTGGCCAACTAGGGAATTCATTGTACTAGCGAAAATTGACACAGGGCTCTCTCTTTAGCGGCCCCTGTGTTAATGTTTCCTAAAACTAAAACAGCAATGTTTGAATCGGAGAGTTACGGGCTATGCTTTTATGCGTTTTTAATGTCCTAACGTAAAATTACAGAGGCTCCAGGCTTCTCTGAAGCGTTACGCGTTCTATAGCACGAGGCACTACATAGCACGAGCTGTCGGCAGGGCAGTAACAAACGAGAAGCGTGAAGCGGCAGTGCACCGCGAAGCAAATCGACTGCAGTGACCAGGAAGAGATGCCATTCGAGATCCGGTCCGGAAACAAAACGTCCATGTCGCTCAATTGTACATCAATTCTTTTGTGTTCAGAGCCCCCACAAAGTGATTTGATTTCCACGCACTGTGCTCGGACCATGGGTTATTGCGATGAATCTACCCGTGTGATGTGGTGGGCGAATTCAGTGTGGGTGTGTCGAGACCGAGAAAGAGTGGGTTTGCGTGTTTCATGGTGAAAACACAAGGCTTGATATGCGAAACTGATCTGGCCCAGTCCAGAGGTGCACAAGCATTAATTTGACATTATCGAAGAATTTGTATGCAGTTGCGTGTATGCTAATAATTGTATATCTTTCACAGATTTGAGCGAGGTAATTTAGTGGCCGATGCCTCGGACGGGAGGAGCGACAAACAACTCCCCCCTGGATACGAATATAGGATGTGGTTCGGACGTGCTAACCGGCGATAGGTCCACGCCTGATTGGCCGCTGGCGTGAGGCACGAGACGGGGCAAGGGATAACCGTTTAAAGCAAAGCACATTTACTTCTTCCACACGCACGGGAAATACAGACTGACACAGAGGGTAATACAGACAAACAAAATGAATCTCGGCGTAGGAAATAGGCGACCGTAACACGAGGGGAAAAGAAAGGCAGACAATAGGCGTGCTGGGGAGCTTCTCTCCAACTACTCTAACAAAAGGCCAGCTAGGCACACACACACACCCGTACACACAACACTTTACACTAAGAACAGCGAATATTCAAGTCCGCGGAGTCGATGTCAAGGAGGAAGATATTAGAGAGGGCGATTTTAGAGTCTGCGCAAGAGTGGGGAAGGGAAGGATGTCTTAGCTCGGTTTGGTCGGTGGCTCGTCGGGGAAGATGCGTCGGCTCGCTGGTCGTCTGCGATGAGTCCCGTTGATCGGCGACGCAATTCGGGTACACCTGGGCCGCGCACAGTTTCCTCCTCGAGGGGAATTCGCGGGGGCCGAGGTCGCCGCTGTCGTCGGACTCGGGGCTACAGCGCAGCCCACAAAACCGGCCGCCGCGTCACAACCGCACGACCTTCCACCTCCACCTCTCGCTTCCTTCTCCCCGCGAGTCGTGAACCCGGCGCTGCATCGAGCACTCAGTCCTTCGGACAGCGCGTCTTCCAAGAACCAAGCGGGTGGGACCTCCGTTGTCCGCGGCACTCTCGCCCCTATCTCACCAAAACACATGGCCCACTGCCCCGTGGGCCGAAATGGCGGCGAAGACCTTCCTGCTCCGCCGGCATCCCCACGCTGGGTCCCAATATGGCGAGCGAAAAGAGACAGCCATGGAGGGACCCGAATTTCGCGACACTGCCCCCCATCAAGAATATTATTCCCAATAGCAGTCAAACCAAACATAAAAAGGAAAATACGGGCACCAGCAAAACATCACACCAAGTAACTGGTATCGCCCAAAAAGGGGGTGGCCGGGCTAAACAGTACTAGGAGATACACGCAATAGCAAAGTCACAGTGCATTGAAAAGGAGAATATTTGCACACTGCTGCACAACCGCAATGAACTATATACAAAAACAACACACTGTTCACACACAAGACTACCTGCCCCCATAGGCACGCGAAATGAATCCTAAGGCCCCTTGAGAAACCCGACAAAGCTCGACCACCAAAGGCGTCAGCGGAAACGCTGGGTCATACACTCAGATACCTTCCCGGTGAACAGACTATGTCTCTCACGTCAAAGAATACAGGGCCCGAGACGAGTACAAAATTGAGCCACGGTCAAAAATTCGGAACAAGGATTTGACCCTCGGTGATTGAGCCTCTCTTCAGTTACACGGACTCTCGTAAATATCTGCAGCAGGGCTACGGCCATCCTCTACCTATTAGTACTCAGCGGCGCCGCCGCTCCGGGGAAAACGAGTAGCGCAGTCGACCAACGTCAGAGCGTATCTGCCGCCTTTGGGCGTCGATGGCGGGAGAGGCCCCACAATGCCATTAGCAACCTTACGTAAGGGGGTGCCCACCAGCGGAGCATGCCGCAACGATAGCTTTCTATCCGTGCTGCGAGCCCCTGTTCTTTGACAGACGTCGCAGCATCTGATGAACCCCTTCACGTCTCCATGAAGGCCCGTCCAGAAGAAATCGTCGAATATCCGGTCAGCGGTACTCGTACGGCCCAAGTGACCGGTCATCAAGCCACAATGTACCAAAATGGAGCACCTTGTTCTGGTATTGCTTGGGCACCACGAGCTGCACTGACGGGGGCCCTGTATTTCCTACGTATTCTCGGAAGAGGAGACCGTCGTGCAGAAAGAACCGATACGAGCCGCTCTTTTGGCATGTTGTCCTTGTTCCTCGGCTTTGCGCCTCGAAACACGGTAAAAGCGTCTTGTCAGCTTGTTGTGCTTTCCGCATTTCATTCGTACTGACGTCGGAGATCAGCATCTGCGCGCGCAGGCTCTGGCGGTTAGGCATCCTCCCTCTAGCGTGCTGTCGGGTCGCCGCAGCAGATGCAGATACGGCCGTCGTCGCTACTGCGGTATTGACACTTGTGCCTTTGGCTTCTGTCTCCCCCGTTTCATCCGGCTCCCCTGGTGGCCGTACGCCCTCAATGTTCCCCAGGATGAGACCAAACAGAGGGTCTTCCATACATCCCGCCCGTATCTCTCCACTATAGTAGGGGTGTCTATCCGGATCTGAGCTTCCGGTAGAGTCATAACAGTGTGGTCCGCCAAGTGGACCGCCCAACGCTCTCCTGTTAATTGTCTATCGTTCA
Organism: Haemaphysalis longicornis; assembly: GCF_048455015.1. Classification (NCBI taxonomy): domain Eukaryota; kingdom Metazoa; phylum Arthropoda; class Arachnida; order Ixodida; family Ixodidae; genus Haemaphysalis; species Haemaphysalis longicornis. Next base: position 178,276,533 of record NW_027526385.1, on the reverse strand, counting down.
CGAAGCCTCGGTTGACAATGGTGATGTTGCAGCCCGTGTCCCTTAAAACTCGAGCAGTTCTGCCCCCGATGCGGCCTTCCACCACCGGTATGGCTGGTGCTCTTGGGAACCCGCCAATGCCGTCGACAGGGACCCGCTTGCCATCATCAAGTCCCGAGCAGCCATCCTGCCAGCAGACTCAAACGCTCCTTGCAGCAACGGGACCACTGTTCTGCTCTGGTTGCCCTGTGTTTATCCTACATTGGGCAGCCACGTGCCCTGGCTTGGAGCATAGGTAACAGCGTACGTAGGGCGCTGATGGACGCTGCTGCCTATCATACGGCTCTCGCCTGCGGGGTCTGTGATCCGGCCCACCGTGGGGTCCTCCCGCTTCTGCTGTTTCCTACCAAAGTTGTTCAAGTTCCGATGCATTACGTAGCCGTCCGCCCTTTGGACTGGCTCCTCGGTATTCCGCGCCTTGTTCTCCTTTAGGAATATTGCCATATACGGCCCGCAGTTCTCCAAAAACTGCTCGGACAAGAGCAGACTCTTGACCCCCTGGTAACCCTTCTCCATCCCGGAAAGTTGTAGCCATCTTTCCCAATAATTCTCCAGTCGGGCGAAGAACTGCGATGGAGTCTCGTCGTCTCTCGGGGCTTCCCCCCTGAACTTCTTTCGGAAGCCTTCTTCCCTGAGGCGGAAACGGAGAAATGCCCCCTTGACCTTGTCATAATCAGCAGAATCAGACGCGGGCATTCGTCCGAAAACGCTGAGAGCATCTCTCGTGAGGCAAGTACTGAGCGTCGTGGCCCACTGACTTCGGGGCCATTTCTGTGCCTCCGCGACACGTTCGAAACGAGTCAAATAGGCGTCGAGATCGTCGCCCTTCTCGTTAAAAGCCGCCATCAACTTGTGCAGGCTAACCGCGGGCGGTCGTGATGCTGCTTCGCTTTCATTCAAATCGCCCACTGCACTGCCGCTACTACTGGCCTCGCTCCTCGAGCGCAGGAGTTGCATTTCTTTATCCATTTCTAGCACCCTCTGTGCTGAGCACTCTTTGTCGCGTGCCGCGCGCTCCTTTTCACGCGCCTCGTGCTCCCTCTCACGCTCATCTTCCTCTCGGCGCCTTTCGCGCTCTGCGGCTCTTTCTTCTCTCAAAAATTCCCGAAGGGCCGTCCCTTCGAAGCCCATCTCTTTACCAAAAGCAACTATACGCTCCAGATCTGCCATTATGTCTGCTGCGGAAAGACCACCCGTTAGCCCATGCCTCACGACCCGGGCCAATCGTGGTTAGCGGTCCTGTCGCGGACGCCAGTTTGTCACAGAATTGAGTGAGGTAATTTAGTGGCCGATGCCTTGGACGGGAGGAGCGACAAACCACTCTTCCTGGATACGAATATAGTATGTCGTTCGGACCTGCTAACCGGCAATAGGTCCACGCCTGATTGGCCGCTGGCGTGAGGCACAGACGGGGCACGGGATAACCGTTTAAAGCAAAGCACATTTACTTCTTCCACACGCACGGGAAATACAGAGTGACACAGAGGGTAATACAGACAAAGAAAATGAATCTCGGCTTAGGAAATAGGGGACCGTAGCACGAGGGGAAGAGAAAGGCAGACAATAGGCATGCTGGGGAGCTTCTCTCCAACTACTTTAACAAAAGGCCAGCTAGGCACACACACACACCCGTACACACAACACTTTACACTAAGAACAGCGAATAATCAAGTCCGCAAAGTCGATGTCAAGGAGGAAGATAATAGAGAGGGCGATTTTAGAGTCTGCGTAAGAGTGGGGAAGGGAAGGATGTCTTAGCTCGGTTTGGTCGGTGGCACGTCGGGGAAGATGCGTCGGCTCGCTGGTCGTCTGCGATGAGTCCCGTTGATCGGCGACGCAATTCGGGTACACCTGGGCCGCGCACAGTCCCCTCCTCGAGGGGAATTCTCGGGGGCCGAGGTCGCCGCTGTCGTCTCACTCGGGGCTACAGCGCAGCCCACAGAACCGGCCGCCGCGTCACAACCGCACGACCTTCCACCGCCACTTCTCGCTTCCTTCTCCCCGCGAGTCGTGAACCCGGCGCTGCACCGAGCACTCAGTCCTTCGGACAGCGCGTCTTCCGAGAACCAAGCGGGTGGGACCTCCGTTGGCCGCGGCACTCTCGCCCCTCTCTCACCGGAACACATGGCCCACTGCCCCGTGGGCCGAAATGGCGGCGATGACATTCCTGCTCCGCCGGCATCCCCCCGCTGGGTCCCGATATGGCGAGCGAAAAAAGAGACAGCCATGGAGGAACCCGAATTTCGCGACAATATCAAAGCCATTGTGAGCGTCCTTAGTAAGTGGTAATAGCTCGGCTTGTCATTCTCACTAGCGGGGCCTTAAATTGCATTTGTTTCGTTAGGCTGTAGCGTCTTACAGTTTTACTGGGTAAACAAGTTAAATAGGTCTATTTGAGGAATATGGCTGCGCTAACTAAATTTCGAAAGCAACTTATGTCTATAGACATCTTTGGCGCCATACGGCACGCAAAAAGAATGTCGATGCGATTATAATGTCCACCTTCTCCCCTATCCTCCTATTTCTATGTATCCTTTCCTCCTTCCCCCCCCCCCCTACACCAGCAGGCGTTCCGGTGTCCGCCCCCTAGGCGACACAATTTACGCCTGTTGGTGGATCTTCCTTTTCCAAAGAACAATAAATACATACATACATACATTATATCGAGGAGGACTATGCGCCTTATTGGTGCGCTTAGACCAGGTTCAGTCTGTTGCCACAACTGTAGTAAAAACTTTAAAGAATGATGTCATTTCCCGTCTCAGACAACCGAACTGCGTGACATGCCGTTTTTTTTTTTTTTACGTTCGCAGATCACACTACGGCTTTTGCGTCGGTAGTCTGAATATAGCTTTAGATTATCGTTCAAACCTTTCAATAAATAAAGCACCCACGTAATGCGGATCTTGTGAAACAATGCCAGGTCGGCAATATTAGACGAAATTTCTCTGAAGAAATAAAGAATTTTGTGGGGACTGAGGCATCGTTGTCACTATCAAGTGTTTTTTCAATTGCATCAGGCTAGTGCCGAAACCATCGTTGCAATTGTGGCGTAAAACGGTAATGGCACGGCGTATTTTAAAGCAAAGCTTTCTACGTCTACCAGCCCACTGAATTACTGCGCAACGAAGCTGGTATGCTACAAATAAATAGTCAGCATAAATGAACGATAAGACCATTCCGGTCGAGAATTTGGGAACACTTTATGGGACTCGGATTGACTGGATTGGCATACATGTACAATAAGCAAGTAATTAATATCTTATATTGATATGTACTGAAACGGACATACACAGTATTATGAAAAATGAACAAATACGCACATTAAACATGCGAAATTTTATTAATTGTAGTTTTTACAGGCGAGATGTGCGCATAACGGCAAGGAATAAATTTCGGTGAGTTTGCGTACATACGAAATTACAACACTTACACGTTTGTCTTGTCAAACAAATATAAGGATATTTGTTTCACCGTGGTTTTGTGATGCTGTTGTAACGGCTTAGAAGCGGCGGATTTATGTTGTTTATGAACCATAAAAATCCCACTGATCATTATCGTGTTACTGAGTGAAGGAAAACTCAACGCGGTTGTAAATTTCTTTGAGCAGTTCGAATTCGTGTGCTTTGATTGGGCATCTTCAAATAAAATACGAAAACACCCATTTTCTTTAACGATACTTTGTTCGGAAAAGCCCATGTAGTGACGCCAGACGAGAAATTCCGAGCTTTCGTGGGATCAAAAAGTATGTGCACTAATTGTAGAGGGAAAGGTCTCAACTCTACATTTTAAAGGCAGTTCATCGCCTCCCAACTGGCGTTGAAGGGACCCGGTAAAATTTTTTTTAACCTTTTCAAAATCTTAGATGTTGGCAGAACTTAGTCAACCAACAAATCCAGTACATACATTAGGGGGTCCCAAACTATATCAGCCAAAAATTACAACTCTATTCTCATCAGATAACTTTAAAACTTGTTGAAAATATTTTTCTCTCTTTCCTGGTGTTATCGTTCTGCTACCGTTGGTATTACGTTATTACAGCGATTTGGCGGCTATTGGCCCGCTCTCCTTCAGCTGCCGCAAGGAACACATTCGGTGGACACTTTTAAAGAAAGCCACAAAAGCGAAGCATATACGGAAGGCGTATCTTCTGCGACGGGCAAATCACGCAGTGCCGCTCCGTGCTGGTGACAACTGCAGCTCTCACAGGACTTCCAGGCGCGAAGGAAAGAGTGAAGGCTTTTATCGGAAGCGTTGCAGTCCCTTTAAGCCACCGGCCTGAAAGCTGCGCCTTTCTAATCGCATCGCTCGTCGGGAGCCGCGCAGCGGCTGTAACCCGTGACTACTTGAGTGTGAGAGGTAATTTAACAAAACTTCTTTGGGGGGCTAGTTGGTTCACGATTCTTAAACATGTTTAGCGCCAAAACCAAAGACAGTACACAAGAAAGGAGACAGGACAGGCGGTACTTTCAACTGGACTTCAATCACTGTCGGAGCCCGTAAATATAGAAACAACTGCAGCATGCGCAGCATTCGCCACAGTTGGGTACCACAAGTACAAATACGTGTCCATCAACCGAAACGCTCGAAAAAAGATTTCTCCCAGTTAAAAAGGACCACTCATCTGTCACTGATACAAATATCGCCTTTCCGTTTGATAGAAAATGCTTCCAACAGTTCCCATGCTGTTGCGCCTGCCAACGATGCGATGTAGTATTTTTATTTTATTTATTTATTTATTTATTTATTTATTTATTTATTTATTTATTTATTTTATTTATTTATTTATTTATTTATTTATTTATTTATTTATTTATTTATTTATTTATTTATTTATTTATTTATTTATTTATTTGTTTATTATATGCGTTGCAGAGAGGAAACACGCAAAAAAGCAGAGCGCTCTTGGTACCCACGATGAACGAACATCGCCGGTCGACGCCACAACTTCTCTCCGAGCGAATGCACCCTCACTGGCTTGCTTGTTTTTTGCTCGCAGGCAGGCCCTAGCAAGCAGTATAAAGCGGATCCACAGAGGGGGCCGTATGGCCTCCCGCCAAGGCAAACTCCACCCGTTCAGCCGGTGAGTAGGGATGGTTACAAAGTCACCCGGTAATTCCCGCCCAAAGGATGATGGTAAATTCTTTTATAAGGAAGAGGGGACCGAAGGTCACTGGAGGGGGAAGAGGGGATTAGGGAGGGAGGCAGACGCCCACTAAATGACGCTCGCCACGCCACTGGCAACGTCAAACTGGGCTGAGGTCACCAGGTGTTGAGAATTTTCGAGAATGTCCCTATGTAATGCTTCTGTATCTGAATTTTGAAAAACATTATGGTTCACTCTATGAATTTCAAAAGCGGAGCAGTGCAGAACAAGATGGTCTATGTTTGTTGCACACACAGTGTGACAAAAGGTACATGTGCAGGGGGCAGCGGTGCCAATGCCCTTATTCCGGTCAGCAAATGTATGCCATTTATGGATGACATGAGGTGTAGTGGCCGTGTTGGCAAGTACTTTGTTGATAAATATTTCTTGCGATCGGCTAAAGCAGAAAGACAGCATACCGACCGAAAAAAGTTGCAGGCGCTGTCTTTGTCAGACGCGGTAGCGTTATTTTAACAGCAGGGAGCGTTTTCGAACGCAGCGGCTGTATTTACGACCTATGCTTCACGAGCACTGAAAATCAGCGAAGAGAGAATGACTATCAGGGAGGGTTTTTAATCGCCGCGGCCCAGGAGGTACAAAGTCCCTCTGCGTTTCTGTGACTTAAGTTGTAAGCGTAAAGGGATGCGTCTGCGCATTGGTTGGTTATTATGTGATGCTTAGGCAGACTGAAAATTTTTGCATTTTGCGAAGAGAGAGAGAGTGTGTGTATTAAGATCTTTGTTACGGAAGAAGATGGTATGAGCTAAAGGGTGGGACCTGAAAACTAGGGCTCCAGATGCAGCAGCTTCTTTTCTTGCCCTCTCATCATATCGCGCTGATCTTGAGGTAACAAGCTGGTCAAAGCGGCCTCCCAATTCTCAATAAAAGTGGAATATGTAATGTTTTAGTTGTTCTCCACTGAGCATACCCTTGGACATGACCAGGTTGCGTAGAAGAGTATGCACGTTTCTCTGATTTTAGGAAGGTTAATGCTTGACGTTCCCACAAGACATCTTCGCCCAAATTTATTTGTACATAATTGTGTTGGTTTATGCTTTGCGGAGTTTGCGATTCTTAAACATTGAGGCCCCCTTGTAGCCAGAAAAAATACTGGGTTCATAGGCGTAGGCGGAGGAGATATTCTTGGCGTTTTTCTTGGAAGGGAACCCGGTAGTCGTGGTAGTCGAGGTAGTAAGGAGCACGGCTTGTAAGTTCTCATGCCTCTTGGTCGGGGCCTCGTTCTCTTCCCGACCTTGTGTCTGGGCGTCCAGGTGACCGTATTAATTTCCTGAATTGTAAAAGGTCGTATCTTACAGAAGCGTTTAGGTATTCTGCCTGCATAAAACAGTCTAATGGCTTTTGAGAGCGTGTAATAATGTTTACGCGTCTATTCGATACTTCAGCTCATCGGATTGCCAAGAGGATGTCTCCAACTTCCATTTCTTTGTTCCTTTACGTAGAAGGGCTATGCAATCACAAATATTGCTGATGTAGCGAACAACAACTGCTGCCTCGAAATTTCGTACGTGCCGGAGTCGGTGTATACTGTGTTCGCATGAGTTTGAAACTTTCATCAACTCAACTTGATCCTGCCATATGCCCGTTCTTGTGTAGGTTCAGATACACGGTTTTTAGAGGAGAGTTTAAAGGACAGGTAAGTGATTCAGCGCAGCCTCTGAATCAGTGACCTGTCTACCAAGACGCGCAATCCTTTTTTTTTTTTCAGGGGTAGCCTGTGTTTCATACGATGGCCCTTCCCTATTTTGTTTTCCGAGACGCTCCCTTGGTGTTAAGAGGGTGGTTTCTCTGATTTCTTCAAGAGCGTTATGAAGAGACGATTTGAGGGCCTATTAATCGTCATCATCATCAACATCCTATTAAGGTCGACTGCGGGACGAAGGCCTCTTCCATTGAAGTTTTCCTCACTTATCCTGCGGTGCCCGAGTTCCTTCTTTGCCTCCGAATGTTGCTATTTCTTCCCTCCATTGAGTTAACAGCCTTCCCCTTCTTGCAGACCCCTCTGTAGCTGATCATTCGGTTACCCTGGTGAGCCACCGGTTGTCAGTTCGTCTCACGGTCAAGATTGCGAGGTGGAGGAATGCCTAATTTGTTCTCTTGATGATGGTGTTGTTTTATTTTCTTAGGTGCGGGGGAATTTGTGATACATAAGGCTCTGCAATGTCCAGCTCATGATCAGTGACTGAATGAGCGGTACCGATGCTTCTTTTTTTTCCAGCCTTAATTTAGTTAAGCGTTTTACAATGTGGATAATTGGTTACAGACTTTCTCTTTTTCGGCGCATATGAGGTCGCCCCTGCCGCATGAATTTAGAGCCACGCCGCCAACCCTTACGTGACTGATCTCTGGGAGGACATCCGTACCTATTTTACGGTGGTTTTTAACTTGGCCGCGTAGCACCCTCCGTCGTTTGCCGAACGCAGCTTGTAGCGGAGACAGAACTACGGGAATGTCGTAACGTAGTTTGAAAATTCGTGTGATTAGACTCCTGTATTTTGTTTTAGTTCGTTTCTACGTAGAATCAAAGGCTTCCGGGATTTCTGAGAGACTAGCATTAATCCTTTGCCCCCTGTTTTAGTTAGGTGACCCAATCCCAGTGCTGGCATCAGTCCCAGTGTTAACACGCCAAGGTGGCCCTGTGGGTAAGGCGTCACGCTGCTGAACCTAAGGACGTGGTTCGATTCCTGGCCCCGGCGGCCGTCTTTCTGAGTAAGCCGAAAACTGAAACGCCAGTGTGTCGAGGTTTTGGCGCACGTTGAAGATCGCCAGGTCGTCGAGGTAGTTCGGGATACTTCCTCTACGGTATGGTTCGTGGCCCAGGTGTACCTGTGGCTCATGAATTACCCGAATTTTTTTTATCTTCCTGCGGTAAGACGCTTTGATTTGATGACCTCAGTTGTGTGCATGGCTGATGACTGTGTCTGGCGAGTATGCTACCACAGACGTGGCGATGAACGAAATTCACTCTCCAGGTGCGGCACCCGCCGTAAATGCGTGTCTTTTCGTCTCCGACGTTCTATCATTGTCCTCCTTTACCCACTTCAGTCGCCCCGATTCAGGCCAGTCCTCAAATCTTGCTGCTGGCAGCTTCCGGCTGCAGCAATGATGTATTTCCATGGACACTTGATGACGACGGTTGATAGCGAACGCTAGCAGCCACGCGAAAATCGAAAAATGAGCCTAATAACGCTATCGTTGTAAAATGAACGAAGCTCACACTAACGCGTAAGACTTGAAGGTAGCGAAGCTGGAAGCAACAGTGGCGAGCTTTGTCTTTTTCACCTCACGGAGTTGTTTAAGCGTCGCCGCTCTACGAGCGACAACAGCTGGATGTTTGTGCTACTCCATCGCACACGGCTCTGCGGTTACGTCGCCTTCCTTCGTCGGGCACACTTTTCGCTACGGCGGCGGCGTCCTCGCCTTCCTCCACGAGGTGGCAGCACGGGTTCTGTGCGCTTTTCGTTCCCCTCATCGCATATATCTCCCCGCCATCGGGTGCTGCTCCAATCCGGGGGCTCTCGGTAGGGGGTTGAGTGTGACCTCTAGCTCTCAAGGTCAAAACTGGTCACCCCACGAAACCTGTCCGAGGTGGCGCCTGTGCTACAAAAAGCAAAGGGCGCTCTCCTAAACTGGGCTGGCTACTAGTGTCGGAGGCTTTTAAAAGCAGCCCTAATTCCCAGTGATAGGAATCAGCGTGCGCCGGGGGTTGGCGTGTGAGTAGCCGAAACTGCCTGACCTTGTGAGTTAGTCAAAAGTTACCATCAAAAGTAATATTTAATGGAAGATAATTTAGAAGATAATGCAAGATTATACAAGAAGAAACGAAGGGTTAAATAGCGCTGAAAACCTTATGAGGATATTTCTGAAAGAATGTGCATAAATTGCAATTACAGATACGTGATCACTAAATTTGTTATTATGAAGGTTATACCACGGCCGCTGGATGAGAGCGCACGCAAGGTGCGGCCTGCCGCGTCGCCCGGATTTCAACGGGCGAGGGCGTGAGTGGCGGTGTTTACGTTTGCCGCCGCTTGAGTCCCTCGCGGCGCTAGCGTTCGGGGACTGGTTTTGGGACGGAGCGTGGCGGTCCCAGTAGGCGAGCGCTTGCGCCGACTGAGAGAGACAGCCAGTGCACGGGTTTTAAAGATGTGGTTGTCCTTCCTGGGCATCTCAACCGCGAAAACTGTCTGTCCGTATGTATGTACAGTCGGTAAAACGCTTGTCTATAACAGCGATTTCAACTTCAACCAGCTACATCCGAAAACTGCCGAAACATACTCGTTCCAAACATGTCGGAGACAAAAGCGAAGGGCTAAGACTTCATAATTCCGCAGTAGGTTTATTCAAATCCCACACCGGCGGGGCAGGATAGGGCTGAGAGTACGAAAGCTGTGTTATAGACAAGCCTTTTACCAGCTGTATGTCTGCCAGTCTGTCGCTCGATCCAGCCGCCCGGCCGTGACTGAAGCAGCCAGAAGCTAAAATAATTCTTGAATGAGATATAGGCAATACATTTTCAATCTAACAAATCTAAAAAGATGTTCCATATTCGACAACATTGTTAAAAAAAGATAATATTCAACAAAAAGATAATAACCACATGTTAGCTTTGTTTAAAAGCGTCTCACACACAGCACGTAAACCGCGTTGCACAGTTTAAAGCCGCAAGTTCATTAGTTAAAGTTCAAGCGGCAGGTATTTGGTGGGACTTTATTCATCCGAAATATCAAAAATGTCACCTTTTCTCGGGAAACGCGGTGTCGACACACGGGAGAGCGATGAATATTTTCCGGCGACGGATTAAAGCTTGCCTAAAGACACTTCTTTGCAGAAACATGTTGGCCGGGCGGAATGCGCACCTCATAAAACGAGGACAGGTGATAGGATGGTCGAAAAAGGATTTGAAAAGACTAGACATTTTGCTATGCGTGTCTTTTGATACTCTTATACTGGCTCGATCATATCTTGCCGCACATCGAGATTTGGGTTGTTCTATTTTCGCAGGCACGACAATGCCTTTAAACGCGCTACTGAAAACTTGATTACAGAGGTTGTATAGAAAGAAAAATAAATGCACCGTGCTGCGTTCAAGAAACAGTGCGTACGGTCCACTCTCCTAGTTGCTAAGCATTTTTCAAACTTTGCGATGAGAACAAGCGCTATATCCTCCGTTATTTCATCGCCGATTTAAACCCATACGCATTTATCCCTGAAGCTAACGGCCGGGCTCCTGGAGCAGCCCCAGTATGCGCTCAAATTAGCGCGCTCTAAAGACGTTGCGGTAGTTTTGCTCTGTGAACATACTGCGCTTCAATTCGAATTATTTTCGTAGCGTAAGAAAATTTTCACATACGTTGTTATTGCGTCAGCTTTCTTTTTTGAGTACCCAAGCATAAGCTCTACGTAATGCTACAAGTGCAATGCCTTGTATCTGTACAAATAATGCGTAAGTCACACAGTTAGAACAATTATTTGTGATATTCAAGATGTCCATTGTTGGTTTAAAATAGCAAAGAAAAGAAGAAAATGTGAAGTGGAAAAGCGGTGTTCGAATGCGTACGCATTATTAGGCAATTTTTGGAATTTTTGTACAATTTCGCTTTTTTCTTTCGTGTCCGGGCAAAAATGTAGCTTCCAAAGCTCGCCAAATATTTTTTTTTAAGTTTTTGGTCGACCCGGAAATGCCATCTGCTCTCCTTAATTTTTTTCGAGGCTACTGGGAAGAAGTAAAAATATCAGGTTTCAACTGTATATATATATATATATATATATATATATATATATATATATATATATATATATATATATATATATATATATATATATATATATATATATATATATTGCCGCATGCTCGCCAAACGCCTCAGAGCGTCCCACAGACGCACGCCGGTGTTGCCGCGACGCGCTAACCATCGGTTATCCACCCGGCCACCCCTCGCATGATCGCCAAGTGGACTGGACCGCGTCGTCCGGACTGCGTCGTGCGGGACGCAGGTTGACGAAGACGCTGGGCGCGGGTGTGTGTGAGACGCCGAGCAGCGAGCAAGGTCACCCCTTTTGTTCTCTTGTCTGCGGGCCCAAGTGCGCCCCAAATAAATCAGTTTGATTAGGCCTATTCGTCTTTGTCTACGTGACAAACTGGTGGAGGTGCGGGGTAATCCTATCCCATGCTTCAAACGCCATCGAAGAGCCGCAACACCAGCCCTTCGAAGCCTCCTCTTGTGGACACTCCCGTTCACCGGGCGAGCCGGCGGCTTCAAGGAGCGTCGCCAGAGTTTGGACTTCTCCAAGAAACCAGAGCTAGGACCGGTGCACCACAAACACAGCAGCAAGGTATGGCCACCCCCGTCATCAATTTCCAAAACCCTCGGAATCCAAAATCGTTCCATGGCGAACTGTTCGAAGACGCGGAAGACTGGCTGGACCAGTTCGAACGAGTAGCTGCCTTTAATCAGTGGGACGACGCGGCGAAGTCAAGACACGTGTACTTCAGCCTAGAAAATGGTGCCCGCACGTGGTTTGAGAACAATGAACGGAGGTTAAAGACGTGGACGGAATTTCGAAGCGAGTTTCTGCAGGCACATGGAAATAGCGACCGCCGAGAGAACGCCGAGCGCGAGCTGCAATCCCGGGTTCAGCTCCCGAACGAAAGCGTGACCATGTACGCGGAAGACATGGAACGCCTCTTCAGAAGAGCTGATCCCGCCATGGCCGAAGAAAAAAAGGTGCGACACCTCATGCGCGGGGTAAAGGAACAGCTGTTCGGGGGCCTTGTTCGAAGCCCGCCCAAGACTGTGCGGGAATTTATTACCGAAGCTACTATGATAGAAAGAACGCTACGGCAGCGTGCAAGCCTGTATGAGCGCCAAGCTAATTTCGCGTCGCACTCCGGTGGCTTTGGCAACGCGCTCGAGAACCCTGATGCACTTCGAGAGCTGATTCGCTCAATAGTCAGCGAGGAACTACAAAAACTCCGCGACATCCGCCAACCCTCGATGGGTTCTATTGCTAGCGCCGTTCGTGACGAGGTGCAACACGCCCTGCGAGCGCCTCCTGTCCATGCTGATCCGCCAGTGATGGTTCCCGACCCTCTGCACATGAGCTATGCAGACGCTCTCCGGCGACCTGCTACCGCAGCAGCTCCTCTTGTGTACCCCGGACCCATCATCCCCGTGCAGTCGGTGCACTCCGCAGCAGCTCCTTCTGTGTACTCTGTACCCGGACCCCGCATGCCTTTGCAGTCGGCGCAGTCGGCTGCGTACGTTGGGGACCGACGAAGGAAGACGGATGTGTGGCGCACTCCGGATTTGCAGCCTCTCTGCTACCATTGTGGCGAAGCCGGACACTTGTACAGGGAGTGTCGTTACCGACGACTCGGACTGCGGGGCTTTGCCATCGACTCTCCTCGTCCGCGTCCCGGCCAAAGACCCCAGGCCATTGCAGAGTACATTGCACAACAGCGCCCCGTACTCTCACCGCAACGCCATCAATCAAGGTCGCCGTCTCCACGCCGGGTCTCTCCAAGGCGTTCGAGTTATACAAGTGCCCCACGGGGACGGTCCCCAAGCCCTGTCCAGGAAAACTAGGGGCAGCGGCCTTTGGAAGCGAGGTCGCTGAAGGAAGAGTTGCTGAACAGCTTCCACCGATGGCTCCAACGCAGCACGCAGCAACGGCGACGGCGAAACCTGATGATAATGGTCGGTTGTCTTTAGATATACCAGTGTTAATTGACGGTCATACAGTTAATGCGTTGGTGGATACCGGAGCGGACTATTCCATCATGAGTGGTAGGCTTACTAGAGGACTGAAAAAAGTTACGACGCCATGGTGGGGACCGAAAATTCGAACAGCTGGAGGGCACATAGTCACCCCACTCGGCGTGTGCACCGTCCGCGTGAGTATTCGTGAATCGACGTTCGTCGCCAACTTCCTCATAATGCCCGAATGCTCTCGCGACCTGATACTCGGCATGGACTTTCTCCGCGAACATGCTGCGGTGATAAACCTTCGGGAACGCCGAATCGCGTTTGCTACTGAGCAGGCAGCTGAGAAAAGTGACAACAATGGTTGCAGACGGAAACTTCGCGTCATCGAAGAAGGGGTAAACGTGCCACCACGAACGAGCGTGCTCGTTCAGGTTGAGTGCGCTGAAATGAAAAATGGTGAAGTCATTGCGGAAGGCAACCATTCGCTTTTGCTCACCGCAAACATCTGTGTTGCGAGGGGCATTGTGCAGCTTCGTGATGGTCGGGCAGAATTACTCGTCACCAATTTCGGCTACGAAAACAGACGCCTCTTTCGCGGAACCACTGTTGCTTACGTCGACGAAATTACTGAGGTTGTGGAATGCTTCGCATTCGAAGAAGATCGCGGTGATTGCAATAGGAAGCCCACGCTCGAAAACGTCGACATCAATCCGGAACTTTCTGAAGAACAAAAAACAAAACTCGCGGAACTGCTGTCGAAGTTTCAAGATTGCTTCACCTCATCCACCAAACTACGTCGAACACCTATTACGAAACATCGCATCATAACAGACGATGCAAGTCCTATACGACAACAGCCTTACCGCGTCTCCTCAAAGGAGCGGGAGGCAATCGAAAAACAGGTAAAGGAAATGCTTGAAGATGACATCATCCAGCCGTCAAGCAGCCCATGGTCGTCCCCAGTGGTTCTCGTTAGAAAGAAGGACGGAACGCTACGCTTCTGCGTCGATTACAGAAAATTGAACAGCGTGACGAAAAAGGACACGTATCCACTGCCGCGCATAGACGACTCGTTGGACAGACTTCGGCGAGCCAAGTATTTTTCTTCCATCGACCTCAGGAGTGGCTACTGGCAGATCGAAGTAGACGAAAGGGATCGGGAGAAGACAGCCTTTGTCACCCCCGATGGACTGTGCGAATTCAAAGTACTCCCTTTCGGTCTATGCTCGGCTCCAGCCACTTTCCAGAGGATGATGGATACCGTCCTCACCGGTCTGAAATGGCAGACGTGTCTCGTCTACTTAGACGACGTCGTCGTTTTTTCAGAAACTTTTGAACAACACCTACAGCGACTGAAAAAGGTATTGGAAGCGGTTCAGTCGGCTAGCCTCTCATTGAAGCCGGAAAAATGCCACTTCGGGTTCACCGAATTGAAGTTCTTAGGGCATGTGGTGAGCGCAGACGGAGTGCGACCGGACCCAGAAAAAACAGCTGCCGTGGCTTCCTATCCTGCCCCACGAGATAAGAAAGGCGTGCGACGTTTTCTGGGTCTTTGCGCCTATTACCGCCGCTTCATCAGCAACTTTTCAAGGATCGCTGAACCCCTCACGCGCCTAACCAGGGAGGACGTCCCATTTTTGTGGACCGAGGAACAAGAGGAAGCCTTCAGAGAACTGCGTCATCGCCTACAGTCGCCTCCCGTGCTCGCTCATTTCAACGAGGAGGCTGAAACCGAGCTCCACACGGACGCCAGCAGCATGGGACTGGGCGCGGTGCTAGTTCAGTGGCAAGAAGGAGCCGAGAAGGTCATTGCATACGCAAGTCGTGCGCTTTCGCGAGCGGAATCGAATTACTGTACCACTGAAAGGGAATGCCTTGCTGTGATCTGGGCAATAACGAAATTCCGCCCGTACCTTTACGGCCGCCCTTTTAAAGTAATAACCGACCACCATTCCTTGTGTTGGTTAGCCAACCTGAAAGACCCTTCTGGGCGCCTCGCACGTTGGAGCTTGCGACTGCAAGAGTTCAACGTTACCATAGCTTATAAATCAGGCCGCAAGCACAATGACGCCGACAGTCTATCTCGTGCCCCAGTCGAATCGCCATGCGAAAACGCCGACGATGAAACAACTTCTCTGTGTGCAATAACCACGTCCGAACTTTCGGCCAAACAACGTGCTGACTCGGATCTCCTACCGCTCATCGACCACCTTGAGGGTAGAAGCGCCACCATACCACGGTACCTTTCTAGAGCACTGTCTTCTTTCGTTTTACAAAACGGAGTCCTATACAAGAAAAACGGCGAGTCCAGCGACAGGGCATATCTCCTTGTCATACCACAAGACCTCCGCGACGACATCCTCTTTGCGTGTCACGACGAGCCGACAGCGGGACACCTGGGTTTTACGCGGACTTTGGCCAGAGTGCGTCAGAAATACTACTGGCCTAGGCTCACCGCAAGCGTCAAACGCTACGTCCAAACGTGTCGTCAATGTCAGCGCCGGAAAACGCCGCCATTAAGGCCAGCGGGCTTACTTCAGCCTATAGAACCACCCGCCAAGCCTTTTGAGCAGATAGGCATGGACCTGCTAGGACCCTTCCCATTATCGGCTTCTGGAAACAAATGGATCGTAGTCGCAACGGACTACTTGACTCGCTACGCCGAGACAAAACCTCTATCGCGAGGAACAGCAGCTGAAGTGGCCAAATTCTTCATCGAAAACATCGTCTTACGACACGGAGCTCCGTCGCGCATCGTTACAGATAGGGGAACGCCATTCACTGCCCATCTGATGCAAGAAACGCTAGAACTCAGCCGTACCACGCACAGGAAAACAACAGCCTACCATCCGCAAACCAACGGGTTGACGGAAAGACTCAACAAAACATTGGCCGACATGTTATCGATGTACGTAGATGTACAACAAAAAACGTGGGACGAAATACTGCCGTACGTGACGTTTGCCTATAACACGGCGACGCAGGAAACCACACGCTTCACACCATTTCGTTTGGTGTATGGACGGGAAGTGCAGACTATGCTTGACGCAATGCTACCTTTCGAAGAAGAGCATCTGGCAACGCCAGACGCGGAGCAGTTCGCCGAGCGCGCCGAAGAAACCCGCCAACTCGCCCGGCTTCACATCCAACGACAGCAGCTATCGGACGCCGCGCGCTACAATATTCGCCATAGAGAAGTGTACTACCGCCCAGGCGACAGAGTGTGGGTGTGGACACCGATACGCCGGCCGGGGTTGTCAGAAAAACTATTGCACAGGTACTTCGGACCTTACAAGATAGTGCAACGCCTCTCCGATGTCACCTACGAAGTTATCCCGGATGGAACAGCGGGACAACGCCGTCAACCGCGTACCGAAACAGTACACGTAGTCCGCTTAAAGCCGTACTTTCGCCGGTAACAACGTAACAACCTGCGGTGTGATGTGCTTGTGCGCGTGTGCGTGTGGTGTATCGTACCTTGCAATCTACGCAGTAGTGGCAACTAGCATCGTGTGCGCCTGAAACTGTGGTTTGTGCCGTGTCATAACCACCTATCGACCTCGAGGAACTGTCGGGACATTTTTTTCCCCCTTCTTCACTTTCCATTTATTACGTGCCTATTAGTTGAGCATCGGGTCGATGCTTTCCTTAAGAGGGGAATAATGCCGCATGCTCGCCAAACGCCTCAGAGCGTCCCACAGACGCACGCCGGTGTTGCCGCGACGCGCTAACCATCGGTTATCCACCCGGCCACCCCTCGCATGATCGCCAAGTGGACTGGACCGCGTCGTGCGGGACTGCGTCGTGCGGGACGCAGGTTGACGAAGACGCTGGGCGCGGGTGTGTGTGAGACGCCGAGCAGCGAGCAAGGTCACCCCTTTTGTTCTCTTGTCTGCGGGCCCAAGTGCGCCCCAAATAAATCAGTTTGATTAGGCCTATTCGTCTTTGTCTACGTGACAATATATATATATATATATATATATATATATATATATATATATATATATATATATATATATATATATTATCAAAATAAAAAAGGGCCGACATAGCCATGATATTATTATTACTTCACAACTAAGCAACGTGTAATCAAGTCATATGTGCCGTGAGATTATTACGAATTGTGGTGTTTTATTTAGTGCACGAGGAAAAACCTACATAAAAGTTGGTTACGTCTTAAACATTGAGAAGTGTTGGCACTCATAAATAACAAGCGCCGTCACAAAAACATTGTTTCTGCCTGTCGGGAATTTTAATATATTCTCTGTAGTCGCAGCTTGCAGACAAAACGTAAATCTCTGCCGGGCGTGAGGTCACAAAGAGCATGCTGGGCGATGTGAGACACAACGACACAGCAATGCAAGACAGAAGGCACACTATCAACGCGTAATGCCGCTGCTGCGAACGGAATTTAACTTCCATCTTGACCACATTTAGCTCGGCCGCCGCTAATCGTGTTTGTCTTTTAACAGGCGTAACATTAGTGCTGGTAAATGCCTTATGTGGAGCGTGGAACGCCGATGATAAGCCCACACTTCGAAATAAGCGGCTCGGAAGCCGGCGTCCCGCGGGCCGCGCTCACCGTAACCAGTCCCGTAACGGTGGCGCCGCGGTGGCAGCATTTGTCACGCCGCATTGGAGGCAAGCGGCAGGCCGCACGTCAGTGCGCCTTTCATCCAGCGGCCGTGGTTATAAATAAGTATTAAAATGCACTGTGGAAACACCGGGTTCTCGCAATCATATTTGTGTGTATGCATGAATATTTGGGAGTGTTTTTTGCTAGTTGAATTATTTTCGTAAAAATGATATTCTTGCTACGGTGGACAGTAATAGTGCGACATTTTGATTCAGATTTCATTGCGCTTGACTTCATCTGGCATGTTGTTAATGCCTTTATAATGAATAATGTTGCTAAGCAAAGTACATTTGCATACTTTATTTTGTTTTCACTGCTCTCACGAATTCATAAAAATGAAGAGATAAGCATCTGAATGGCTTTATATGCGTCGTTTTTCATGTGTAAATCACATACATGGCTTTCTGTTACCTGGAAGATAAAACACGTATATTTTATATGCGTTGTTTTCCATGTTCAGATTACTCAACTGGTTTTGCGTTACTCAAGCAACAAAATTTGTATGTAATTTAGTTGAGTTGTTTTCCATGTGTGCACAAATTACCTGCTATTGCTTGTAAGCCATAAGTACTGGGACCCATCAAGCTCTCCCACGACACGCTTTTGTCCCGTTTCCCTGCATTACTTTATATTAGTAATGCTAAAGTAAACGTACCTCAAACTTTACATATATTGTACCGTTGAGCAAAACAGTAGCGTTGCCAGGTAAAAAAAGTGCCGCCTGTGTAAAAGTCAGAAGCACCTACAAAATAAGAAAGTTTGCGTCCCGGTGGATAGATGACATAATTGGGACGAAGTAAATGAATTAGTGTAAAAGTTCAGCGCATTCGACTTTGTATGGCAATCGAACTAGGGTATTTAAAGCACGGGCCATGTGCGTTACACCAGCACGTTGTATACGGAATGTTTGTGTCATATTTCGGGACAGAGAAACTTGACGGCACAATAGTAGAACAAACGCGCTCCAGCAACGGAGAAATTTGATTGTGGAGAAGCCATGCAGCGAAGTGTCATCATCAGCCTGTCGAGGTGATTCCTATTTAAGTACCAAAAAAGTACAGCGAAGAGACGCAAACATGGTGTACCAGTGAAAAGAGTCTGATAAGTGTCTCCACAAAAACATATAGCGCCTCCGTATTCAAAGCATGTAAGCAGAGTTTAAATGCCCCGATTTTTTTAATTTGAAATACTTTAAATTAGACGTTGTCGATCTGTCCTTAAAAGACATTTATTTAAATATTCATTATGCCACTGCCACCCACCCCTGCTTCCCTACGTGCCTTGATGCTCCCATCTTTTTTTGAGCCCCTTCAGCGCAAGTCAGTGTAACCCGCGGTTCAAATCCAGAAATAGCTACGTTAGCCAGTTAATTTCACAATCTTCAATATAATGAACAACTTTAAAACTTGCGCAATAAGTATAGCACCTTAAAAGGTTAAGCCATCACCCATATCTGTACTTTTGGTACCCGCTTAAAAAATTTGCGTGCATATCTGCAATGTTTTTTAACAAGTCACAATGCGTGTAAGCCAGAAGAAGCCCCATCGCACTGTTGCCTACTATCAAAATTGTGGTTTCCGAAATACGCACTCAGAGCAGCATCTAAAAATCGTTTTTTTTTTCTTTCAAATTCTTCATAGCGAAATGGTTGATTGTAGGGTTTAATGCGCCGACACAACGCAGGCCATGAGTCGCGCCGTAGTGCAGGGCTCCGGATTAATTTTGACCACCTCAAGATCTCTAACGTGCGCCGAAATCTCGCACGCACGGGCGTTTTTGCTTTTCTCCTACATCAGAATAGCGGCCGCCGCAATCGGGAATCGAAACCGCGACCTCGTGCTCAGCAGCGCAACGCCTTAGCCACTAAGCATCCGCGACGGGTTCCATAGTGAAATCACCCAAATGTTCCGCCGGCTATGACGATAATATACACCTGTTACCGCTCCTATTTTTGTGAAACACCCTTAAGTTTGGATGAATGCTGAAATAGAACAATTGTCTTCGTGCGAAATTACAACGGTAACTTTTGCTTACTGCGAGAAGTGTACGTCTAACCACCAAGGAAGGGTTCGTGTCCACGGTCCCAGGCTACTACAGGCTACTGCTGGCTACACAAACACCCCAGACTACTATTGCCTGTTGACTACATTCTGGCTGCACAAACAAACCAGTGGCACCACCCAGTATCGAACGTGGGCTCGCATACGGAACAGGAGCAACGGTTCGCAGTCTTGCCGACTAAGCTACGCCCAGACGTGGAGACTGGGAAGACTTAAAGGATGGTCGCCATTCATTATCTGGGGAAGGGCAGGGCGCTCTTTTCCGGCGACGCATGAAAAGAGAGTAAGGTGGAAGCAATGAGAGATGATGCCAAAACGCGCAGGTCGCCCTCTTCCTCATTCTTCAAAAGACGCTAAAAGTGGCCGCCAGAAAGGGTGTGTTCCAAACAGCCCAGTATGGTGCCCGCGCGTGCGACATGAAAGCAAGGAAAAAAAATAGAGCTGCCGATCGCGCTGTTCCAGGCAGGTGGCATGCGAACACTGTGAAGGCGGAAAATTTGAATTCTATTGGACAAACCTTTGTTCAATTCATCAAGATAGGAGTTAGACAGGGAGGTGAAGAGCGTGATGGGTGGTAACAGCTCATGAGTGGATACCACGCGTGCAAATTCAGGTGACTCCGCATCGGTAATCGTTGTGGGTGGCGTTTATAGCTTCCCAGCGTATATTGCAGTCACTTTTTTGCTGAACACTCTCTGCCTGAAAAGGTAGATCAGATGATGTTATTGATAAGCAGTGCAGCTTAGCATAAGGGTGAATTCGCGCTGTCATTCGCTATTTCGCGTTTGGTGTTATCATCAGTTGCTTGAAGCTGGCGGGGCTGTTATTTCACTCAGTACTCTGTAATAACAAAGGGGAACTATGTAATCTGTCTTTCTAAACCCAAGTGTCCATCACTTAGCAAAGGTCTCAGCCTTCACGAACTCAACCTACTGCCGTTTAGTGAACTGGGCTAGTTTAGAGTGAGCGTATCCGGTGCTTCTAAAAATATCTGTGTCTCCTGTGCCTCAGTAATTTTCCCCCTTACATCGCTAAGAATTGTTAACGGCTCTGGCCGACAACCAAATATTTGAATTCTAGTTCGAACTTCACGTGCATATAAGCAAAAGCAGGGCTGTAATAGTAAAACCTACGACCGCCTCCATTTACCTCAAATAAGCATGATTAAATACACCCTGAGGTTGTTAGCAAAGCTTGTATGACTAACAGTTAATGAATTTGTGAATGCCATTCCAATGGCAAAAACTGCCGAGGCTGTACGCCCCAATAAAAAGCGCAAGTCACTGGAATGAAAACGTCGCGTTGGGTGCGCTATTAGCACGCAAAGACCAGAAAAATCACAGCCCGCCCAATACGTAATTGGAGCATCACGGGCACTTGTTCCGTAACTTGGATAGGCATCTTGACTAGATTAGTCAATAATAGGCACCACTTTCAGACCTAAACTCACCTCGGACCTCATGTTTACACATCTCATCACTTGGACCTGTATTTCAAGTAAATTGGTTGTCAATATGCCCAATTTCTAAGAGCGCTAGCGACAAAATAAGGATGCTTGTGTGAATGTGATGTTTCTTCTAGTAATCCTCCAACGATATAAAATTTCCTCAACCGCTTCACAACAATTCTGTGTTGCCTCTATGTCGCCTACTAAACGGTTTTGCTAATCATCCACCTTCAAAGAGTTGAATGATTCATAACATTTTTGTTTTACCGCCACTAAAAATAACGGAAGTTTATTCCCTGACTGCGACCCTCGTTCACAACGCAATTCCTGTAACGCCTTGATCTTAACGAAAAAATAGTGCAGGCTGTTTCTGGGTGTAGATTGATAAAGCTAGGGTTTTAGTCACTTATCGAGTGGAGTATGAAGTGGGTTCTGTGCAGCTTAACGACCCCTCATCATCTATGCAGCCACGCAACGGGAGTCAGCATGCAGCAGGCCGAGCAGCCGTGGAGACGCCACCCAAGTCGTACCCTACCACGCTACCTCCAGGCACAACAGAGCCAGACGTTTCCCTCGAGCCAACTGAGACGGGTGAGGGCACTGAAGGAAATGCGTACAGCGCACCCCAGGTACTGGCAGCTGCGAAGGGGGCTGCGTCTACTCACTGCGTCACGCCAACATGCCACACACTGAAGAAATGGTTCGTAAAGATGGTGGGAGATCAAGCCGATCCTTGCCAGCGGAGAAACACCTTCGTCTGTGACGCCTCAGCAGCTTTTCCCCGCTTCGATGGCAAGCCAACAAAGGTGCGCCCTTGTTTCTCTGCGCACGAAACTTTTGAAACCACCCTGCTAAAGTTTGAGTTAGAAGCGAGAGCTGAGAGAGAGACAGACAAAACAGGAACATTAGTTACCCCATACTGGAAGACGGAAGGGGAAGAAGGGTAGAAGTCAGTGGCCTCTCCGCGTTAAACGGCGGCTATGCGCCCGTGGGCCCTAGCGGCGTGTTTCGCGAATTGGGGGAGTTGTTTGTGTGAGTCGCGGTGAGATCTGGAGAAGGCAACGCCACATTGCTCTTCTGGTACTGATGCCTAGTGATCAGTCACATTGACGAGGTTTTTGTGTGCATGCCCGCATGTTACTTAGCAGGGTAGCTTTGCTAATACACCACCGTGTCTGAATTGGAGTCCCAAAAAGGTTGGTTGTAGAGTATGGGAACGTGCTAGGTTGTATTCGATTCTCGGCAAATACTCCCATGGTAACATAGCAGACGCGGATGTAGAAGGGGGTGTTCTTGAGAGTACAAAATTCTAAAATTAAGAGGGGGTCAGGACATTTCGTCCTAATCTTGATCCGCCAATACTAGGCTGGTAGCAGGATGCATCTTTGTATTATGATGGGGGAGTTGTGCTTCCTGAACTTATTTGGCAGCAGCTATGATCGTTTCCTCGCCTCTCTTTCGTCATGCTATTTTGAAAATTACCCACCATACTGGATCAGTAGCGAGGGCCTTGCGCTGCTCAGTGCAGGAATGCCCGTTCGGTCCGAGCCGCTGTGTCCGCTTTTTAAATGGAGGCGAACAGCGAATTTTGGTACATGGTATCGATGATCTGGTTCTCAACATTAACCAGGAGCCCTTTACGGTTGAGCCTCTCATAGGCCAGGTGTAGCGTATGCCCGTTAAACTATTAGAATTTATTTTAAGAAATAATTTTGTTGTACACTATTTTACACACCAAGAATGAAGTTGAGGCAAAAGCTATTATGCACCAAGGAAATGTCCACAGTGACAAAATATTTCGGAGTGGGTGCAGTGGTGGTGAAGAGTGTTGGCACCTTAGAACCAGCGAACACTTTGAAATCTGCCATCCAGTGGTGGATATTATCATGTGGTTCGACAGGCATTCAGCTACACGCCTGGTCGTTGTTTTGTGAGCGACGGTGTGAACAATGCAACATAAGCAAGGCTAGGGGTACACCGTGGAAGACAACGAAATGAATTTTGGCTGGGTCCGCGGGCTTGGGGTCGATGTCTGCTTAGTTCTATTTCTACAAATTACCAGTGGGGTTACGCTTGCTGTATACTGTGCACTGTAATTTTTAACTAGTTTAATCTTTGTTTATTATCAAGGAGTACATACAGAAGCAAAAATGGGGCCGCCAAAGCCTACAGGTGGGCTTGTGCGGCGTCGGCCGGCAGCAACGGCCTTCACTTCTGTAAAAAACACTCATTGACAAGTAACTGAATAGGAAGGTAAAAAAAGACAAGCAAACAAAAAAAGAACAAGAAAAAAGAGAACAAGAGAGAAGACGAAAAAATTGAAGGTAGGGAAGAAAAACGGAAAGTAAACAACAACCAACAAACAGAAGAGACGAAGACAAATAGACAAACAATGATACAATAAATCAACATGTGTTTCAGCTACATGGGTGGCATTTTCCTCATCCCAAGAAAACAATTATAGAACAAAAAATAGCTACCAATCACCGCATACACATACATACTTCAGCATGTTTCTAATGCCAGCATAGCAGCACGCAATTGTTTCCGCGTTGTTGAAGAGCACCATTCGTCAGGCAATTCATTGAAGATAGCAGGAACATAATATGGCCGCGCAGCCATTCCATAATGGGTACGGACGCTTGGCGTCATATAACGTGGTATGTGCCGCAGAGGTATACGTTTAACATTGGGGGTTCGGTAATCCGTACACCAGAAATATTTTAGCCCGACGATTTCCTTAAACAATGTGTCGAATGACGGTAAACCACTTGCCTTAAATACACTGTCCGGATCCGCCACGTGTGACTTAGAAAGAACACTCTTGGCTATGTGCTTAAAATACTGTTAACTCTCTTTTTCCAGGTAGCAGAGCAGTTGAAAAAACAGCACATGCCATAAGAAGAACACTATAACCCAAAGTTTGAGCTAGTATTTTTCGAACAGAGAAAGGCAGAAACACTTATAAGTTGTACAGCATACAGGCAGTAGTTCAAAGCTTTTTACATACGTGAGCCATGAGTGTGTTCCACGAAAGATCCCATCAAAATGTACACCTAGGTATTTAACAGACTCGACACAGAAAATACGGGCACAGGAGCAAGATGCACACTTTGATGAGTGTATTGTATTGAAGCCGTCGTTCGGCACTGTTTTTTGTCGATTCCGGAAACAAACTAGCCGACTTTTTACTGGGTTGATTGTTATTAAATTTGCTTCGAACCAATCCGCTACCCTTCTGGCATCGTCTTGAAGGTTTGAGAGAGCGAGATAATGACCAGAGTTGTCAGATGCCAGCAGGGTGTCATCGGCGTATTGATAAATTTTCGAAGTTTTAACAACAGTAGCTACGTCATTACCATACAAAAATAAAAAGAAGAGGTGACAAGATACACCCTTCTGGGACACCTCTCTAAATTCTGATACTGTCACTTAGCTCCGATCCAAGTGACGCCACTTGAGAAGGATCCCGCTGGTAATTTTGAAGCAGAGATAGAAGTGGTCAGCGGAAGCCATAACGGCATAATTTAGTACAGAGTAGACCATGGTTCACAGTATAAACGCTTTCTTCACATCAAGTAATAACCCAAACGAAACCTCATTCTGATCTATGCTGTTATGAAGGGTATCAGACAACTTTTCAAGTAACACCTGCGTGCCCGCGCCGAAGATGAACCCGTATTGATGTTCACTCAGTAACTCATGTTTTTTTACAAAGGAAGTCATGACACCCAATATGTGCTTTTCAAGAATTTGAGAAAACCAAGATACAACTGAAATAATTTAGCCGCATAGATAGCGCTTTGAATGTCGTAAGTCGTGGGAACCCAACTTAGTGGCTGTCGCTTTCTTCCGCACTATATTGTGTGCCACCGAATGCGAACCCATGACTTGACCCAGGCTCTGTGTGACACACCGATCCTTGGCACCCCCAAAGCCTCAGTTTACGCCACTGTTGTACTGGCTGGAACAGTGTGTTCTACCTGAGAAGTTCCCATTGCACATGTCGGGTCGAGAATATTGAAGCTCACAGTCTCGTTGCCATGAAGGCTGGTGGAGCCATCAGCCTGCCGTGTCAACAAAAAAAGAAATCGCATTATTTGTAATGCAGATGAGCTACTAGGCGTTGTGTGCTTTTGAAACGACAATGATGAATGAATGAATGAATGAATGAATGAATGAATGAATGAATGAATGAATGAATGAATGAATGAATGAATGAATGAATGAATGAATGAATGAATGATAAAATGAATGAATTATGCTTTATTTGACATTCATGTGTACAAACTCCAAGATCACACACAAAGAGCCACTCAGAGAGGCTTGACGGGGTCTGGGCCCCTAATTGGCGAGTAAATCTTCCAGAAAGTAGAAAAACTTTTGCAAAAAACAATGAAACTTAAGGTACATGTTAAAAAATCTGCGAAAGGTTTAGCAGCAGCGTCAGACATAAGCAGGTTTTCGTCCGTTGTAATGCAATGCTTTAATCACCGCCACGCAAGAAAAATACGCTTTGTATTCCAAAGAAAATAAATAAACGAGGCACTCAAAACAATCCGTAAATTTACATTTAAAATAATTTTGTAAAAATAAATCAACAGTGGCAACAAAGAAGTTCTATCATACGATAGCCTGTTTGGTAATTATGGCAATAGATATTGGAGCGATTTTTTTCCTTAGTTTGTACACGGAAAAGGAATGTGTCATTTTTTAGAATGGCGTCTTGGGTAGCTGGGGCAATTGAAAGTGAACTTGGTTATTAGAGCAACGACATTCTGCTACTGTAAAATAAGTCATGGTGAGCATTTCGACACTTATTTGATAAATCCATCGACGCCCCGGACCTGTTGGGAGAATACCAATGCTTCGAAAAATTCGTACTAATTTCGTGAATTTAAAAGGCGACTACGGACTACCAAGGACACAAGGAAAGCAGCAGCTGTTACTACCGATGACTATACCATATCTACTAATTATCGCTCCTTCTTTCCAAAGTGTCGCCCAGGTAAACACTAATTGTCATACTAACGTTATTGAACCATGGCCCTTCTACATGTACATGGCACAAATGTGTATTTATTTAGCTTCGATGAACTTTTGTGCTGAATTTGTGCGATTCTTAGCGTCTGGTTAACCCATGTTTGTGTCGAAGCCGTACGTACCACAGGACACAAACGTAGCTCGTGTGTTGTAAGACTCAGACGAACGAAGGCATTTGTATAAATACGCGTATATAGGCTTGAATCATCATTCACCAATTTCAGGTCCTTGCAAGTTATCGTCGCAATGCAGACAGCAGTTTTCCCAGAAGGAAGGCGCATCTCGATGGTGCTGGCGTGGAGGGCCTGACCAGACTGTGCATGCAGTACGCGCGCGACACGACGGCAGGAGCTGAGGACATCTTGTCCTTCCTTTCACACTTCAAACTTGACCTGCGACGCATGGAACACGACCCGGAAGAAGACCCTCTGGCCCGGATGATGGAGCTCTCACTTGAGTACGGCGTTCATGGACCAGTTTCCTTCACACGAAAATACGACGTCGCTGGTGAAGCCCCAGAGCCTTTCATCCTTCAGGTAAGTTCGGGGTGTCCTACCATAGTCTGTTTCTCAAAACACTGCTGGAGATTAATACCGCAAAGTCACTTTATGAACGGTTGATATCAAAGCCAATTGTACTTGTGAGTTGGACACGCACGAAAACGCAGATCCGGCAGATTCATGTTTACGCTGCCTTGCATGAACCTTCAGCACCCCTTCATTTCAGTCTATTCCTTTGTGCTGTAGTGCTCGTACGGAAAGGACATTCTTAGATTAATCGTTACAGCAGCATAAGGGGCATTCTCATTTCCCAGATTCAACTTAACCCCGAGGTAGATCAGTTCCTATGGGCGCTCGAAAGCATGGAGCCGGAAAGCGTGAAGCACTTTTACCAATTGTGCCTCTCCCACTACGGACTTGTGAACGACAGCATCATGACCGAGGTGCTTCTCGACGCTGACGACCAGAGTAAGTTGCGGCGCTTTTTTTAGCGATGCGCATAACGAATCTTAGTCCTCTGAGACCGATCGCGGCTTCGAGAAACACCATTCCCTATTCGCCATTCGTGTTATGCGAGTACCGTATTTGCACAATTCTAATCAGCACCCTGTTCTGCTGAAAGGAGGCTTCAATTTCCGGGCGCGTTGCAAGCAGACTCAAAAGTGACAACGGCTTCACAGTGGCTAGCGTCATTGGCATGGACACGAAGTCCTTCACAAATTCAACTCAATCCAATCCAGTACAATCTGACCATATCACGTGAGCAATTTGTGGCGTACCCATGGAGGAAA
Organism: Haemaphysalis longicornis; assembly: GCF_048455015.1. Classification (NCBI taxonomy): domain Eukaryota; kingdom Metazoa; phylum Arthropoda; class Arachnida; order Ixodida; family Ixodidae; genus Haemaphysalis; species Haemaphysalis longicornis. Next base: position 178,249,141 of record NW_027526385.1, on the reverse strand, counting down.
GAAAAGCTTCCTCGTTTGGAATAACTTAGCTGCGGCTGTTGTACATGTTGCTGCGTTTGCATGTAGCAGCTCGTCTCAGTCGTTAAGGATTTAAAACGGTTCTACTATGATGCGTCCTCCAAGCACACCTTAGTTTTATAGACCGAGGTCAAGGTGAAGCCTGCGGCATCAGTCCAACTGCGCGGCCCCAAAAGACAGAAGTTTGAGATTGGCGTAGACAAATTAGGGCCACATTTCTAAGCAAGGCTTCGATTGAAGAATTCGCCTGTTCCGTACAGGGACGTTTTCGAGATATCAGAGAATCCTCGGCAGAAACTCGTGAATGAGCAACAAATAAATCAGCGGCCCACGTCGGATATTATCACGTTCAAGGCGCTTAACTCTCTCATTGTTTGCCCTTCCAAAGTTAATGCTGCATAAGCAAGCTTATAAAACGCCAGATATTTTCGATGCCACAGTTGAGGGTGTCAAATAGAATAGAGAGTTATACCAGACCAGAGAGATTCGGTCCCTGTATGGCAACCGGTATATCTTCCCTTGTGCACAACTTGTTTTACCGGTGCGCACGCGGACTGCGCACGCGCAGTGGCGCCGGTCGCCTAACGGTTGCCCAGCGGCACCGCTCCTCCATTCTGTTATAACTATCAAATGTCTTGTGTCCAGTACGTGATGTCATGCTTTTCACAGGTGGGTGCTAGAATAAGTGGAAAAGTTGTTTTTATAACGATACCTGCGCGTTAAAATCGGGGCACGTTAGAATCGTGCAGATGCGGGGGTTTGGGTAAGAAATTGTCACAATACTTACATTCAGTTCCTCATTTGTAGCATGCTACGTCTTCAGCTTCACAAGCACAGCATCATGTGGGCTTGGTTACCCCTTTCATGGCACTGGTCCCGTCCAGAAATCTGCTAAAAGAGTACCGGCTTTATTTAACGAAGTAGAACTGTGATTTTGGTGGATCCTTCGGCGTGTGGAAAAGGGAACAAGGTCATTATTAATCTACAAACAATAGTTTTCTGTCATTTTCTACTTGTGTACTCAGTTCTTGAAGCAGAACCGCAAGTGATGGATAGCGTTTTACAAGTGCAGAGGATTTGACAGCGAGTAGGATACTCTATAGGCTCTCGAACACAAGCGAATTGCTTAAAAAATCACAATTCTTAACATCAGTCCAAAATTTGCACCTTCTTTTGTCGGCAGTGGCACGAGAGCCTAACTTCAATTGAAATGAAGAAAGAGGACTAAAATGGCAAGGTAGACTAATATAGAACGCTTACATTGAACTACAGTGACGACATTGGGAAGTGGTTTCTTCAAATGTAATTTTAGTTAACGCGTGCTGTTACACACGGCTGTTTAGCCCGAAGTCTACTTCCAAACACCATTCACCGTTGTTTCTATGTGCTTGCAAATTTACGCTAATGAATATACTCAGGACAGAAAATTTATTTGTCAGCCTGCATGGCGTAATCTAAAGCCCGCACGGTTTTCTGTTCCTAAAGCTGACATGATTAGTAGCAGCTAGAAAAGTGTCGCGACACCTCCGTAAGCATGTTAACAGCGAAGGCGTTCTTTGTTGAGGCTTTCATGGGACGAGGCGTGGTAACGCGGGCGCACAAACGTAGAGAGGAGAGAGACCAGCCAGGGAAAAGCAAGCGCCAAGCACCTAATCTCGGTCGAAGCTATGCAAGTCGTCCGCAAGAAAAATAATAAAATACATCCCTCCGCTCCTTGCCTCGGATGCGCGTACCGGGGAGTAGCGTCTACATGCCTCAAAGCAAAGGCTGATGTGGCAAACCTTCGCGTCGCTGGCTCAAATTTCAGATGCCCCCGTTTTGCAGCATTCTGTTTGGACACATGGAGCAATATTTCAGTTACTCTTGCCGCAAACACTGAAAACTGCAGTAAGCGTACGTAAATTAGTCGGTCCAGACTACACCACGAAAATCCCAAGTACAGCGATTCAGTTTAAAATGCTTGGGAGTTTATTACGCCCTTCTTTCCGCCTCGCAGGAAGCGCCCAATCACCGTGTCTAGGCTTGGAAGCGTTGCGCCAGTTGTATGAGCACACATGAGTGCGATTGGCGGTCGTTTCTAGAGTGTTCGGAAATTGGGAAAAGTGTGCACTTTCCGGAAGTGTAAGCCGCCCGTCAAACGCGCCAGCGATATTTGGAACCCTAACGGGGAATCTGGAATCTCGAGCGAGGAATACCGAATTCATGCTGGCTTTGAGAAGTTGTGTGAGGGTCAGCTCGGCGACCAGGGAACGCCAGGCAGCTTCGTAGTTAACCGCAGCGTTCGCGACGTCAAGTCAGTGAAGCTTGGGTATTTTTTCATTGCGAGCATTCATTTAATATGGTGCTGCCACAAACTGCTCTGTCAGCCCTTTCCATACTGGCAGTTATACATTGCGGTCGTTTTGTCGCCATATGTGTTTGATAAAATGCTGGTGCGCCTTGTCGTGCCGCCGGCGTCTAGTCTGTCTTGATACTGCCGCGTGTAATGCGCTCCCGCGACTAAAGATGGGTGAGGCCACGGCAAGAACCAACTCCCTCATGACAGAAAACGTTGTATGGCCACAGGCTGGGTCCAGAACATTTTAGCAGAGAACTCCAAACATTTCTTCTCAATCACTTCAAATTCAGGATTAATACAAGCCTTTGGAAGTCGCTCTATCTGACGACGTAAGCCGGCGGCTAGGCATTTCTAGTGTCGGTAAATCCTTGATCTGCTGGAACAAAGAGCATAGCTCCAGAGTATCTAAGTAACAGAGTATCTAAGTATCTAAGAATAAGTAAGCAGGATTCCACGGGCTGCGCAATGTTTCACAATACAGAAAGAAATCAGCGCGCAGCATGACTTCGTATCTTTAAAAATCAAAATTATTCACCAATACACCTAGAATTTGTAGCCGGATGCCGTGCACTGATTGCGTTTTACTTTTATACTATTGAATTTCAAATTGTCGGTGTTTCTCCAAATTGTACCTATAGTTTGCCCGAGAACTAAGCGAGCAAAATTTTATAGCGAAGCTTTAGTCTTCCCACTGACGGCGTCTGTAACGCGAACACGCCGAAGCAAAAGAAGAAAAACACTTCCGGAGGCTGGATTTGAACCTGGGTCTCTGGCGTTGTGAATCGGGCGTCTGTCCGATTTCTCCGTTCCGACTTTTTTTTTCTTTATTGCGTTTTGAACAGTACCGTCAATGTCTACGATGCTGGTTTAAAACACATCAGTGTCGGTTGTAAACCCACGCACCGAACTTTGGTGGGCGAGAACTATCATGAACATCAAAAAAAGACAATTCCTCCAAAATGGGTAACCACGTAAGCTCCGGGCACGGCATATTAATTACTTCCTTCAGCATACTGACAATCTGAGCAAAGTACTTGCTGGCAGTCTTCGCGTGAGCATCAGAGTGGCGCACCGCCACCGCCGCCGCCACTCAGCCAAATGGCGTGTAGGCACAAAAGCATTATCAGATCGTACGACACACTGTCATGTTTGTCTACTGGAATGAAACGGATTGCATACGGTGTCACAAGCAAGTCTTTTTTCAGGGTACAATGAAGGACGTCCCAAAGAAAGACGGCATCCCAGCAGTCTAGGAAAACGTGGTCTATTGTTCCGGGTTTTTTAAACGAAATACAAACTGTTGTCCATGGCACAAACAACCCTTTTTCAGCTATCCATGTTTTGACTAGAAGAGTTCGCGAATGAAGCTTAAGAAGGAATGTTTTCATACATGCTGGGACTGCCATCTTTTTGCCGCGACACAGTACATCTTGCCCTGGCCCAATGCGGTACATAGTTCTGTACAGCGGTACTGGAGACATGGTCGAAGCGGCTTGGAAAGCTTACAATTAAAGAACGCATCACGAGAACGCTTCGAGGTCAACCATCGCCGTCGTTTGACGGAGGGGCGCATGATTGTTTGTGTCTGCGATGACTTGTTAATACCGGTATAGCAATTACATTGTATCAGTTTTATTGTACGCTTCAATGTCGACTCGCGGAACCTGAAGCGACCAAGGTTGTTGATATTAAGGCGCATGGGAAAAGCCTTAGCCTCGCCATTATGCTAACCTGCCGGGTTTGGCTGCACACGGTGCCCCTCTGCATGGTCCTTCCCTAAGGTTTTCTCGGTATCAGGGATACACGTTGTTACGCTGCATTCATTAATCTTTCGGATCTTACTTGCGCGTGTAAAGTATAAAAGCTCGCCGTCCACTTAACTGTCAGCAAGCTGTTTTGTACGCAAGGCTACGGTTCGCGGTAATTACAGAATCTTAACGCTTCTGGTGTGTGCTTGTTCTGTAAACAGTGCGTTGTTTTGCATAAAAATACACAAAGAAAGTTAAAATGCAAGTAAAGATATTGATCCATGGAGGTCGGTCTCCGCTCATGTAGAACATCTCCATGCTTGTTCCCTCTAACGTTAATATTAGTGTTGAAGCTAAATCTGCTATGTTTAGTGTATTCACAAAGAGAAAAACTTCCAGCGAATATATTCTTGGTTTATTTATATGTGACTGGTAGCAAAGCTCACTTTTACACGAAATGAACGAATATTCTTTGTCGTTGCATCATTTCTTTCTTTTCACCTTTAGTTGGAGACATTCTGAACGAAACTACGGATTTGGGCCATCTCAAAAAGATGACCATCGCTCGACTCTCCAACTACACACAAGTTCAAACAGGTTAGTAGGAGACACCTATGCTAAAATCTTATTTTTATTTGATTCAAAACATTTTTTTTTGCGAAGACAGTAGTGTGGCATGAGAGTACGTCAAGGAAACTACTAGGCGCATCGTTCAAGTCTGGCTGAAAAGTTACGAATATCATTTTGCCCATTAAGTTGTATTTATTGATGGGTAGAATTATAGGTATAACCAAAGCAATTCCTAACAGAATGGATAGACTCGTCAACATAACTTTTTCATTCGTTACTCGCTGGTGCATTGCAAAATCCTTTTAGGTTAAAAAATTCACAAGACTCAAATAACTGGTAACGCACACATTGGAAATATTTTGAACTACGAGTATCCAAATTGTTCGTTCTTGTTTTGGTGGAATGTTACTAATAGGTTTAGCAATTATGGCTCTGTTTTTCTAAAGGGATGCATTCAGTTCTGTCACGAATGGCTCGTTTTTCGCAGAACGAAAACATTGTATACTGTGTTAGATTGATAGCTGTTAAAGGTTCTGGCTGGAAATGAAGACACCTCTGTTTCAGGGTTCGTGCTCGCCTGCAACGACACAGAAGCCAACACAAAATTCGCTGCTTTCCTTAACGTTGCTTGAACGTTTCGCTGGTGCTTGCACACCCGAAACACAACAAAGATGCCCGCTGCAATTGAAGGCATACTTTTCTAATTATTCTTCCATGTTTACCGGCTTTGTTTCGCAAATGTGATGCCTGCTTTCGTGTGCAGTTGCTTAAGGGTAACATCAGGTGCTCTGGGGAAACTGTAAGTAGCATGAAAGCGAGAAATACTGCGCCTCACTGGTTACTGCAGTAGTATCAAATTTCTGCATAATGTCCTGTTATCATGGGCGAATAAACAGAAAATGCCCTTTTATCGACCTTACAAAATAGGTTTACGCGTTTCTCGCTTTTTCATTGTGCGGTAAACTTGTCAACATTCCGTAAAATATTGGACAAAGGCGCTTGCTAATGGCGGCTTATGATTGATGTTGGAAAGATATATTTTTCTCTTCCTAAATCTTTCATCTTTTCATGCGCCCATTGTGGTTATGATGTACGAGCACACGTTTTATAAGCGATACGTCATGTACGAACGGAAACAAATCCCATTAACGCATGAGCTTTCGAACTTCCTCGTCATTGCGCTTCTTTGTGCTATAATTATAGATGGAATGAAAGTTTCAGGTGTGGTTACGTAGTATGAAAACCGGTCATGGCAATTAGGCGGACACGCTACTTCCGGTCACGTTATTGGCTAAACAATGGCCTTGCCCCGTCATTTTTAAAGGAACCGTGACACCTCACTCACCCATCGGTCCCAGATACCTGTTCGGGTGGCAGCGGAATTACGTAGCTTCAAACCATTTCGATGTTGTGGGAGCAAACAGTGACGCTCCAATTGTCTTTACGCCCTATTCAAAAGCCTTTCTGAGCGTTCTAATGAGGGCCAGTTTAAACAATAGCCACCGCACGCTTCAGAAATGTTCTAAAGGCGCCTTTGTAAAATGCACTCGTTTCGGAACCCGCCAGGCGTTTGCGAACCGGCCAGCGTAATAAGCTTCCATTCGCGGATGAAGTGTGCCCGGAACTTGAATCTTGCACCAATATTGAATGATGCCCATTTGCGACCGCTGTGGAAGCGCTCACATGTGCTCCTCCTATTTCATCGACGCTTGTTCAAGCAGTACCTATGAAGATCCCCTCAACAATTCCTCCCATACTATCACCCCATCTCTGGCATGTGTAACCTTGATTTCGGCTTAAATTTCATTGCTGCGAGCCACTACAAACTATAGCAACACCTGTCCTCGCCGTTTTTTTGCGCGGAGGGGACGCCTATGTCATCAGCATTGGCCGTGCTGTGCCGTGACCCTGCCGGCGTAAAGGCGAACACACACTCGCGTCAGGACGGCGGCGTCCGCGTAGGTCATTTCTGCGTGATGAAACGGTTCATTCTTTTCTGCTTTGTGAATTCTTGCCGACAACGCTCGAATTTCACACCCTCAGCTAAGCTATAGTCGTAGTCTTCAGTGTTGGTAAGGCGAAGGCACGCTTAAGATATGTTCGGAGTTCTTAGGTAGAGCTTTCTTTTAGAGCCGGTAAGTTCACAAAGGGGCGTTCTTTCGCATAACTTTATATTCTTAAATTCGTTGATGAGCTCACAAGCGTCAGAAGTAAAATGTTATTCCCAAGTTATGTTTGGGAATGCGGAGGTTGGTGTCATGAAACAACTATACAAACATGCAGATAAACCACCCATTGGGAACAAACACACACACAGCATGCATATATAGATCGACACCATAAAACAAGTTTCTTCGTAGAAATGTTAGTGTACATGGGAATGCATGCATGCGGAGCACCACGCAGCATAGTCACTTACCAGGATGCCTACCTCCCCGCACCAGTAATCAGGCGAAAACATCAGTCCTTACTGAAGTCTTCACACTTGTCTGGTAAAATGCCGCCGGCGACCATAATGTGCACTCGTATGCCATGACGTCATTTTACGTGTACGGCAGTTGTGAGGCCTCGACGAAAGATCTCCACATTGGCCACCTCGGTAAAACAATACTCTTTCGTTGCTTCTGTTTTTTTTTTGTAAGGTTGCAGGGGCAGGGGGCTTGTTGTGAGACTCCGGAGGAAACTACGAATGGAGCCCAATCGCGGACACGTAAAGTTGCTCATTTTTTATTCCAAAAAATACACCTTTCAGGGACCATACGTGACATGGAAGTTTTTTCTTTCGATTTGCTTTTTCTCAGCCCTCGGGCAGGTCAGTCATGTTCGACTGCGTACACGTGCGGCAATAAAGCACCGGAAGATGCAATGCCATTGTACCAAAGTATCGTACTGAATAACAGCCCTCACCTCACTGTAGCTAGGTCAGCCGAGTGGGACGCCTGAACATCGGTCGCTGTCCATACTTCCGTGGAGGTATGATCACAAACGCCGACGATGCCTGGCGTTAGCTACCATTGTGAGGTTCTTCAACAAGACAGACTACAAAATAAAAAGTCGAATGCCTCCTACCCACTGTCTCTAAAACAACTGATGACAAGATGAGTTTCGGATATGGCAAACAGATCTACAAGCAAAGTGATTGTCCCCAAAAACACGACCAGCTCCTGTCGACCCGTTAGGCCAGTGTGCAGCTTTGCTGCTTCACCAGTCTCCTTAGCAGAATGTGCCCACGCGATTTGTCCACGACTGCTCACTATGTTGTTGGAGGCTAACGGAAGCCACATTTAATTGTTCTGGTCACTCTATACAGCAACGATACGTTCAGTTTGCAAACCACCACCCATTTCATAAGAAGGACATGCTATTCTTGGGTTCACTTTGTTTAATAATATTGTTACAGGAAAAATATTATATTACAGATATTTGAAAACCTCACACCGTGAAGAACACAGTAGCGGTCCCGAGTGAGCTCGGCCAGAAAGAGAGTTCCCCTTCTTCCTTCTCGTCCGTCAACCTGCCATCACAGCCAGCTTCTATCTCTTCGTTAATGATCCATGGTGGGGCCAATCTCTCGGTGTCTATGTTCCCTCCAGTGGATCGATGAGCGTCCCCCCCTTGTGCAAGACCACGTCTCTTTGCTCAAATCCCTGTAGCGAAGTTGTTTGGCGGTAGGGCGTAAGATAAGAGACCTGCACGACGTCCGTAAGCATGTGGCTGGACATGCGATGTTGGAGAGGGGTTATTTCATATGCTAGGGGTGTAACTTAACGTAGTATTTGATAAGGCCCACCCAGAATACTGGAACAAAAGATTGTTACAAAAGCCAACACGGCCTGAGGGTGACTAAAGAAGTACAAGTGACGCCGGCGTGAACTGGCTTGCTTGGTGCCGGCTGTCAAAAAGTGTCTTCTGGGACAGTTGCGATGAGCTAAGGCGCGCAGGAGCAAGTTGGCAGGATCAGCCAGCACGACCTAAGGCGGTGCGGGCGTAGTCTGATGTATGCATACGAGGAGGCAACACTGTGCCCAGTGGCAATTCTGGTTAGGGCCCATAGAGGACAGGAGACAGTGTCATGACGAGACGAAATATAAGCAAAAGTAACACAAGGCAAAGCCACGTTCCAGTCATGGTGGTCTGCGGAGACGTACATTGACCGCATGTCGGTGATTGTTCGGTTAATGCGTTCCGTCAGGCCATCAGTTCGAGGATGCTAGGCAGTAGTGCTCTTCAGTTGGGCAGAGCATGAGCGAAGAATATCCGAAATCACTGGCGATAGAAAGGAACGGCCACGATCTGTCAGGAACACGGTGGAGAAGGGCAGCATCACAAAACAGAAAATTGCCAATTTCAGCATCGCAGCTCGCAGGAAGTGACGGCGTGATCGCATATCGCGTTTCATAGTCAGTTGCGACTGCTATGCATTTATTGCCTGATGAGGACTGGGGAAACGGCCCGAGCAAGTCTAATCCAACGCGGAAGAATGCTTCGCTTGGTATGTACATTGGCTGAAGGAGACCAGCTAAAGGATATTTGGGTGCTTTCCCGCGTCGGCAGAGGTCGCAGGAGCACACGCACTATCGTACAGACCGGAAAAGCCCGGGTCAGAAGAAGCGGCGTTTGATGTGGTGGTAGCTGTGAGAAACACCCGGGTTACCTACTGTGGTGAGGTCCTGGAGTTGTTGGAGGCCGTCGGACGAAGATGCTTAGGAATAGCAAGTTGCGAACAATAGTTCAGAGCCGTCTGAACAATAGTTCTGAACAATAGTCTGAACAATAGTTCAGAGCCATCTGGAGGAAGCCTCCGACGATAGTAAATGGCATCGTTTAGTTGGAACATGCGAACTGAACGGGCATAAGGTGTAGAAATTAGGCTGTCGATAATGAACGCAGGCGATCATGACATCGTAGTTCGTCGCCAATGTTGGTGAGAGCCGAAAGAGACAGCATGCAGTGTTCAGTAGAAGGAGAAAGGTTAGGATGATTTCGGGAGTAGCGTAATACGCAGCCAGAACCCTCCTGCAGGAGGCCACACTTGTAGATGATCGAAGACGAGTAGTCCTGAAACCGCCAAGCACAGCTACCCAGCCGTCTTGGGGGTATTTCAGTGAATACAACCAGCGCAGGGCATGGCGGTCAGTAGTTATCGAGAAGCTGTGGCCAAACAAGTAGTGACGAAACATAGACACAACCCAAACTAGAGCAAGGCATTCTCTCTCAGTGATTAATTACTTTCAGATGGTGAGAAAATGGGGCTCGCGTATGCAACGACGTGATCGCAGCTGGCTTGTCTGTCTTATAAGGGCTTCAATGCCATGTCTACCAGCGTCAGGGCGAATCTCGGCGGACAGGTCGAAGTGGGCTAACACAGGGCCGGATGTCAGCCAGGAAATTACTGTTCTCAATACCATATTGTAAAGACTGCATAATAATATATAATTTGGAGGGGTACATTTATTGTTTGGCCCCAATTTTCAATAGAAGTTCTATGTGACCTCACCAATGCTATTGTACGCGAACGCGCCCTGCGGGTAAGCTAACTTTGTCTGACGATGAAGATGGATGATCGTGGTTGAAGTGAAAGAAAAAAGCATGCCATGGTCTGAATCGAACGTGTATCACGCGCGTTATGAAGTCGGAGTCTATCCGATTGATCCTATCGACCCGGTCTAAGCGAACGCCAAGAAGCAGGTACCGATGTCCGCCGTACGCCGCAACCTCCAATACTACGTCTTCGGAGTGCACACGGGTTTATAGAAAAGTGGTGCGTACTTCCAGAGTAACTGTGAGATTGGCTAACGACATGCCTCAGCACAAGAAAGCTTCGTGCTCAACCATCGTCGGCGTTAGGCGCAGGGGTTCCTTGTTTCTATTTCCCCTCAGGACGATGGGTGGAGCTCCTGGGCGCGTACGGCCGGTTTGAGGCCGACCTGAGAACGGAAGTGGTAGCGGACGAAGGCGCGCTGAGCATGGTGGCCTACCTGTCGCGGCCGGGAAGCGAGCGCCTGGAGATGCGACAAGTGCTGGCCTGGCACGTACTCCGCAGCCTGGCCGCACCAAAGGTGGATCTTCTCCAAGCGCTCAACCAGACGCGAAGTGACTATGGCGACGACGATGAATTGTTCATGGTATGTTTTTCAGAAGACGTGGTATCAACCTCCCAATAACCTATTGTAATCAGTCTCCTCCTCCTGCAACCATTACAGACTATTAAGGTTTACCAACGATAGTCTAGTTTGTTGGGCTACGTAAACTCTGGAATATTGGTCTGCCTTTCTGTATCTCTCTGACTGTCTCTATCTGTCTGTCTCTGTCTGTCTGTCGGTCTGCCTGTCCTTTGATTGAGCCATTCGTCCAAGACTAAAAAACTTTTGAGCGAGAAGTTCAAAAAATACAGCCACTACTCTTAGGAACCATTAGATAGAAACGTACTACATGGTTTTCAACATTCTCTGGCAAAAACATACCATTTGGCATATCTGAGGCAAACCATCATTGCACAACTGATTTCGTTAATTGTAGGGTTTAACGCGCCGACGCAACGCAGGCGATGAGGTGCGCCTTAGTGGAAGGCTCCGGATTACTTTTGACCACCTCGGGATAATTACGTGCGCCTAAATCTCGTACACATGGGTGTTTTTGCTTTTCGCAGCAATCAGAAAAGCGGCTGCTACGGCCGGGAACGGAACCCGTGTCCTCGTGCAAGGCAGCACAACGCCTTAGCCACTGAGCCACCGCGGCGGGTATTGCACAACCGCGCTTAGCAGTGTTCAAAATGAATCTGTGCTTGATATGTGCTACAGTAACCAAAACCACGCTTTAAAAACTATATTCGTCCCAAAAATACGAAAACAGATTTTGTGCGAACCTCGAATTTGTGGCAGTGTTACCAAATCATCAGTAACAAAAAGTTACAGTAGATGGCTTAAGCACTAAAACAGAAGAAAACTGGAGTGACTGTACCATACTTCCTGCGTGTTGATTTTGAGAGGGCTATGGCTAGTGCGAGAGCTGCTTCTTCCGCTTCGATGATGGCAGCCTATCGAAGGAGGACACTTGCAATAAGATTAGTTGGTGTAACGACCACCGCTCGTTTGCGGCATTTGCGCGTGCCTTATCAGCAGCGTCAAAAAAAAACTTTAGTATATTTACTCGCCAAATATATTCCACTCTTTAAGATATTGCGCCCGTTTCATTGCAACATACCCTCTTTTTTTGAAATTCCATTACCAGTCCTTCGGATCAGCAACGAACGGATTCTGCAAAAAATATCTACAACTTCAAGGACAGCCTTGAGATTTGGAGTTGTTAACGGGTACGAAACAGTATGAAAGATGAGAGCATGCCTTTAGTGCCGTGGATTGCTTGAGGGCTTCTCCTTTCTCAAGAATTCGTTTGGTAATCATCACAGCACTCAGCGTATATGCAGGAAAATAACGGTAACGACACATTACGTTGCGAAGGCACGCTCAGTGACGCTGAAGAAGTGACTGCTGCAGCTGGCGCTACTTATGCACGGAATCAGCAACAGACCATGCCTTAATGTTCCACTGTTGTTTGCGTAAAAGAAATCCCCGGGCAATCTACACTAACATAAAACTCGGTTAGGGGCGGAGCATGATGCGTATCAGTGTATATAAAGATTGCAAGTCTGTGTCTTGCCACACAGCGCGCGGTCATAAGGCGCCGGAGAAGCACCGGCGAGAGGAGCAATCGCGCGCTTGCTGTGGCGGCGGCGCCCTCACTGGCATTGAACGGGATTTAAGCAATCTGCATGCCCCATTAGCCTAAGTTCGGGTGGTGGGAGTGGTCTACACGAGCGCAGTACAAAGCCCCTGCTCACAATTGCGAGATAATGGTGTTAACGGGTGAGTCTCCGGCCCGGAGGCGGTGGGGCGGGGGGTCGCGAGGGGAGCTTTTCAGAAATATTTATTCGTGACATATGTACACGATGGTTGATGACTATGGGACCGGGCGGGTGATATTAGCGAGGGGAGCAACCTCGCTTATTTGCAAGGCCCCGGCACCAAATAAGTCTGCCTTTTCTTGCTTCGACTAACCACCCGACCGATCAAGCCTAGCGTCAAGAGCTGGTGGTTACATGAGTGTAACGCAAGCGATAGCCCGTCTACAAACAGCGTCTGCTTGTGCTTGACGATTGCTGGAGCGGGCAAGAAGCGTTCCACAAAACATTAAATTATATTAGGTTATTTTAAACCGGTATTACACCTCATAAACATTTTTTACGCGTTACGTTCTACCGCGAGACGTTGGACAACCAGTGTCCCGGTGTTTTAGTACCCTGACCACATGAGGAGCCGGCTGCCCCAGCACCTAAGGGGCTTCGCGCCTAAAACTATTATCGATACCAGAGGTGGACAGCCTTTTGATTTGAAGGGCCGAGCTGCATGAAGCCGACATGCAAGAGCCAGAAGGCAAATCGAGGCGGGGGCGGGGCAGAAGGAGGCGGCTGTTTTTCGACAGGTGCAAAGAAAAGATGTGACCTAGTTAAAATACACGAGAAGAGATCATGAGTGTGACCCTGTTCGGATGGATCGGTCGGCCGATGAACGGCAGCAGTTAAAACAGGTGGATCGGTCAACAGACGATGATTGGAGCAATGATCCAATAAAACGATGGCTCGTGGTCGACGGCACGTGGCAAATGATGATGCTCCAAGCAAATCAAAAACGTACACTTTATTTGCACCACGTATTCACAACTCTCATGGCTCGTGATCGCAAACAAGAGGTCCTACGAGGCCCGCGTCGAGTGGGGCTCCACTCCCGCCTCCCTTCTCAATCTCCCAACACATCAAACTACTCGATTTTACCACCGATACCCAGAAACGGGACGTCACAATTTGAGAGTGAGGATCGCTCATTGATTAGCCCACCCTAGGCCACTGATTGGCCACAGTGACAAACTTAGGTGTGTGCAAAATAGTCATGTGACCCACGTCTCGCACACTCATACGAAACCCAAAGGTATCTCGCAAAACACAAATATAACACCCACAAAACGCACCCAACTAAACGAAAGCTTAGCCCGGCCATCGGTTAAGTATTTTTCACACCGTGCGCGCCCATAATTGTGCCAAACCCGGCCAAAATTCCTTGCCTTGGCAAACACGTTTAGCGCCTAACAAAGGCTGGCCGCCTACCCATTGATGCATTCCAGCCACTCAGTTGCCAGGGTCAGACGTGCGACGATATATACCCAGTTCCTTAGAGCAGTGCAACTGTCGCAGACAAAATGTCTGGTGCCCACTTCTTAGGTTTCTGCTGACGGCCCTCGCGCCCAAGTCAGCTCGGCCAGCATGAAACGAACGCAATAAAGGTAAACACGCTATACATAACGAACGATAATCTAGTTGCCGTGTGGTATTTATTAGGTGAGGTTCGCGATCTTTTAAAGACCTTATTTGGCAAAATGTGAAAATGGGGCCCAATGCCAACTGAAAGCGATCTTCCTTTTTTCATGTGAGCCTTTATATGGGCGGTGACAAAGGGAAGGGCGTTTTGACATCAAGCCAGGCGCCGCATAACACCCGCGAGGAGCAGGTATCCGATCTCTGATCTACAATAGAACCTTGTAGATAGGTCTTTAAAAAATGGGCAAAGGAGACACGTACTATCCGCCGGAGAAAAAAAAGACAGTCGAGATACGAACGTGAACATTTAATGGCCTTTTACACTTGTGCATGTCTGTCAAAGTCTGCTGGCACATCCTGCGGCCTTTTGAGAGCAAGACTCCTTTCCTAAACGTCGCCCACTTTTGGCTGCACTGGGATTTCACTTCGTGCGAAAGTTAATCCAAGCCGACTATGTATGGCCTGAGCATATGTGGCTTCCGCAGACGCCACCCCGTCCTCTCCGTCATCGCCACCATTTTTCTCGGAAGCTTCGTCCACCGCCGGCGCTGCTTCATGTCGTGATTCCGCCACGATTTCTTCAATAGTTAGCGGTTCACACGTTGGGACGTCGTTATACAGGCCGCATTGGCTAAAGGCAGCCGTGTTACCGAGTAACCCAGGCAGGCCTACCGCTGCGGGAAAGACACCATGGTGTACCCAAGCCGCATGACCACCGCTTGGCGCCTGCTTATTTCGGCGGCCGCGCTGAGGCTCGGCCCGCACGCACGTCATCACTTTTTAGGGCGCAGCGCTTTGGCGGCCATCTATACGCTGAGCCGCGTTGTCGGCGTAACCGAGTGAACGATGGCAAGACGAGGAGTCAAAGAAAAAGCGTACGATTAAAAGAAGCAAATGAGTAGAGTGCCGCGAATTTGGGAGTGGAGGGCGGTTCGCCATGGCGGCGCAAGCCAGCGCTCTCAGAAAGGGGGGGGGGGGGGGTGGCTGGGGCAGGGAAGGGGGCGGTATGCTGTGCCCGCACAATGCACTCGACGGTGCGACAGTTGGCGTTCGCTTAAGACGCAGTTCGCGGTCCCGTCCTGAGGCGCACTTGACGCTGCCAACGTAGAGGCTCATCATCGCTGCTGTCGAGCTAGCCCACGAATGAGTTCTGCCTCAACGCACTGCTGTTGCGCCCAAATATCGCATTAGGGAGTTTCGTAATCGGTAGCCATTTTGTTATCAAAAAAGTATCAACCGGTCGGGGTTGAATATAATTTTGAATGTACTTACCGGCAAACCGTGTTATCCCTGAACGTATAAACCTGAAAAAAAAAACACCGTAACGCTATGGGGCATTTTTAGTATTCACAATTGAGAGCGTAGTTACGGGGAAATCGTGTGAACCGGGAACGTATTAGCGTGGTTCTACTGTGTACCAGTGTCGTGTTCTGGGATATCTCATGCAGAATGTTTTGTAAATTATGTGTCCTACTCGAAGTGACGTGAAGCGTCAGTCATGAAGCCGAACTGGAGCAGCCTCACTTATATTTCCTTGTGTATCTCGCTTGCCAAATGCTGGCGCGCAGGAGATTATAGCGAGGCCTATAGCCACGCTGACCGCTTTGACGCCGTCAACCGGCATCGCTGCTCGGTGCCAGAGGAGAAGGCCGTTCCAGGAGTGTATTTAGGCTTATAGTTGAGGCTACCTAGCGTAACCCTAAACATAGATATTTGGGCGTAAGATCATTCTTTGAGGTCCACTGTCGTCAACCGGTAGCCATTGAATGAAGTACAAGCTTCGCATGCGTGGTTACGTGGTAGGACCTCAAAGCACGAATTGACGTCTTAGATACTGAGCTCATTTGCATACTCGACAATTGCTGTATAAGTATATCACAGCACTAGATACCTGCAGAGAAGCACATACTTGCCGGTATTTGTTGGACAGCCCTTTAAAAGGAATGGTGTGCGCACTCTCAATCCTACCAAGCTTACCATGGAGTACCTGGTGCCTGTAGTGAGACCTTCGAGAATTGTTTATACGAAGGAATATTTGTTGCTTTCGCACGAACTGTTTTTATGCTTACAAACTGTCTGACCACCACGGACCCCTCCATGTACGAAATAATACTCAATCGCTGAAGTTAGCATTGCATTGGAGGAATATTACTGTTCCAAGGACACACCCTCTGCGTTTGGTGGAGCAACGCTCTTAGGTGCAGTAAAGAACTAAAACCCATTTAGAAAAACTACTCAAGTTTGATTAGGAATAGAAGACCGGCAACGTTTAGATGCTGCATCATCGAGGTTACCACTCATCTTAGTAATCTTTTCTCGAAGCATACCGTGGTTCCTTTAGTGTACCGCAGTAATTATAAGGGATCCGCTGGTTCTTTGCACCATAAAGATTTCATATAATACCTTACCGAAATATAATTATTCATAATTTTATGTCAAGGGCTTCGTGCCGATAAACAGTCTATAGTACTGCAATATAAGTTCGGGGACAGTCGATTACAAACAGCATTGCACCGGGTGTTTCATTCGTGTGCCTTTATATACCTTCCATAGTCGACTACCTATTGTAAACACTATCCCTAGTTCTGTCGGTTGTGTGTCGATTGTCGATAACATCATCAAAAGCTATGTTGTGGATACGTTATCAGATATCCAAAGCAGTACAGACATATATTTGCAGCTATGCTTAGCAGACCCTAATAGTGCCGCAGCAGTCGAGTACTGACCTACAACAAGAATGTACCGGCCAAGGGCCCAGGTCACAGTTAACGCCGCCTAGTGGTGTACAATCCTTGACCACGAACAAAAACCGCAGCCGAAGCATAACTCGTCTTGGTGGACACACAAGGTGGTAGATGAATAGCTTCTCAACGTGGGTGGTGTACAGAACTAACAATCCGTATTCTTATATCTCGCAGCGGTCTCCAGAAGCCCAATGCGAAGGCATGGTGAGGAAGGTCGTCGGCGTCCCATTCATGGCTCTGGACCTCTTGCAAGGCAAGTGTGAAATTTTGTGTCGTTTCCTTTAGGTGTCATTCTGGTACGAGCGCATACACAAGAGATTGCTTTCGGGTCACCACTGATCGCGTCCCGCGTGCATTAGCCGACGCGTATCACAATGCAGAAAGTGTTACCTCCTAGGGGAGAGTTTACGTTAGCAGCCGTGTGGCTACATGGGCCTTCGACCTCCAAAGCTTTTAAAGACTATAGGCTATCTTAGGATATTTAAATTTGGAACGTCTGTCTGTCTGTCCGTCTTTATGTCTGTCTTTCCGTTTGTCCGTCCGTACTTCTGTGTGCCTTTTTCTGGATTCAGCCAGCTGTACAAAAAGTAAAATAATTCTTGAACAGGTAGTTAAACCGTCACCCTGCTGCCCCCGAAGCGTGTCATCGCACAAGTCGCTCCACACGGCGACTTTCAAACTCTGCATCGGTGTGAGGTTATCGTCCCCGCCAGTACACTTCAGATGCAGCGAGCGAAGCATGCAGCCAAGGAGCGAATTTACAGACACATCCGTCATCATCGGCAACTCTTCCATTACACAACGAGCGACGGCGCAACCTGTACGAGGCATCCAAGCAATTCTAAAGCATGAGGCGAAACGCTAAGCCAAGTATCCCAAGCGGCCGCATTAGAAAACCGTTCGAAAGCACGAGTAGAAACCACGACGTTTCGGGCATTCCATGGACGCTCACGTTTTCACGTGTACAACGCATAACAACTGCTTAGTTGACCTGAGTCTTTTTACATCATAACACTGCAGTACTTGCTCGGCCCGTGCTGTTCTCAGTCTTTCCGCGGGCGAAAAGCAAAAACCCCGTGTCGTCCAGATTTCGGGCGCGTTAAAATTTCCTTGCAGGGGGTCAAAAAGAATCTGGAGCCCTCCACTACGGCGAGCTCATATCCCAGTGTAGTTTGGGCGTGGTAAACCCCATAATAAATGAATGAATTAATGAAGGAGTCAATGAATGAATGAATGAATGAATCAATCAATCAATCAATCAATCAATCAATCAATCAATCAATCAATCAATCAATCAATCAATCAATCAATCAATCAATCAATCAATTCATCCATCCATCAACGAATAAATCAATCAATCAATAAACCAATCGATCAACAAATCAAATTAAATCAATATAATCAATATAATCAATCAATCAATGAAATCAATCAATCCTTTCTTGCGCGCGAACTCTCATGTGACCCCTTAATCTGGAATTACAGTAGTCAAAAACACAGCAGTTAGGTAGAGAATTTTACTCTTACTGTTGCGAATGGCATTGTAAAACAATGAACCAAATTTTATTAAGTGCCTTCTTGCTTTCCGGCAAAGAACCCAAATTCTGTGCTGAAAATCTTCTTTTTTTTTTCCTCAGGGAATAACGCCGTGCCCTTGGACGTGATCACAGCAGTCGCAAGCCTCATGGAAAATTTTCGGAACGCCTTATCCTCCGTCGTAAGCCACGACGCGAGAAATGGCAGTGGTTCGCGGGCTCGTCACTCTACCGCTGTCCACCCAACCAAAAAGGCCGCCCGTCGTTCGACAAAAGTGGCGCTGTTTCCAAAGTCAGCGGGGCCGGATGCTGACCTCGGGAAACTCTTCGCGGCACTACGGGGAGCGAAGAAGGTTTGAGATATCATTTTTGACATTTTCCACATTTTCGTAGATCCCTACGCAGACTTCCAGTCTGCCTGTTAAAAATTATCAAAAAGGTAGCATTAACATCTTTTTTTTTAACTTTCACCCTCTACTACTGTCATCTATTGATTGTGTGCTTTCATGCACCAAAGGTACATCCGCGCTATGAGGCGCTCCTGTGCCATTAGTGAGCCTCATTAATGGCACAGGAAGTCACTTGGTACAGCACACCCGTGATTGCAAGTGCACTACGGATTTTAAAAAATCTGTCCATTGTGGGGCTGGGTGCTTCGAAGAATGAGCGAGAACTGGTAGGGGCCTTCTTGATAAAGAAACGAGGGGAAAAATGCGTCATCGAGCCTTCGGTGGCATTGTTTGATAAAGAGATAGCGTTTCTTAATGCGGCCTAAAATGACAACGGTGTGGGAAAGAGTTCTCTGGCGGTCTTGGGTTTTTGAAGGAGTGAGGGTTGATCCATCTGCAGGAGCGTCGTTTTTAGGTATTGATGGAAGTTCTTCCAATAAAATTTGCTGTTAGTCCAGTGACTGTATTTGTCTTGCCTTTCCTCTTGTGTAGCGTGTTTTCACTGGTTTTTTCCCTGAACATGACGAACCAACAGGCCCAGACTTCCACTTTACTCCGTTAATACATACAACCATGCAGTTCAAACCCAATCTAACAGAGAGACCGGGAGCTGCGAAATATTTCGCTATGTGGAGAACTTCGTAAACTCAGCACCATCATTTCACAAGCAGTTGATTCCATGAATTCGATTTCTGCAGGGAAACGCATCCCGGCAGCTACCATGACGTAGTAACGGCAGCGGGCGCAGCGCTCATCTGCCGATAATTTAACAATGAGCAACTATACGTTCGCTGTGAAAATAATTGCAATAAAACGCTGGGGCTGTAGGGGTAACGAATATATTTCCTGGCAACAAAGCCTGTGATTTTCGTCTGAGTGCACTTCATTACCGTTGGGCGAGCAGACTGTTCGTAGCACTGAGGCCCGTGCAATGCGTACTCAGCTCCTTCGTGAGACCGAGCAAAGCGCCTGGGCAAGTTAATAGCATCAACAACATGGCCTGGAGAGGGTACGTGATCTTAAGCAGTTTCTGAGTTGTCGGTATTCTCTGACACTTCTTGTGCGATGGGAACTACTAGGAAGATTTCTTCACCGTTCAAACCTCTGTCGTGTCGGCGTCTGCATCTGCGTTGGTGCTCAAATAGTCGTGGAAATACAGGTCTTTGTAGTGTACTAACAAAACACATTCGATATTGCTCCTTTTAAATTTTTCTTATCCTCGAAATACTTTGTCAAATCGGGATAGGCGCTGGATATGTTTGGTTAGTTCGAATTCATAAAAGCACAATTACCCGTAAAGGCATCTACGGGGGAAACCGTATTTGTTCATTCGATCTGCAAATTCCTAAGATCTTGTGTCATTAAATCAAGTCTTGACAACACATACATGCGTGCATGCGTAGATACATGGGTACATGCGTGCATACTTACATTAACCGACACTGCTGATGCCGATTGAAATGTTACGGCCCATTTAGAATGCCTCCGTTTTCTAAATATGAACACCTGCAAAAGTCACTATGGTAAATCAGAAAGCACTGGAGGCACTACTGACACCAACTATATGGTGCCGGCTATGTTTATAACACTGTGGTAAGATATATATTTACTTCAGAATAAATCCCAAGGTTCCACTTAAAGTTTAGGTTGCCTTTTTTTACTTGTGTCACTACCAACGGCGCAAAACAATAACGTGTAACACCGGTATACGTACCCTCGCCCAAAACTGTGTATAGAAGCTGATTCTGGACGAGCGGAGGCGGAAGCCTGCGTAAACGTTTTTGCATAAACCACCAACTTCCGTTATAACTGAATTATATCTGAAAACTGTTTGTGTGGTGTGGGCTATTACAACATTTCAGAACACAACTAGAAAATGTTTAGGCGTAAGGCTTTCCCGTCTACCTTTCCAATTAAACACAATTGAATGTGTTATATCTTTCCTGTACGTTGGATACAATATGTTCAGTAAGTTCGCAAGACACTTGGGGGTTGAAATAAGAGCTTGCCAAGATTCGCTTTCAAGATACACTGAAGACAAAGTACAAGTTGCTATAGATCCATGGTGTAGCTAACCGAGAGAAGGAATACACCCGTCGTGCCCTTAGCTTTTCTACAATACCGTAAATATTTCGAGAATGTGAAGACCGCTATCACAGTCACTGGCTATTGCGCGCCAATTACACCTGACGTAGGTAAAATTGCGGGAAAACTATTTTAGCCTCCAAGAGTTTATAAAAAAATCAATGCAAGTTTAGTGGTGTCTTGTATGGACGTCGACTGCACGCTAGAAACATGATGTGATCCCAGCCACGAAGCCATCCCTAACGCCAAGTTCGTTACGGTTTCGGTGTAATACCGGAGCAATACCTCATACAACACGTTCCCAGATAATCATGCTACCTTTGCACGGCAATGTGTGCATTGAAACACTTACTATCACATTACGCGAGCTTTTGCTGTGGTAAAGAAGCATGGAAACGCTTATTTGGGGTAAATTCAGTTTTTTATGGTAATTACTGGTGCCCTCTGCAGCAAAGCGTGTTTTTGCGGTATTCGTTATGTGGTTTCCTCGGTCGTTGGAAACATCGGTAGAGGAACTTATCGTTACAACCACTACGGAGATAGACAATCACGTGGGCAACTGAAATATTACACAAAGACTTCGTCCTAAATTCCGGAAATATTAATGTCTCAATGTGCATAACATCACAGGATTGAAGGACCACAGGATTTTACGATCACAGAATGGTTGGAAGCCCCATCCGCCTAGATTTAAGAATGGAAAGAACAAAAATGCTCAATCGGAAGACACGAACCTTACCTCCCTGAGAAGAAAAGTGGGCGAATTCAGACAGCAGATTGAGAACAAAGTCTCCCTGTTGTCCAACCAAGACAATGATGCGGAAGCTGTCACAAATCATTTCATGAATGTGATCTTTTGGCCCGCCGCGGTGGCTCAGTGGCTAACGCGTTACGCTACTGAGCACGAGGTCGCGGGTTCGATTCCCTGCCGCACCGGCCGCTTTTCTGATGGAGGCGAAAATCAAAAACGTCCATGTGTACGAGATTTTGGCGCACGTGAAAGATCCCCAGGTGGTCAAAATTAATCGGTAGCCCTCCACTGCGGCGCGCCTCATCGCCTGCGTTGCGTCGGCGCGTTAAATCATACAATCAATTGACTGATTGTGGGGTTTAACGCGCCGACGCAACGCAGGCGATGAGGCGCGCCGTAGCATACAATCAATCGAATGTCATCTTTTAGTCAGCAGTAGCGGAAGCACAGAAACAGCCCGAATGGCAATTGAAGTCATCACAGAAAACTAAGGGCCTGATTGAAAAGCTCCGAAAGACGTTAGTCTCCAGTGCGAGGCACCAAATAGAAGTGGCCGAGTTCACCAAATTTTCTCAATTGGTCAACAAAAGAGAGATGGCCGACATCTGCAAATTCAACGTTGCAAAGGTTAAAGCAACATTAGAACACGGAGGAAGTTTGAAAGCGAAAGGTAGGAAGCAAGCTATTGGCACAAAACAGAATGTCTGCACTTCGGGATGAAAATTGCAAAAAACAAACAATATCGACATAAACTGAAAATTTCTGTGACATTTTGCGCCAAACTACAGAATGTAGGCACTCAGTGATAAGAATGACAAAATAACAACCAAATAGACATATACTAAAAATTGCTGCGAAATTTCGCGCAGAGCTCAACCCTTCTGACTCACAGCGGGCAGGTTCCGCCTGTTACGAGAGATGAGGTCGCAACGTCACTCAAAGAATTGAAAAAGGGCAAAGCTGAAGGAGATGGTGGCATTATGGCCTATATATTTTGCCTTGGTGGGGACGGGGAGGTAACAAAACTTCAAGACTTATTCTCGCAGTGCCTGTGAGTTTTGACGGAGCCAAAGGCATGGGAAACCACGAATTTAGTTCTTATTCTTAAGAAAGGGGGGTGCCAAAGAGCTTAAAAATTACAGACCCATCACCCTGCTCTCAGTCACCGACAAGATATTTACAAAGGTAATGATCAATCGTATAGTGCGACTTGGATCTTTCACAGCCATGAGAACGGGCCAGTTTTGACCATATTCACGCTATCAACCAGGTAATCGAAATATGTTGAGTGCAATGCACCGTTGTGCGGGGAATTTATAGATTGAAAAAAACATTTGACTCAGTGCACACTGCAGGATTAATTACGGCGTTACGGGACCACGGAGTCAACAAGCTGTTGATCGCGCTCTTCAAAGATATGTAAAAAAGATCTACGGCAACTATACGGCTCCATCAAAGAACTTCTATATTTCCTATGCAAAAGGATGTAAGGCAAGGGGAAAAAATATCTCCGCAATTATGTACGGCCTGTCTGGAGGGTGTGTTCAGGAAGCCTAAGTGGAGAAAAACTCCCGTAAAAATAAATTATGAATATCTAAGCCACGTACGGTTTGCAGACAACCGTACTTGTTCAATCAAAGCAGTCGGAAATTCGGGCGCATGCTTTATCATTTGTAGTCGGACAGTTCAGTTGCAGTTTCAAAAATAAACCCGAAAACATCAATCATTATGTTCAATAAGCACGCTAAAATACGTGAATTCACGGTAGGTAGCAAAACTTTCGAAACCGTAAGCGATTACATCTATCGTGGGCATGTCATAAGTGATGACCCCATCATCAACAGAACATTACCCGCATAATGAGCATCGGGTGGTCTACTTTTGATAGAAATTCTGGTATCCTTAATAGTAAGCTTCTTCTGTCCCTCAAAAATATGGTATATAGACAATGCGTTGCAGTAACGACTTACGGGGCAGACACTTATGGTCTCACTAAACGTCTTGAAAGGAAACTTATATCGGCCCAACGAGCTCTGGAAAGAAGAATGCTCGGAGTCACGCTTGGGAGGTTCCAGTTTGAACCCATTCCTATTTCATCCTTCCTCCCGTTTCAACCCGGCGCAAAACGACCTTCCCGTTTTGCCCTTGCCCATTTCGCCGGTTCCCATTTGAACCCGTTCCCATTTGAACCTTCCCGTTGGTTCCAAAAAAATTAGGCAAGAAATGAGTAAGATATGTTGTAGTACTTACTCAATAACGTACACTACTTTGCCCAGCGCAATTTTGGAGGCTGAAAGCGCACTGCGAGCTCAGAAACATATCTGAACAATTTGAGGCGGGCGCTTTGAGAGCGGGTTGAAACGGGAAGGGTGTTTTGGGATCGGGTTGAAACAGAAAGCGGTCAAACGGGAGGGCGTTTTGGGAACGGGCGCACACGGGACGGGCCAAACGCGAAGGGCGTTTCGGGAAAGGGTTCAAGCGGTACGGGTCAAACGGGAATGGGTTGTTTCGGGCTACACCCTAACGCTTAGGGATACGAAGACAGGTTCGTGGATTAGAGAACTAACTCGTGTAGAACACATTCTATCTGAAATTAGTGGGCAAGGGGGGGGGGGGGGGGTTCACGTTATGAGTATGAGGGACACCCTCCAGCTCTACTGAGAGGACGGGAATTCAGATTCAATGCCAGTAAAAAGAAGGTAAGGGCTCAGGATGGGGAATTCGCGCAATAAGTGATAAAAAAGAGACCTCAGGCCCCGCCATGGCCATCACCAAACACTAACAACTGTCAGACATTGTTCACTGTATTTAATGCCTGATTGAAAGTATAACGCAAAGATCAACACTGGCGCCGATGATTTCTTGGCAATGAGTCGTACGGTCGCTGGAGCCACCTACAGCACTTATAGTGCATGAAAAACGATCTCGCTCCAGGCACGGCCACCGTATAACTGTCATTGTGGGTTGAACAGACCCACTTTAACTGAGCAGCTGCCAAGAGATCTCAAACGCAGTAGGGGTCGGCCAAAGACTCGATGGAGGCACGGGCTACGAACGTTTCGTGGGAAAGGGTGGACTTAGCACTTGATAGACGTACACGGGGATCTTTGGAAGAGGCCTTCGTCCGGCTGGGGACAAAACCAGGGTGATGAAGATGGCGGTGGCGATTATATTGACGATGAATATGAATTCTTGTATGCCGCCTTCCACTATCGCAGGCGATCGGCGAGGAGCGGAGCTTCCCGCTTGTCTGGCTGCGGCATCTGCGTGCCTGGCACGCCCTCCCACTGGTGATGCAGGCCTTGCTTCCACCCATGGCCGCGGTGGTGAACGTCGAGTCACTTGAAGCTTTTTTCCGCCCGCCGTTCTACGCTGGCAAGGCGTTCCCCGCCTACAACTTCGCGGCATTGGGGCAGGTACGTTCTCGTTCACCCATGTTTGGCTCCGTCCGCTGGTTCGTCCGCTGGTTCGTCTGCCGTTTTGGTCGAGCTGTTTTAAAGCGACCCTGCTGCACTCTTTGTGCAGTGCAAATAATCCTGCGGGACGTTTAGATTACACTGGCAGGAATGCAAGAGCTGAATATTACACGTGCATCTGAAGCGGCAAGAGTGCAAATCGGTGTGAAAAATGCGGAAAAACCAACCGCGCTTTCTTGTATTCTCCTCATTATGCACCCTTGGCATGGCCTAAACGATGTCATTTGGGCCATGGCGGTCCTATTGACAGTGGCTGGTCAACTTCGCGGCCTATTTCTCGCATTTCCCATGACAATCAATCCGCCATCGTCGGATTGGTGTACCAACCTCTTCCACGCCTTAACATGTACGCGTAGTTTTGGTGTTTCTTTTGTGTTTCGAGTGCGCGCGGACTATGAGTGACGGACTCAATATGCCCCTTTCAAGGAGACCATTCGACAACAAACGTATATTGCTTCAAAGACGCCCTACAAGCCTGCGTGCGCGCTTGCGAGCAGGCAGCCATGCCTGCTTTTTTATGCCCCTCCACATTGCAGAGAAAGGGAGAAAACTCCCCGGCATGTGATATATCGAGGGCCGCCGAAGAGAACGCCGCGAGTCGCTTTCCGCTCCGGGAGAGAGCGCACAGCTGTCGTCGCGTTGTCCGCCGTCGAGTTCAGAGGGAACAATCATGCGCCATTTCTCCCCGCCCGTAGTTTCGGTGATATTAAACGGATTTTCATAATTCTCGCGGGAGGAGATTGCTGGGACAGTAGACTACCCCAAAATACATTCCGTATAGTCTATTATAGGTGTTGCAGAGTCCCTTTAGTTTTCAGGTGTTTCCGCCACCTGTCATTCCAGGACATATAAATTGCATAAGAAGGAAGGAAAAACGCTTTCTCGTTGCCGGCAGGTTAAGATGCGGGAAAATCAAATTTGCTGAATTTCTGGGGGTCCGCCTTTCATATGACTCAACGTACCATGACCTTCAGTATGCAACAGCACTTAAGGATGCTTGTTTACCTCAAGCTGTGTATACAGCGTGACTATTGCCCTAACGGTCAAAATTTGCATGGATAACGTATTCTCTACCTATACTCGAGTACAATTTAATGACGACAATAGGTCATACAGTGTATAACTCCGCCGAAGTGGCGGGGTAGGACATGAACTGGCGTGCAAGGTTCGAAAGGAGATTGCACTTCACGCGTGACCTGGTGTGCTTTTTGTCCCTTTGTTTTTCGTCGCTGCAGTAACTGATTATAAACAGATCAAGTACAGACAATCACGGAAACGACTGAAATGCCCGCAGCGCCGCGCGGAAGGACAGCCCGCTGCTGTGATGAGGCTGAGGAGAATTTTTCGTAGTCGTTCTTAAATTGTGCCAGAGTATAATTAGGGGAAATTAAGTAAAGTATAAAGGCAAAGCCCACATTACGCATCTTCTGCTGTTCCAGGCGTTCTATGCAGAGGTACCTTTCCTTATATGTGTTCCCATTGGCTAACCAGGCCCCGCCTGGACAGGACAACCTTTTGGTGGAAGGAGACGGACAGAGACATCATTATTGCAAATCGTGGTTAGAAACAGGCGCTGACTGGTAGCACACATTCAAGGGAGTTTCGGAAAAGGAACGAAATAAGCCTCTTTGGAGAGACAGAAGTACCGACTTGATGGCTCTGAGTGATCATATTTTGCGCTTCTCTCATTAATATTTCATCAATTCTACTAATGTATGTCCACCACGTCTGTAGAGGACTTAATTTTCCGCATCATGTTCCAGACCGTGGCCCTGGCCCTTGCCCACGAGCTCGTCGAGCGACGTCGGAAGGACGTTGCTGTGGGTTCGGAACGCTGGCAGCGATTCTGGGGTGGCCCCGACTCAGCCGATTACAATAGCACTTATTGTCTCACGGCCAGCTTCAGCAAGGTAAGAAAGCGCCACGAACCACTTTTGCTATTGAGTGCGCATTCTAAAGTTCCGTAGTAAGGAGTCAAGCCAGGCCGCATTTTTCTTATGACGAACTTTATTTTGTGTTGCAGCTTGTTATTTGCAGAAAGGGCAGGCAAAAATATATCGCGTCCCATCGGATTTATTACGAAACGTACTCCTCAGGTAGAAACTAATTCTGCATGAAAAGGATGCCGACCACTTCTGTATAGTTCAAATGCTGCATGACACTGCTAGTACATACGGAAAACAGAAAAAAGACGAAGAAAATACCAACACATTCATGCATAAGTGCCTAGAAGACCATTGATATGGCCCGGATATTACCTTAAGTGGTGCGATATCCGCAGAAAGCTCTCCTTGGGCGGTATATCCGGAACCAGGAGCTGCTCAATATTCCCCTAGATGGAGAGTTATAGCACAACCAACACACAAGAAACAATTCAGATGAGCTACCGGGTGAATTCAGCAGGGGTTGCTGTGTGATTTCAGGGGTGGAGAGACGGCTTATGCGCATGCGCAAATGTGCGTAGCGTGTACCAGGTGCAGTACCTGGAACAGTTATCTGTTCTGCCGAAACTGTCGATTGCTTGTACACGGTGTTGCTTCCGAAGCGCAGCTCCTGCTGGTGGCGCGCAGGCGATAGCCACCCACGTTGGGAAAGATGGATTTGATTGATTGATTGATCCATTGTTGGGTTTAACGCACCGACGCAACGCAGGCGATGAGGCGCGCCGTAGTGGAGGGCTCCGGAATAATTTTGACCACCTGGGAATCGTTAATGTGCCCCGAAATATCGTACTCACCGGCATTCTTGCTTTTCGCCTCCCTCAGAAAAACGGCCTCCTCTGCCGGGAATCGAACCCGCTACTTCGTGCGCTTGGGAAAGACAGGCGTTGGAAACTCGTCATAAGAAGCTCATATCGTCAGTGATGCGCTATCTCTCAGTGGACGCAGACCCAGTATTGTGTTTGCTTTCATCTTTCACATATTCAGAATGGTTTATTTTTTGTATGTGTAAACGTTATTGACAAAGGCTACGGCAATTACTGGATGGATGTGATTCATGTCAGTGAGTGTGGCGGGAACTCTGTGAGGTTAGTACTGATTGCAATACGTAAACTCTGGCCCTTATTCCTCGTTCCTCCGTAACCTGATTTTTCCGTTCCTCGAGCTTTACTGCGAGGACGGTAATTCAGATTCAATGCCAGTAAAAAGAAGGTGAGGGCTAAGGATGGGTAATTTGCGCAATAAATGAAAAAAGAAACCTGAGTCCATTGCCATCACCAAACACAAACAGGCCATCACCAAACACTAGCAACTGTTAGACATTGTTCACTGTATTTCATGTCTGATGGAAAGTATAACGACAAGATCAACACTGGCGCCGAGGATTTTGTGACAGTAAGTCGTACGGTCGCTGTAGCCACCTACAGCACTAATAGTGCATAAAAAACGATCTCGCTCCAGGCGCGGTCACCGCATAACTGTCATCGTGGGTTAAACACACCCAGTTGTTTTCTGAAGTACTCATATGTGAACTGAAAAAGAAAGTCCCTGGTGGCTTCCTGAGTGTACAAGCACGTCTGGCTTAAATGGTTCTAGAACACAGCTCCCATATTTAGCACTGTGTCGAGCAGTACTTCGTAAAGGCGCCAGGGTATAAATGATGATTATATCGTAGCAGGTACAAATGTATGATCTATTGGGCACACCACCCGCGACCAAAACACGGAAGTCATAGGGATTACCGAGTTTTAACTTCCCACTGCTGCAGCTTATCGCCGATTTTATCACGATACCCTAATACACCGCTAGAAATCATTGCGTTTTTTAGGCATATAATGAAGTGTTCTCTCATTCTTCTGCAACCAGTTTCCAGCAATATGTGTTTTCAATGAATCAAAGTATAGTCATAAGCTAGCTGCCCTTGTTTATGCACCTACAGTACATATGTAATCAACGAACTTCAGTACTAACCAGGTAAGCCTCGTTCAGCTAAGACTATATGTTTGTGAAGCTATTTCACAGGAGCATTACATTGACAACATTAAAAAAAATCTATGCGACGTCGCATAGATTTTTTTAATGTTGTCCATGTAACGTTGTCCATTGTTGTCCATTACAGTACTGTAATGTAAACGAAGGTTCAGTGTGCTCACCTTAGCGTAATGGTAACGATTAAACTTTGACATTTGCTACGACTGTTAGAGATTTTAACGCATTGTTATTGATCGGTTGCACAGAATGACGCCTGGCGAGAAATAAAGCTCGGGGACAGCGAGTTCGCCGACGGGGCCCGCCTGGATCACGTGCTAGGGACTAGGATAGCCCTGCAAGCTTTCCTCACGAACCACGGGGCCGAGAACGGTGACGGCAAGGGCCGGGCTGCAGAGCTACCGGGAGTTCGCATGGCGAACAAGCAGCTCTTCTACATCATGCACTGCGCCCTCAGCTGCGCCATTTCCGGTGGATACGACGCCCTCCGTGCCCCTCACCACCACGCCTGCATGGTGGTGTATCGGACGGCGGGCCGCTTCATGGACAGACCGTGCGGGAAGCCCCCGAGAGTGAATGTTCTCAACGAATGTCGCTACATATAGGCTGCTATTAAAAACGATCCGGAAAAACATGTTCACTAGTCGACACTTTCACGTCTTTAGTGCGCTGTAAACGTGCAATGAAACACAGTAATTGAATGAAGGGTGACGCTTTGGTAGGTCTCTACAAGCATACATGTGCAATGTGAGGCCCATTTATTCTATGGGGCGCCAAACTAACAGTTGCCTGGGACACATCTAACTATAGGACAGAAAATTCTAACGATTGGGCAAGACGCAAATTACGTGGAAGGAGACCACAATTCCCTCTTTCTCCTTTACCTCCCCCCACACACAGGTGCAGGCTAGAGCATATTTTGACGAATTCATAGCGCAGAGAACGAGGACAAGAAAGAGGACACACAACACAGCGCTAGTTAGCCCTGTGTTGTGTGTCGTATTTCTTGTCCTCGTTCTCTGCGCTATTAATTCGTCAAAATCGCCATACCAACTTCCCCAAGAATCCGTACTCGTAAAGCATATTCCTTCTTGCCGACCGCTATTTATAGTGCGAAAGCCTTTGTTAACGATGTTGGTCAAGCATTGGGTGTGCATTCTACACCAAATGCCCGAAAGACGGCACAGATTGGCCGACTACAGAAAGGATAAAATAAGTCAATATATACTAAGGATGGCGTCACCTTTCTCATGCTATAAACAATGTGCGAATTCAACTAGGAAGCTAGGAGAAATTTTGCCCAGGGGTAAATGCGAACTGTTAACTCCGGATTGCGATACAAGCGGCGAGTTTCTGGTCAACCATAGCTTCGTTCTGGCGCCCTAAAATAGAACCAAGTAAAATGATTGGGGCATTGCCCTTCGAAACGTGCATTGGAGACATGAATTCTGTACTACGAGACACATTTTTGTTAAAAGTACTACAAGAAGCAAAGAGGTGAGTAGCAAAGCACGGTCCTGTCCTGGTAATAGCGTATACGGAGGGTCAATAAGGCCCGCTGCCCAAGCCTAAGTCATAATTAACGGTGACCCTTCGAGACACTTGTTTGTCTTCTGGTTATAACCGGAATACAAGCGTCTCGAATGGAAAGGTTGTTCGTGATACCTTCCACTAGGCACGTGCCCGTGTAGCGCTACGCCATTCCCGTGCATAAAATTAACTATCTGCCTTTACGGGACACTTGCTCTGTAAATGTTATTGTTATGGGGATGGCGGCGATAAACTATGAAACGGTCGTATTAATAGCAGCTTTGAAACACGGCTGCGTGGCCGGGACAGGCATACCCGTTCCACAAGTCAACTCTATTGCTTTTATGTCCACTGCATCATAAGGAGTGCGCAGGTGTCCAAGAGTGAGCGAGGGCATCATTTTATTGGGCCCTGGGTTTTCCGATTTCAATCACATTACTCGCTATCGAAAAATACGGTATATATTTTTGCAATTATTCAGTTTACCTGTATATGCGGCGCTTATTTGTTTCTGCTCTGTTGTCTAGCGACATGTAAGGGTTCCGTTCAACTGCAGAAAGCCGCTTCATTTGTGTTCCGTCCGGCCATTTTGTTTTGCAGCGCCTTTTAGGGGCGAATCACCTCAATCACCTGCAGGGGCGAATCACCTCAAGGCCGTGGCTTGTCTGTCCACCGTCCAGCGTCCGTGATTGCGGTATAGCACAGTGTAAATCGAAACATCTGTGAACAAAAGGTTCACAAAGGGTTAACAAGAACAAAATAAAAGGTTCCCAAAAGGTTAGAAACACAGAGAGAGATAGAGAGAGAGGGAGGCAGGGAGGGAGGGAGGGAGGGAGAAACACACAGGACTGTGTAAATAGAAACATCTACGAACAAAAGGTTCACAAATGGTTAACAAGAACAAAGTAACAGGTTCACAAAAGGTTGAGAAAGAGGAGAGAGGGTGCTCCTGGAGAGCCGTGCAGTGCATGCGCGAGGAGAATAGGATTGTATTGGATTGAATTGGATTTCGATTGGAATAAATTTGATTGAATTGTATCGGATTGGATTGGATTGCAAATCGTTTAGGCAGCACTAAGCACTCTCCCGGCTGATTTACGGTAACAACGAACCCCAGTGCTTTGCCCACTCGTCATGATTCACTTCGTGGAGATGCGTAAATTTTTTGCAGCGTCGCCCTCTCTAACCTCATATATAACCTAACTGAACGCTACGTAAGAATTCTTAACGCGACCTAGACTAACTGAGCCTATCCTAAAATAAAAACGTGTTCTTTGTCCAAAAACTAAATAATAACCCAAGGGCCAGAACATCTAAATAAAAAGTAAACGGAAACAAAAAAGCTATAAAGCACCAGAACCAATTTAGGCCCCGTTTGGCGCAGATACGAAGAAATGGGTTCACCAGCTTTGAACCCAACTACAACGCAATTTTTTCTCAATATCGCCATCGAGGCTGACATCTGTACGGGCAATCTCACCTCAGAATACTTTAAGCACTTCAGATTCAACCGCAGCTCTAAGTCTCACCTCAGCATACTTTAACCACCACTTCAGATTCAACCGCAGCTCTACCTTTCCCTGTCATGCACCCAGAGGGGTGAGTGACCAGGCCCTTCGGGTCCTCCCGGGGCGTCTGAGCAGGGACGCCCGCAGCCTGCTGCTCCGGCTCCGCCTCAACTGCTGTGACGTGGCAGCCCGACTGCACCGCCAAGGCCGCTGCGCCTCCCCCACCTGTGACCACTGTCCCGAGCCCGAGACGCTGGAGCACCTGTTATGCTCCTTCCCAGAGTTTTCAGGACACCGAGGAGTGCTGCAGACTTCGCTCCAGCGTCTTGGGCTGCCCTACCAGCGCCTTGAGAACCTGCTGTTTCCAACGGGTCCCGACGGCACCCGCCGTGACATCTTCCGCCACCTGCTCGTCTACCTGGAGGCCACCGGTCTCAACAAGCGCCTGTAGACGGTAGTCTGCTGTCTGCGCCATTGCTGCTGCTTCGCTTAGCTCTATGTAGAGGCTCAACACTTTTCTTTTCCTAGCTTACCCATCTCTTTCATCACCCCTTTTCTCCTCTCTAATCTTTCATCCTCCTCCCCCCCGCACTGGGTTGTATGCAGGTCAGCCCCCAGCTGGGCTCAATAATTTCCCCAGTGCACTTCCTTTCTTTTTCACCCGAATCACCTAGTAGTAGTAGTAGTAGTAGTAGTCTACCTTTCCCTGAACTTTAAATGTGTCTCGGGCCCACTTCAACGTCAAGCAGTTTACTGATATTTTCTATACCTTGAAAATGTATTCACATTGCAGTAAGTCGTTTCCGCTCAAACACACTGGCAAAAATTGGTATTTGCCAACATTTTGCAGCTTCATTGTTTTATTGCTTCTTTCTGAGTCGGGACTACATTTGCACCATAGCGAACCTCGACATATACTAAGCTTCAGTGGCTCTACTGTGAGTACGTACGAAGAAAGCCACAAAAGCTCTATTTTGAGGTGCGCGCCTGGCGTTCCAGCGTTCTCAAACTGCTCGTCGGTCGCTACGAGCTCTAGCAACCTAAACAGACCCTGAAATGTACACGCAAAATCTCTTCTCAATCATGGTCTGTCAGAACGTGCTTGTTTTAACGCGCCGCATTATGGGCCTCGTGTCGCAGAAAATCTGGCATCGTCAGTGGCATCGAGTGTAAGCGAAAAATAGGCGTCACCAGAAAAGCCCGAAGCGCCACTTAGCGGCGGCCACTGACACCATCGGGATCGTATTCCGCTGTCCCAACAGCCCAACAGACGGCATGCCAGCACAAGCGGACTATTTTGACCGCTCGTGAGCGCCACAATGAGAATAAGGACATCAGCTCTATGATGTAACGCATCGTAAGGTGCACTCGCTCCTGCTAAATACTGTTCCTCATCGCCGAGGACGTTAACACTGCCAGGTTTCACGCTTAAACGCGTAGCTGAAGTGTACTCCGATGTTTGGGGAGAGACGGTGGCAATTGGGAGCTAACAGCTATTACTTCGCGCTATTCCTATTGTCCCTAACCGTATTGGCGGAAACGCTACAAGACGACAGCCCAACATGTGCTTACCAGATTAAGTGACCGGTCCATCGTGACGTCAGTAACTGCGCGACTGTATCTTTCTGTTCAGGCATGCCTACAGTGTTAGCTTTTCCGCGAGCTCCTCGGAGATGCCACCGTAGCATAGCTGAAACCCATAACACCGCATAAACGTGTTGCTCTTGACCAAGTCTGCTTGTCATGAGAACAGTGTTTCGTATATAAGCAGGACTGTGTTGGGGGTAAATATTTCAATATCCCACTATGGTGATCAACAGAACATCAATGGGAGACCGACTGCAGGCTTGTGCGCATGGGTGTCTTCAGCGCTCATCTGAGAAAAGAAAGTAGTACGGTGGTACGTTTTCATGGAATATTTTGGAGATTCGACGAACCGAAGTTGAACGTGGGCTCAGAGGCGCGTTGTGATCAAGGCTCCCGGTTAATTTTAACCCCCGAAGCATCATAAACGTGAGCCGAAATTTCAAAGGATGGGCGTTTTCGGCTTTTGCCTCCTCAAGCGAAACAGCCACCGCACCTGTGATCGAAACCGCATTATTGGCCTCAGCAGCACATCATCGCTTTAAATATTAAGCCACCGAAACACGTGAAAGCATAACGTACTTTGTAGGTTATGTGGGAGGGGTTTGATCGCGTTCCCCACTATTTTCTAGGCTGGAAAATGCTATTTTAAGACATTTGCTTTTCTCAGCAACTTCAGAGGGCATCTAAAAATAATGATAGGGAACAAGCCCGCGAGGATTCTGAATTCGCAATCAATGCAGCAAACTTGACCAAGTAATCAATGTGTGCGTGCAAATGAATGCAAATGAGCTATTGCCAAAATATACAAGCAGTTTCTTGCGATTCCTCAGGGTCAGCTTCACTATTTCGTCATGATTTTCAATGACATAAGATCCTTCTTTGTGGTACCTGAAGGAAGTGTAGCCAGCACCTGTGGAAAAACAGGAAACCAAACGTTTGTTGCGCCATATCAAGGTCTCCGAAATTATAGCAGGTTTTGTAGAGGTATACCACGCCTTGCAAGATATCCTTCCATAGCTCTTCGTCGAAGTAAATCCGTTCAATGGGTACTCCGCTTTGCAAGTCACTGCAGCTCGTGAATATGATGAAATCACACCATCATCTTTTTGTGAAAGCGAGCTGCCCTTGCACCTGATAAAGGTACGTGTGATCGCGCTTTAATGTCACTGAACCATTAACAGGCTGTGAACAAAATTTCGTGTCCTGATTAGCGTCGGTAACTGCTTGCCCTGTTTTTGTTCCTGGGCGCTAGACCTCAAGCAGGCAAAGTTCATGGCTATCCCCGACTACTCGGTAGGGCGGTGCCACAGCAACAGGATAAACCATTCAAGGACGCCGGCCAGTTTCCACAACTTCAAAGTTCTTGTCCTGCAGCCTCAATAATGTGACGTAGCTATCCAGGGCGGCCCAATCATATTTGAGGCCGTATGGTCTGGTGTCATCCGGCTTCCGTGGTTATCCTTTTGGATATAAAATATCCCTCACAATCTCATCAGGCTTCGAGCAGTGCAGCACTCAGCAGAAATTCGAGACTCTGAGGCAGCCCAACCTCTGGGGCAGTGTTGCCACAATTACGGCGAGTGCTGGAGTTCTTTGTAATCTCCTTATGTGCGTATGCTTGGCTATACCAACGTGCGCGGGGACGCTGGGCGGTCGTCCCGAGGCACATAATTAGCCGCGATCGACATTTTTTCAGGTTTTATTAACTACTGGGCGGTTTCCGCGAGGCCCGCCCTTACGAGCGCATGCTCGACAGTTTCTTGGTATGTTTTACTGCGAACACGACAAATTACAATTTCCTACTAGCTTTTCTGCTAAAAAGCACCGCATGCTGCAGCACATCAGTAGGTTCGGAACTGAAAACAGGAAAGTTTAAAGCTCTATCAATGTTGGTACAAACTTGTTTTCGCATTTCGTGCTTCTTCAACCGGTACAGAAAAATATATGAATTGACACTTAGGCTCAGTGTGAAACACTAACTATGCTGTGCCAGAAGAATGAATGAAACGTTTGTAAATGTTGCTTTCTTAACTTGTTTTCGGTATACAGTTTTACACTTTTTATACTTTAGAGTAAGCAGCACATTCCATTGTCTCCTCTTAAGGCTTTCAGCAGGTGCAAGTTGTTGCTGCTCAATGCCGCTCTTTGCTTGACCATGAATTTCGTGTGTAGTGTATGGTGGTACACACATTCTTATAACATGCATGTACAAATGAACTATATGTCGTGCAATGAGGAACATAGACCAAAAGACCAACGGGCGCTTTACAGAACTGAAACAATGTGCTCACCTTGTGTTGGGGCCATTCATTTGGGTGGCAACTGGGTGCAAGACGATGTCTGGATGATTCGGATAGCTATCAAAAACGCAGCAATGTGCTGACATCTCTGGCCCAGCCTGTGAATGGACATTTAAAATAGGTGAACAAGTTGTGAAGTACGGAGCCTATGCAAGGCGTGCGCGGAGTTTAGCAGTCCTGCAGGATTAAACTCTAGATACATCAATAAGAAGCCTCAGTGAGCAAATATTTTAACTGAACCAGTAATTTGTATTAGTAAATCACTATATCTGGTATATCTGTATAAATCTAACCTGACGAACAAAAAGCCATGAAATTAACAACAAAATATGGTCATGTAAAATGCAGCAACCACACAGACCCTTCAGGCAGTTTAAAAAGCTCAAGTCATTCCACTCCCGCTGACCGGGAAACAGAACAACGTGAACCAAGACGCAGCGGAAGTATTTAAACCAGTATATCTGCCGGCGATCGCACTCAGTGGGGTGCGCGCGAAGAGACGCCGTCTAGCTGCTCAATTCAGCTGTTCTATTACTACCGTTAAAAGCCAATACCTTTAATTGTAATGTACCTGACATGACTAACATTGAAAAAGGTTGCACATGAAAAGCGTTTTTGCTTTTCTTAAGGCTGATAAAACGATGTAATCACCCCGCAACACAGTCACAATGTGTTTTGTCAACTAGGGCTGAGACAGCCACATCTTGAAGCCCGGCTAACGGCCCGTACAGGCCAGGCTTCACTGAGCAGAGGCACATGTTCCTTACAACAACAAACTAACACCCAGATGAATGTTTGTATATTGAGCACACAATGCGGCGAATGTACATCTCTTTATCGCCCAACCCTTGCCTAACTGGTGGTCGCCGAAGTGGCTTTAAATCATGCTGCCGCTGATTGCAGTCACAAACGATAAGTGGTCTCTCCAATGTCCTGCTGGATCATTAAACATCGTAAACTTCTCAATCGTGAACACGGTGCAGAGTGCGTAAAAGATCACTCCACCTCCCGTTGGCGCAGTACAAACGTCAGCTACATCCGGGGAAACATCGTGCTACCGCTACGCGATGTAGAACCGATACCAATCAAGCCTTAGTGCCGCAGTCGCGTAACATGCGTCGTTTCGACCAAAAAGAGGCCGATTGTATTTAAAGTAGCCGTCACGGAAGAAGCAAAGTATATATTGCCTATAAGTGCCCGCTTCACTTCACTGTGCAAACGTGGGCATGGGCGCAATCGCAGTAATCAAATATTTACAAATACACAGAGGGAAACCAGATGATAATATTAGTAACAGGGAGTGTTTGATAATTTGAGAACATTTCTTTCGAAGAGATTACCTTATAAAAAAATCTTGTTTTCTGGCAGTTTTTACGTACATGAAACGCCAACTGGAGTTTGTATTGCCTATAGTTAACACCCTTTGCTAACGAATGAAATCAGGCGTATTAGGAGCAATCATTTCACTCCAGCTCCATTTTAATGAACTTAGTGCACGCACTGATAAAACGGAAATCCAAATCCTGCGTACTTAAGAAAAGTGATGTCAATGTGGAGATGTAAAAAGTATCACACATACAAAACATAAAATACCTTGAACCATGATCCCGCTGCCGTTGTGCTTTGCGGTTTGGTAAAAATTTGTAACGACTTTATCGCCCATTGGGGGAGAAATCTCAGGACCGAAACAAGGAACTGCAAACTGAAACTAGTGCCACCGTGACAAAAAAACTAAGAAGTCGAGGAGTGGTGGGCACTCTGTCTAGGAGTAAAAACGATTGTCCCATATTTCACTCCCTTTTGAAGCATTGGGCTATGGTTCCCAGGAGTGGCGCGTGGCCGTCAAAACGAGAGGCGAAATACTCCTCGTGGGATTTACTTGCTGCTTTCGAGGCGGAGTACTTCAACGCTGTATGGGAATTTCAATGCCACCTACCAACGCAGCGTTCCGTCACTCCCTTTAGGTGTGAATGAGCTCTATTGGCTGCGGCGTTACCGGCTACTGCAGAAGGGTACTACTACTCTCTCTTGGACAGCCCCCCGTTACGCACCAAGAGCGTTCTGCTATTCCCAGAGAGGCAGCGTATTTTCGCTCTGCCTGCTGCTACCCCCCTCCCCACGATGGTACGGTAGGCAGTTACAAGCAAACAGAAAATGACAAGCTATTTTGAAACAAGAAAAAGAAGAAAAAACGAGCTCAGACTTTCTAGAAAATATCACAACAATCGGTTAAGTTTGCAATCTCCCCCAAAAAGCAATTTATTCAGAATTAAAATATCACAACATAAAAAACGGTTCCTACTCCACATCCACACAGAAGGAGACGTAGCTCCTACTCAGGACACAATATAGAAAATTTCAAAAATAAAAATGCAGCAAAGCAACTGATAACTCCAAAATACAAACATTAATTTAATACAATAAAATGACATTAACACCCACAAATAAAAAGGCACTGGCAGTAGCATGTAAAGCATCAGTAGAAATGCGGCAGTGGGGGAACAGTTAACAGCATTAAAATGAAGCAAAAGGGCCTTAGTACATCAGTGAGTACTTCACACGGACTGGAAAGCCAGCTCTTATTTAGGACATATTGAAAACATTTACAAAAAAGTTTTACGAAACAAAAATGTGGGACTAAAACCATTCACTTTGGAT
Organism: Haemaphysalis longicornis; assembly: GCF_048455015.1. Taxonomy (NCBI): domain Eukaryota; kingdom Metazoa; phylum Arthropoda; class Arachnida; order Ixodida; family Ixodidae; genus Haemaphysalis; species Haemaphysalis longicornis. The sequence continues at coordinate 178,210,545 of NW_027526385.1, read as the reverse complement.
TACTATTAACGCATTACAAGATGCCATCATCACAAAGATAAAAAAGAGGCTGACAAAAACTATGCAACAGATATATGCTGGTGGGACAATAGGAAACCGCGGGAAACATGGCCACTGGGTTTTTTAATACGGGGGGTACTTAAATGAGGGTGCGGTGGTAAGATTTAAAAAAGGCATAACTTGGTATTAAAACAAACACATTCGAGCTGACTGCTTCATAATGTTGGTGGCGGCCTTCAGAACTGTACGGAGCAGGGCACTAGGCTTGAGGCCGAAGTAGCGTCTCAAGAAGCAAGCAGGTGCGCTTCGCCTTTGATGAGTGTTATACACTGAAGAGCCCAAATTCAGACAGCAGCAACTCATCCACGGTGGCCGAGGTTGTGAGGAGAAGTGTCTAGAATGCGACGGCCACTCTTGCTGACGCCTCGGGGCTCTCAATCTCTCTCAAAAATAAAAGGAAAGCCTTCGTGCAAGTAGCGTCTTCCCTTGGCTCCTATATCGGTAGAAAGAGGGGGACAGCAAAATGGAAAACAAATTGAGGAGGCTGAACAACGTTAAATGAAGTTTATTGGGTGATAGCTTAGTTTCTGCACCGAGAGCACGCAGTGAACCCGTATTGGAATGCAATACTGCTTGTCGCAGTCACCAGTCTAGATGCGAATGTGCCGTGACCTTGGATGCAGCCACGCTCCTTGTGCCAGTTGGCCTGTGTGATATCAGACAGCGCGCAGTACAGCTCTGCTTGTCTACGCACTGCGCGCCAAACCGGTTAGGGCTTTTATGTTTACGTGTCCAGAGCTTCCATTGTTTAGCCCGCTATCGTTTCAGGTATAAACACATTGCACAAAATTTAAGTACCGATAACTCTTTGTGTAAGGTTATAATCCCTGATTTATTTGTATAGGATTTTGTCGTCCGCAGCCGACTGCAACGTACGGCCCATTATACGTTCGCAAGTTCAGTGTGGAAAAGTTGCTAGTGGGTCACATAGCTACTGTTTTCTTCATTCTCGAGTACAGTTCGTTCATAGACGATGCAGATCACTACATTTGATGAGAACCAATAGGCTCGTTATTGAGCGATCAGAACACTCGAACATTATGGGTAACAGTATGCAGCGACGGCGACAAGCGACGCGAAAAATGTAACGTAATCGCTACAACCAACAGTGTGTGCGACAGCGACAAACGAAAAAAATAATGCAATGCCGCCAATGCCCTCCGTCGTCGTCGCTGTCGCTCGCTTGTGGGCTGCTTCTGGCCGGGAAAAAGCCCGCTATGGCGACGGCCCGTCGCCTGCCACAGTCGCCACCGCCAGCGGCCTGTTTAAAACTTTGTCGATGGCCTGTGTCGCCCACAATACCTATTTGCTGTTCTCTTTGAGTGCGGTTTCTCGCGTTGCTCATCGCCATAGACGCATGAAGTTACCCCTTAACAGTGCGGGGCGTACGCCCGAAAAGTCCCGTTTCTGCCCATCGTGCCCTAAATCAAAACGTAAAAAAGACCTGTCTGAACGGCATTTCAGTCTGCTGCTGTACGCACGGCGGTCACTAAAATTATTGCAATTTTAGTGCCTAAGACGCGCTACACGCGTTCCTATCGCTCAGCCTATTGTACGTAATTGTTTAGAGCCGTGAAGGTACCCACAGCCACTGCACGGCAGCTACTCTAACCCTAGCCGGCGAGCTAAGAGTGCAGGGTAGCGCTGCTACTATTCGCGCGACCGTGCTTCTTACCTGCAAAAACATTCGGCTAGGATACCAACACTTCACGAAACAAAAAAATTGAAGTTGTGCAAGAATTGATGCTGTTTGCACACGGGTACAAAAGCCCCCCTTCAAATCTACGCAACGGTCAAAATGAGTCACGAAAGCGATACGGCTAACCGCTTCCGGGGACCTAAACTAGAGAGCAACTCTGCTTCGTTAAACACACAAGACAAGTAGAGGTTAACTAATGGCTTACCTCTACTTCCCGCCAGCGTTTCTTCGACCGGTAGATAAATCCAAAGCCGTCATAGCAGCGAAAGATCCCAAGCTGGTGTCGACTTTGGCTAGTTTCGGTTTCGAAAATTGGGGCTGTCCCAGCGGCAGGGTGCTGCGGTGTGGCCCTCCCCTTTCCCTCAATGATTATTTCTTGCCACACCATCGATGCTTCTGCGCCTCCTCACGCACGCGCAAAAGATCACCGGCGCCAATATTTTAAGTGCGAAGCACTTCTTAGTCGGGCCTACTCCTGCTTCCACCGCCGTCCTCCGTCCGCAGCCTAGCAATGGAGCTAGCTACCGTGCCTAGCAACGGCGCCGGATTTCCGACGCGTGAGGGCGCTCGCATAGCGCCTCCTCTCCCCCTTCGCGTACTCTCCTAAAGCGCCTTTACTACTCTCCAGCTCGCAACACCCTCTCTCGGCGCGCCAGCCAGGCCACTACACTATATAAAAAAAAACAGCATCCGGGGTCAGGTTTCGATCCGAGGACTTCGCGGCCGCAGCGCGACGCTCTACCGACTAAGCCACGGACGCTTTTTTTTTTTTTTGTAACAGTAACTTTATTTACAAATATACATACAGGGCCAGATGAAGTGGTTACAGAGGTTTCCGAGAACAGTGCAACATCCTTTGCTCACACAGACAAATAATCGCGTTCGGGAACTGAACGAGCCAAGACAAGATTCAGCGTGTTTCTCCAGGGAAGTGGGAACTATTCGTAGACAGTGCCAGCAAAGCCACCAGTGCTGGCGTGGTTCCTATTAGAAACACTTACAAATGGGCGATGGTGTCATTTGTTTACAGTATACGGTAATGTAATAGGGACGAGGGGTTGGGCGTAGAAGTCGTTGGTGGGCAGAAGTGGCCCATGGTGCTGTCCCGCTTCCGACCCTCAGATCAAGTCCCATCTCCTTTGCTGTTCTACCTTAAACTCCATTAGGGCTCGTGAGCCCCGCGCCAGTGAGTCGCGAAGTTCAGTGTCTGAATCGGGCCCGTCGAGGGCGGCCACTGCCCACTGCGCCTTCTGTACAAAGTGCCTCCACGCTGGCCGCGGGTTTTCGGCACATTCAACCACGTCGACTCTCGCCCTCCATAGCGAGTGGAGACCTATGACGTGGACGCAGTCACGGAGGAGCGGGTGCTCCGAGGCCGCCTCCAAGAACCTCAAGTTCATCCAGGTGAGCTGCCAGTACGTGTCGAAAGAGCACTGCAGCTCGTCCCAGAAATACGACGCCGTGTTGCACTCCAAAAAGACGTGCTCTGCCGTCTCCCTCCTTCCACACAACAAGCAGTTGGTCCCTCCAGGAAGAAAGAAGCCCCTCTCCCCCTGTCTTGCCTTAGTGGGTAGAACCCCTGTGTGAAAGCGGAAGAAGAAATCCTTCGAACCAGAAGGAATGGGGAGCTTCCGCACTCGCCGGAGGACGTCACTTTTCATGCGCCCAAGAGGTGGTGAGCGATACATGGGGGGTGGAAGGATCTGTTCCACCAGGTCCCAGTACAACTTCTTCGGGGCCACTGCGCACAGGTACTCCCAAGAGAACAGTCCCTGCAAAAGGGCCACCGCTGCCGCCACTTCTTTGTAAAAGCCCGTTGCCCGGTTACTATGTGTAAACTCCGCTGTTGTTGGCAGCCAAGGGGCCAAATGTGAGGAGCCTGCGTTTTGCAGAGCAGCCCGAAGGAAACCGTCGCGACGATCCCGAAAGAACAAAAAACGCTGCACTGTCAGCTTGAGCTCCACGTTAACAAGCCCGAGGCCACCCGCTTCCGGACTCCAGAAAATGTTCGTGCGACGCATAGGCTCGTAGGTGGATCGCCAGAGGAATACTGCGAACATCCGGTGTAGCTTGGCCACTGAGCCTGCGTCGATGGTCGATACTCTGGCCACGTACAGGACGGCCGGGTATAACACGGCATTACAAACATGTGCCCTTGAGAAAAAGGCGATGTGTCGCGCTCGCCAGGGCTCCAACTTCCTACCCGCGGCTGCCAGCTTTGACTGCCAGCGGGGGGCAATGGCTCGGCCGCAGTCCAGGTTGACTCCGAGGTAGCGGGTGATGGCCTCCCTCCATCGGACTCCGTAGAGCTGTGATGGTTTGGTGGGCCATTCACCTAGCCATGCTCCCTCACACTTAGAAAGATTCAGCTGAGCACCCGAAAACCGACAGAATGATTGCGCGAGCGCGACGATCTCCCTTACCTGATCTTTCGATGAACATACGAAGGCGACATCATCCGCGTAAGCCTTAGTTCTTCGTCGCCGAGAACCAAGCCTTTGACTGACTTCGATGCCATTGCCATTCTGCAAAGTGGCTCTATGTATAATGCAAACAGAATCGGGGACATGGGACAGCCCTGCCTGACCGACCTTCTCACGGCGATGGGGCTCCCCACCTCCCCATTCATAATGATGCTGGTGGTGATTTCAGTATAGCAGATCTTGATCCACTCCACCATTTCGTCCCCTATCCCGCACCGATGGAGGAACATCAACAGAAAGGCGTGGTCTACTTGGTCGAAGGCCTTTCTGAGGTCGAGTTGCAAGACAGCAAGGGGAAAAAACCCTGACTCCGCCACCTCACAGACAGTCCTCATGCGGTGTAGGTTGGTGTTTTTTGAGCGGCCTCTGAATCCGCATGTCTGATGTGGTCCCACCACACTGCTGAGGGCCTTCTCGAGCCGTCTGGACAGGATTCGGGATAGGATTTTGTAGTCTGTTGATAGCAGACTGATAGGCCTGAAATCTTCAACACTGGGTGCCGTATCGTGAGACGTTTTTTTTCGGTATAAGGACCAAATTACTGCTCCGCATTGAAGGTGGCAGCAACTTTGTGTTTTTGACGTTTTCGAATACCGACGCCAAAACAGGGCTGATCTCCTCTCGGAATACCTGGTAGAACTCCGAAACGATCCCATCCGGCCCCGGTGACTTATTTTTTGGCAATTCCTTTATAGCGCTTTTGACCTCTTCGACCGTGATGGGGTTGTTTATGACGGCCTTAACGTCCTCCGGGACCTTGGGCAGCTCATCGAGGACATCCGGCGGAGGGACATCGGAACAGCGCGCGAGAACAAGTTTTCGTAGTAGTCGCCGAAGGCAGCCGCCACCTCCCTGCTCCCACGAGCGAGCCCATTAGGGTGGTTGACCTCGGAAATCGCTTTAGTGGCAGTCCTTGCCAGCTCGAAAGCACCAAAAAGTTTCGACGGCTGTGCCTCGGCCACCACTCGCTGCTCCCTACTCCGCACAAGAGCCCCCCAGTACCGCTTTTCCAGCTCAGTACGGATCTCCTCTTTAACACTGCGAATGTCCTCCGAGAATTCCCCCGGCCTCTCCTCGTCCGCTTCCACAAGAGAGCGTAGGCACTCCGTGAGTCGACTTAATTTCGCCTTTCTGTCTCTCGCTTCCTGTCGTCCGATTGCGATTGCTGCATTTTTAACCCGTTTTTTGAAGCGCTACCAGGCGACCCCATCGATGGGTGCAGCGTTGAGTGCTTCAATTTCGCCTCTTATGCGATCAGCGAAGGCCGCATTATCGAGGACCGTAGTGTTCATCAGCCAACGGCTGCCAACCCCTCCCTTGATTTCGCGCTCAATTCTGATGGTACATATTACCAAACCGTGGTCCGAGAAAGCAACAGGGGTGACGGAGTAGTCAGTCACGACGCTGATATCAGGGTTAGTAACGCGCCTTATATCTTTAACGCATTCAAACTACGTCGTCAGCGGCGTGCGTTGGCGACTCAGCGGCGTTATAGCGGCTTGATAACTGCGTGTGCAACAACCCTTAACGGTCCACTTTAGCGACCACAAGGCGGTCGTAATGACCGTCGCATACAACGACAACACAAACAAGTGCTGAAATAAATACTGTCGTTTCACTTTACTTTGCGTGTGTGTGTGTGTGTGCGTGATTACATTCCCTCTCGAACATCTCTCGAACATACACGATAATTCACCAAGATTTCCGCAGAGGGACAAACGAGGCGTGTTAAGCCGAACGTGATCACGAGGGGGTGTTAATGTAACTAACGGGCAAAATGCCACCAAACTTCAACAAACTCCCCCTCATAGCATCACCCCGTGCTTCGCACTTCCTCATACTCCCCTTCGGGGAAATGCGGGGGAATTTTTTTTATTTTCTTTCTCTCAACAAGCCTGCCGATATTACCTCCAGGGAAGAGTACCCCCGGCGGCGCTCAAGCTCCTGAAAGCCATTCGCGACCTACCTACAATAACAATCGTGTGGACCCCTTGACACACCTAACTCCCTGGGAATGAAGCAGCACATGCTGCAGCCCGCGAGCTTCACTTCCGGGCGTTCCCTACAGGGCCGGGCGGCTCGGACTCTACGACGGCCACTATCCATCCTCTTCCACCCTGCTTCACCGACATCTTATCCCACTACCGCCACGCTCGCCGAAAATATCCTCCTCCTCACCCTACCCTGTCCGTCGAAGAATCACTAATCTGGCGCAGACTACAAACTGGCACATACTATAACTCCACCATCCTCTCCCACATCTCCCCCTCACGATTCGAGTACAACTGCCCGGACTGTCAAGTTCCAGCCACCACTGGCCACCTCGTCTTCCTGTGCCCTCAACACCCTGTTCCCCTCCCTTCCCCTACCCCCGAGCAGTGGGAATGCGCGTTGACCAGCTCGGACCTGCAGGAGCAGCTCAGCCTGATCCAGCGGGCCACGCGAGCAGCGGCGGCGCGCGGCCTCCTGAACTGAGGACGCCACCCACCGTTTTTTTTTTTTTTTTTTCTCAATAAACGTTTTCCTCCTCCTTTCTCTCGGCGAGCACGGCGGACAAGTTCGGTGCGCGCGCGCGCGCGTGAGCCAGCCGGCGTTCGATGGGCTGCGCGTGTTGTCTAGACGCCTCCACGGGCTGAAAGTTTCTCTGCATTATAAAATGTATTCGAATGAATTCTAAACATGGGGCCACGGAAAAAGGAGCGTCACCAGTCCTGCGCAGCTCTGTGGTGCAGCAGTTCAGGGCGAAATAGTTCGGCCACATTTCTCGCCTTCTTAAACGATGACAGGTAAGCTAATTCGCGTTGTAAAAGTTACAGGGAATTCCAAAAAAGCCGATCCATGACACTCTTCTATTTTCAAAATACTGCGCGCAGGTAACGTGAAGTAATGAGACATGTCAGTCGTCTTGGAGTGGAAACTAATGTGAAAATATGTCTCAGCTCTGCAGGTGCGCGAAGTTTTCATAGAAGTGAATGCACCTTGGGCGCGCACACTGTTGCTCGTAAAGTGAATATATGGCGGCATTGCCATTTCATGATTGCTACCTCCTTGAAAGTCGATTCAGGATTCGGATTCTTATCAATGCATTTTTGTTGTTTCGTACAGCAGGTTTGCTTGGTTAGGGGCCCAAGTCGAAGACGGTTTGCGACTTCATTGGACGTTTCCTCTGGTGACTCTCCTCAACCCTTCCAAAGTCATCACGCCGCGCCTGCTCACAAACAAGGCAAGCTGAACTACGCGCTTCTTGTCGTTCACTGCGTACCTACTACCACGGCGATTGGTGGCTAGGAGGTGCTGCATCCTAACCAATTTTTTCTGCGCCATCTTGCTCCAAAACTGATATTTGCGGCGAAACTGCTACCAACCGTTGCTTCAGGGCTCCAAAAAATCTGACTTAATTTCACGGTGTTCAATGTCATTCGATTTTCACGGGGAGCATTGGAAGGCCAACCCGAAATGTATTCGTTGCCTGCAGCCGCCATTGCATGCGTTTAGATCATTAAAAAGAACAAAACGAAGTAGCATTGCCGGGTTTGCTGTTCAATCTAACCTGCGTGCCCGCGCCTTATCGCGAGTGGTTTTGCGGTTCCATAATTTTGAAGTTCGAATCGCCATGCCGTATCGGACAGCATGAAATAAGAGGCGCTGCTCAGACACGAGCTAGAGGATAGCTTGGGACAATCTAGCCTATATCTGCGAGTAATGAGCTTCGTACATGCGGCTTACAATACAGGAAGGCTTTTAGATGCAAAGCATATCTTGTCCGTCCGTCCGCACCTATCCTCCTCTCCACGCCAGCTGTGATAACGTCACTCTCTCCCCTCCTTCTCTCCACACTACCAGTGTGCTCTGCTCCCCCTCTCCCCCTTTCCATGCCAGCTGTGATAATGTCACTTTCTCCTCTCCCCTCCTCCTCGCCACTTCAGATAAACCAGGTCCGCGCCGCTGCAACCTTCAGTTGCTGCTTTGGTCTGCGCCGTCCGATGAGCTGACAATGGACTCCAACGATTCCGGCAGTGACCCGCCGCGGTGGCTCAGTGGCTAAGGCGTTGCGGTGCTGGGCACGAGGTCGCAGGTTCGATAGGCCTCCTGTGCTGGAGTTTCGGCGACATGCAGCGCCTCTAGTGCCCGACGCCTCTGGGTAGTATAAAATCAGACAACCCTCGCCGCCCTCCATGCGTTTTCAATTACTAGGCAGAGTGAAACTTGGTTGTACTTAGTTTAATCGCTTTGTGGCACGTTTAAATGACTGCATACTGTATGAAATAGCTCTTGAAGTATTTGCAGAGGCTAAACAAAATATCCGCTCAAACAAGCCGTTTTATCGGCTTTCTTTTCAGCGAGCTGTCGCGGTCGTCGCGGCATGGGACAGTATCGCCAGGTCGGGCGGTCTAACTTCCTGACGACGATTACCGTTCTTCAAGCGTGCGGTAGACAAAGGAAAGTTCACGATTAGCACAAACACACAACGCTGCTCATCCTATAGCGTGAGGTAACTGCAAAAGGTTGCTTCAGCGGGAGCATGCAAGCGAATCCAAGAATTGCGCAGCCGACTCAGCTGACACTGCTGGTCTGGCACCACCATGAAATGAAAACGAGTGGAAATTTTGTTTTGTATTCTCGCAAACTAAATGATCCTTGCGTTACGTTTTACGCCGCACGGTTTACGAACGGCAGGGTACATGTATACTAGCGAGTACAGGGGAGGCATTGCGTCAAATAAACAAATTAGGCGCTATTAAAGGACGCAAACAATCACCAAAGCGCACGCCCGGTGCCTGAAGAAATAACATAACATAACATAGCCGCATTCACGGCGCGCAGCCCCAGATATTTACATGCGATCATCACTGACTCTGTTGGTTATCCTTGTCGCTAACAATCTGAACGCCGACACGCCAGTTTTGTCCTCAAATGGAGTTAGACAGCGAGACAAGAACAGAAAATTGGTTGCTTCCAGTTTACTTTTCCCCCATCTTCACACTTCGCCAGATTATTGTCAATTATTGTTGACGATTCGCTGGATTTTTGCGCTTTGCGTTCAAAGCCCCCTTCCCCTCCCAACCGATTTGCCGTCCAGCCCTCCGCCGTGTCGGCTGCATGCAACTCGGCCCTACACTTCAAAACGTTGCTGACCCTCATTCTAGCCTATTAAGTGCGAACTGGGAATATATGATGCAAGAGCATAATTAGGTAAAGTGAGCGCAAACAAGGAAAGCTAGCGGCCTCTCGATTCGCCCGACCACTTTGTTTTACGGCCACTAATTTCGTAATCGCGAAACAGATTTCACGCTTCTTACGCTCGCTGAATTCTGTCACTGAGACACGCAACAAATCGGCAAGCTAAAGCTGCACCACGTAGTCGTAGCGGCGACGCAAACGAGCACTATTTAATGAAAGCGCACGTATAGTGTGCAGGTACGCAAAAGAGCAGCGCGCCGCAGCAGGCGAGCCGGCGGTCCGCCGGGCTCGCTGGCTTTTAAAGCACCATCATCACCGACTGCGTCACTGTTCTTTTTAGATGCAAAGCATCTCCTAGTCGACCCTCCGTCATCCGGCATCCGCACCTCTCCTCCCCGTCCCCCTCTCCACGCCAGCTGTGATAGCGCCGCTCTCCTCCTCGCCGCTCGGCTCGCCTCGTGCCGGCTCAGGAAGACACCGGCAACACTGTCGCTCCAGGAGCCCTAACCAGCTGTGATAACGCCGCTCTCCTCCGCGCCGCTCGGCTCGTCTCGTGCCTCCCAAGACAAGGCTGCAGAGAGGAGAGCTCGCGACGCCGAACCTAAACGGCAGCGTCGAGCAGCGGATTCCTCCCTTCGAGAACGAGAAGCCGCTTTGAAGCTCCAGCGGCGAGTAGCTGATCCAGATGGCGTTCGGCAACGTGACAACGCTTCGAAACGCCAGCGTCGAACAGCGGATTCATCGCTTCGAGGACGAGAATCCACAAAATGTTCCCCACTACTCAATAAAGAAAGAAGACATTTAATACGCTACTACACGTGTCTTTAACAACCAATTAACACGCTACTACTCCACGGCTTTGCATCCCCTCAGAGTTCCCACGTGGGAAGATGGTGTAATTTTTGATCGGCTGTTTTTGAAAAGTCCTTGTCACCTAGAGTAGTAAGCAGTTTAAACTAGAATTTTCACTTCAAATTTCACTTCATACGACCATCTCTCGGTGAACCGTTGAGTGGCAGATCGCCGTCGCCGTCCGGGCACTTTCGTCGGCGCTTTAAACGCATTTTGCGCTGCAAATCTTTTTCCCCTAATGCCACGTTGATCGCCGGAAAAGATCGGACTCGTCGGGGATTGGCTGGTGACCATGTCGCAAAACAATCGGGAGCATCGAGCTGACTTTGCTTCTGTCAACACGGGATTTTATGGGACCCACGCAGCTTTGTACTACACTGAATTAGTGCCAGGAAGCAGATTGTGCAGCGCACCCTGGGCAGTGCAGGAGGCCTATTCCCGGCCGCGGCGGCCGCTCTTCTGATGGAGGCGAAAAGCAAAAAAATTACACCATCTTCCCTCGTGGAAATCCTGAGGAGATGCAAAGCATGTCGAGTTTGCACGAGTTTGCACGGCTTTGCACTCTCAGGGTTCCCACGTGGGAAGATGGTGTAATTTTTTCGCTTCTTCTGCCCCCCGCGTTCTCTTCGCCCCCCCCCCCCCCCCCCCCCGGTACGTGGTTGCGCATTATTTTTGAACGTAGATTCAATCCAGAAATGAGTGGTCAATAGTGCGGGTATTGTGTTCTAACACTTTTTTCTCGCTGGATTTTGTTGGCGTGAACATGATTTCTCGGAAGTGTATGCAGGTTAATGGTCGAATGAACGCTTTCAGATTTTGCGTTAACTGGCCCGAAAGGCAGGCCTTTGAGCATACCTGTGTATGCTTATTTTTTAAATAATAGGTTCCCAATTATTGCCTCTCAACTGAAACGACTTTTTTAATGTATAAGGAACATATTTGTCTCGAGGCGAGCCCAAGAAATAAGTCTACTTTGAAAGGTACTTTCGAGTTCTTTTCTTCTCCCGCCGAGGCGTGCGCGAAAACAAATCTGTGTAGTGACTACAACTTTCGAAGTTCTTCTTGTGTAATTAATTATTGTATAAGTAAATGTGTATGTAGCACGTTTTTTACGGATCGTGCAATATTGTATGCCTAAATTTGCACATGTCATATTTTTGCTTAGAGTCCAATAGTGTGTACGAAGTAATAATGTATACGCAATATATGAGTGTAGTACATGTGTTCTCGTGACTTCGAATCAAAGACGTCCTCATATGAATTTTGAATAAAAGAAAAGCAAAAGTAATGTTTGTGTAACGCTCCAATAATACCGCGACAAAGGCAACAATTCGACACCACAAAACACACTATTACCTGCATGCTTTCGTCGTTCAATTATTAAACACGTTACTGCACACACATACCAAACAATGGGTGGTGACCCTTCCGAGGCATCGGCTGCCGCTCGTCCAGCTTTCGCGCCTGGTGCCATTCCCGAATGGCCAATGAGGCAGCCACCGGCGGCAGGCGCGAAAGCGCGCGTCGGTTGCTGCGGCCGACGCGCGACGGCCCCGCTGCCGCGGGAAAAAGATGTCAGCAGCGCCCCCGACGTCACCAACCTCCGTTCTCCCAGCCCCACTCGTTGCCATGACGATAAATGCAACGTTTTTCGGACGCCGCGTGCCACTAAAGGAGGATTTGGCGCTGTTGGCGCGAATAACGCGGGCCCACGGTGGATGTTACAGAGGACGCCCCGTTCTTAAACGCGCGAAGCCTGTGAAGCCCACGAATGCACTCCGCGCGCATGGCTACACAGTGCACATAGTTCCGGTGTCTGCCTCTGCGCCGCCGCTGCTATTATGTTCGAAAGAAAAACTAGTTCCACGCACGCACGAACGAACGAACGAATACACATCTTGCTGGCGTGTTCGTGATCTAGCGCTGACGCACAGGCATGCAAGCAGTTAGCGAGCACGCGTCGTACTGTGTGGAAGCAAGTATGATAATACGGGCAGGTCCAACTTCCCATGTTGCATAAAGCGTCTGTTTGAAAGTCCACTTCGTGCGTAGCACATTGTTTACAAAGCGCAGCCGTGTATTCCACGCTGGCGGGACATCACGGTGAAGGAGCCAAGGATGAATCTTCCACTTGGGTTGGGCGTCGTTTGACGATTCTGCGTGACTGGGGGGCGTTTCTTCTCCTGAAATATGACATTTCAATTCTATAAAACGCTAAAGGCAGTAAATAAAAAAAGAGCGTCCCCGGGGAGATTCGAACCAGCGACTCCGAGAACATGGAACCGGCGTTCTACCTCCACCTCACCTCGCAGAGCCAACAACAGAGCTCGCTTCAGTGAAAAATCGGGCGTGTCAAACCTGGCTCCGAATACATACGACTGGCTTCTTCTATTTTGCTGTATTTGAAATGCCCTCGCAGCGATATCACCTGCTCCTCTCACGCCCATCTTGCAGACGGGCCCCATGTTGCTGTTAATACAAGGTATGTATATACGTATGCAAATCAAATATCGCTGATGAATTGGTGTATGTAAATGGTAGGAGTGCATCTCAATACTTACTACCGCACTATACATGAATGAAATTGCATTTTTGCTCTTCGTACTGGAGGCAGGGAGATGATGCGGAGGTTTACTCTTCACTGGGGGGTGGCGGAACTGGGGTGCACTCCGCCCCACACGAGAAAAGTACGCGGTCAGTTTTGCTCTTCCTCTTCATGAGGAGCGAACATTGCGTCCAACTCCCCGCAGCTTTCAAGGGGAGTGCGCCAATGCTTACAAGAGTACAATGACTGTTAGACTCTTGAACTACTCCCCCGAATTCTTAGGGTGAAAACTTGAAATTGTCTTTACCATTGAGATTTGAAAATTTTTCCTTTAAGTTACATCTACAAGCCGATAAATTATATTGGGCACTCTTATTGATGTCAGGGAACTTCCTTGCATCGTGAAGATGTAATGCTATCTATTGAACGAATATAATGCTCTTAAACCCGCCTTTTATTGCGAACAGAAACACCGTCACTTTGGGCGCAAATTAGCACAAAGCTTGCAAAAACACATTTCTCTGAAATATTTGATTTGTTTTGAAGGATAATTACTCAATGCTCCCTACATTCGCATCAAAAAATGGTCATCGCGATTCGCAACAAGATAGTCACTAGCATCATCATCTCCTTAAGTGCGAACTAAGGAAGAAGGATGCCACGCAGCAAGCACAGGACTGGACACCGTAGGTCCACCTTGAACAAAGACCTGGCTCCAGGGCTGAACGCGGACGTTGAAATCGATGCGGCGGTTACTTATCGCGATGAAGAAATGGAGACGCCGGCGGCCCAGATGGATGCACAAGTTGTTCTGCCAGGCACGCTAAACGAAGGACCTGCCCAGACCGATCATGACGTTGCCGGGGGATCGGTACCCAACCTGGACCGTAGGGAGAAACGGCGCCCCTCACATCGTCACCGTAAGAAATCAAAGGCATTTGAACCTGAAGCCTCTCACGCGATGACAGGTTCCGTGGCTCCGGCGTGGTCCTCAGTTTCTGGACCCGATTATATAAACAACGGTACCATTTCAATGGCTTCCCTAACTAAAGCCATGCAGGACGCATCGATTGCAGGCTCAGGACATACGTTTCCCCTTCAAGCCCCCCAAGGGATGATGACTTTTGCGGATATGCAAGCCCAGGGCTACCACCCAGCATTAACCCAAGTGCCTTCCCTTTTTGGGCCACCATATGGAGAGCTACCGCCACCCGCAACCTCTTCGGGGAATGTATTTAGTCCCACAGTCACAACCGCACCTGTTCCAGGAGGAGATCATGGAGTGCAGCTCCCTGGCAATGCGCAGCCTGGGGCACTGTTACAAAGCGACCATATCCTTACTTCATCCTCATCGCAAGGCATGGCGCCGGCAACTGTCTTTGGACTAGCGAGCGGCTATGAGCCCGTACCAGATTTTACTGCGACGGTTCCTGTAAGCCAAGGAGTCCCTCCCGCCAGAGATGGGCGCGCGCAGCGCCTGAACAACGCTCCTATCAACATAGACGTGGCGAAAGAAAGTTATGGTCAAGATAACACAGTGGCCGATATGTCTTGCAGCCGTATCCTTCCTTCCGCTGATACGTCTCAACCCAGCGCAGCAAACGGGAAGTTGCAGAGGACTCGGATGACCGGTGGAAACATCCATGAAGCTAATCCGGAGTTCATTAAGAAGGGGGGCGGTCCTGAATTCGAATACGCTGAAGAAATGCCAATGCACTCACAGAAGTCGACGGTAAACGCTACGAAGAGCGCCGCCTCAAGTGGCCACGGGCGGGCGCCCAGGCAACATTCGGTAGTAGAAAAGTCCCCGTCGACGCCGAGAGAACCGTACCGACGCACAGGTGTCACTGGGGTAAGACGTACGGTTCCATCAGATGCTATCGTTCTAGATAGGCAGTTGGCGAATAGGTTAGTCACTGTAATCTCGAAGATGGAAAAGTTGGCATTGGCACATGATGAAAACAGAGGCCGACGGAGGCAAGAACTCGACGAACGAAACCAGGTGCCACCTAAACAACCGGAATTAAATATTAAAATTGAGTGTCCTTTTTCACAAAAAAAGTCTCATTACAGGTCCCGAGATACCGAAGAAATAGTAGAGGACGGAAGCGATCATGATAATGATGACGATGATGGCGACGATGATAATGACGAGCGAAATTACTCCAATAGGCCGGAGTCGAAACGTAGACTCAAAAAGTCTGTTAATTACTCCGGGCGTAGAGCATATGAAGAATCTGTTGAACGACTTGCTAGAGGACTAGAGCGAAGTCGACAGAGCGCGCGACCAGCAGAAAAGCCTCGTAGAAGAATTCTTGAATCACTATCAAGAGAAGATGAGGGCGAAGAACCGCATTTCGAAGGCGTCTTGGAAACCCGCTCAATCTCGGGTTGGCCAAGCCATACAAACTACCAATACAGTCAACCATCGACCGCCTTTGGGGCTGGGCAGGTGTACCGCTACCCACAGTACCCTCCTCAGATATACCCCGAGCCATCACGGTACCCCGGCCCCAGACCCCCTTTTACTCCAGCTTATCAACCCAGCCGAATGTATGCCCCGTTTCCGCAGCCTGGTACAAATGCATTTTTGTATAATAATCGTTCTACCTGTGGCCCTTTTGACTGCGTTGAAAGTCAAGGTCCTCGAAGCAGCTTTACGGCTCCGGAGCAGTGCCTTTACCTCAATGAAGTGCGACCAGGCAACAACTATGCACTAAGAACTGACTATAACCCCTCCTACCCGGGCGTCAATCAGCCGCAGCAGCAGTCTCACAATTATCTCCCAGGAGGTGGCTGTCCTGTCAGCTCGGTACTTCCCGATACTAGTCACACGTACGTAATAAGGCCTCACCATCAGCTGACAAAGGAACTAATAAATGAAAACACGGGTCCTTGTGGCCCAAGGGGCCCGACCAGCACTGCAAGCGAACAAAACTGTGCTTCCAAGAGACTTTTAACATTCGCAACACCTGGCTCAAAGGCACGCGGCCGCGACGATAACTGGGCCACATTGAGTATGGCCGCCACACTGAGATCAACTCCTCTGGCGCATAGCGAGCCAGACGCTGCACGCGCAGGCAGTGTCCTTCCCCATGTGATGGCAGCTTCTACAGGGGCTCATCGTGCACCGACCAAAGTAATAGCATGGCCTTTTAGAACACCGGTAGCAGCTGCGGATGGCCCTTGTCCACCGCCCAGAGTCAAGCAGACTGGTCTTCGTGTCGCCTCTCCATCCTGCTTCGCCAAGGTGACCCCCACGGCTCTTCCACACCATGCGGTCCAGGGTGGCTTTCAGGTGCTCCACCACGGGAAAAATCGCCGCCAGCCACAGGGGGTGACTCTTGAGGAGCTGCTCCGTCACGAAGATGATATGCGCTGGGAAGAGGAGATGAGATACCGCAGCCGTCGTCTGCGAGAAGAAAGAATCCGCGAAGAAGAGCGCCTGCTGTTAAGAGAGCGCCTTCTGGAGCAGGAAAGACGGCTTCGGGAGGAGTTCCGGGATCATTTGGACAGGAAGCGTGGTACTGACGATACGCTGCTTCGTTTAGTCGAGAGGCAGAAGGAGCTGGAGGCCAGGGAGAACGCAGCCATCATGAATATCTTGGAAAAGGCGCAGGAACGGAGGGTGTCTTTCACGTCCCCGAAGCCTCTCCAGGATGCAGAGGTAAGATCACCGCTCGGTTCCATTCGCCTGAACTGAGTTTGCCAAAAATTTAGCCTTGCAGTGTTGTATGATGGTTTCAGTTTCAGCACATGTTGAGTGTTGGGCTCAAAATCTTTACATTTACGTTTAGCGTCTGCGGAAGCCTGCGTAAGCTCTCTTCAAACAATAATTTGAAATTGGGAGCTGAGGTCTACAATTGCTTCTACTTATTAGGATTGCAGGTTACTTTTTTGCTGTTATTTCACGGTATACACATCAGATGGTGAATCGGCGATAGACAAAAATGGACTGATCAGGGTCACCGCCCATTTTTGAACTATACAATGAAAGGTATACGATTTTCACGGTAGTCTCGTTAAGGTAGTTATGATAATTACCGATAAATATAAAAAGAAAGAAAGACCACAACCGCAATTGTTCGTTAGAACCTATCCTTCACTTTGCGTTTGGACCTGAAATGATTAGGAACAGTTGCAACCGCTAAACAACACATCCACAAGCCTATATAACAACAATATTGGTAATCAAGTGCAATCCACACGCAATATTATCAAGCCGAAAGCCGGAAGATACAGGAAATTCTAAGGTACAGATTCTCTGCTTAGTACGTTAAACATTCTCAGTGCATTTCTTTAACTTCCCGCACGCAGGTCCAAGCAAATTGTGAAAAGGAGCCGTTATTCATGAAGGACGATAAAATGGAACCTGGAATGAGCGCTTATCTGGGTGCCAAGAAACTGGCAAAAGAGACCAGGCGTCAATGCTCAGACGCCGGCCTTGAGCAGCAGCCGCTTCACCAGCGACCCCCAAGAAGGCACTCAATACCTGAACTTCCAGCTATTTCCCATCGTCGAAGGTCATCGAGTACTCATGGCGAAGGAGGAGCTGTTGTGCTTCCCTCATCTTCCAAGCCACACAAAGGGACCTAGATCCTCAGAGATTGAATACACAGAATCGGTTCCGTTTACAACACATACTGTCCGGGTGGACCAGCGTACCAAAGTTCTTTTACGGTTTTGTACATCTTTTTCAAAAATCCCCCAGTTGCGTTTCGAAAATCAGGCTGATCTGCAACGCTTTTAAATAATGTGTTTTTTATTCAAGTTACGGGCATTTTTCATTAAAAAAAGTTGTAACTAAATCCAACTAAAACGCGATGTCAGAGCTCCCCACTGATATTAAGCTGCGGGAACATCAATATGTGCATTTTTTTGAACTGGCAACTTTCTGTTTATGCTTGGCACGCTACCGCTTTGCAGTGTTCTGTGTATCTTAACCTACCCTAGACATCACTGAATGGGAGAGAAGGGTTGAAAGAGTTTGAAATAAAAAGGGTCCGATATATATGCTACGTGTATGCCCCACATTATAATCAACGGCTAAAGCCTCCCTTGTCCTGAATATATTGCGATATGTTTGGAAGCGTTCTCCTACGCCCGCCGGCGTAGCTTCGCATTTGTTAAAGGGACACTGAAGTGATTTGTAAACATTGCTGGATTACTAGCGCAAACCGTAGTTCGGAGTCAATGGGCCATGTTTCGACCATTCTGAACGCGTTTGCGCGAATTTATTCACTAGAAAAATGAATTCGGAAATGCTGTCCACCTCTCTGCATCCTCGCCCGTTTTATGTGGCGTTTTCGTGTGACGTCAGGAGGAGATGATTTGGCTTCACTGAGCACAACTCGCCAACCTTCCGGCAGAGTCAGTCGGCCCAGCGTTAAAGGAACCATGAAGCGAAAATGCAACTTCGTTTAATTTGAAATAACTAGGATTGAGTATCTCACTCACCTCCCTACAGCCACAAAAGATGTTTTTTAACGAAAACAATTACGAAGTATTAAAAAACTTTCAAATTTTGCTCCACAGTGACGTGTTATGAGCAAGGATGACGTCATACGGGCCAACAATAAAACATAATTTTCAGTGCGTAAACTGCACGCTAGCATTCAAGTAATGTGGCCAAATGGAACTAGAGGCCCCATTTCAGACGTCCAGTAATGTGCAGTCTTGTACGGAACGGCGTTACAAGGAACGGCGTTCCTGGAACTAGTTCCTTTTTGGAGGAACGGAGGAACGCCACCGTTCCATTAAGGGTCGGTGGAACTGTAACGGTAACTCGTTACGTTTTTGAAGGAACGGCAGGAACGGCGTTCCTACCGTTACATCGCTAGGATTTGGCTGTTTTTGATGCCAAGGTTCGAGTACAAAAATCCACAAGTCGCTGCTGCGTTTCTCTTCCTATCAACTGGTCAATTTTCCCGCCCTTCAGCCGTAAGTGCTTCTTCGAAGGTCAAAGGCAGAAGAATAACCACGCAGCAGGCCGCAGGTTGAACTTACACGGCCTTCGACGGGTGAATAGCGCAGCCGCAAAAATGCTTTTCACCCTTCATCGTTTGTCTGGGGAGGCCAGAATGCGCGTCTGGCCGATAGAATCGTTCCCTGGTGGGGAAAGAATAGAGAGTTTTAGTAGTCCGTCCGTTCTGTCGTATGCGTTGTTACTGGGTTGACCGGGACCCGGCTGGGCACTTGGGCATTCGTCATGGTAGGGGATTAGTTCAGCGGGCCTGCCTTCGCCATGTCCCCGCCTCCGCAACCTTCCTACTCGCCCTTCCGCGTGCTCAGGAGCAGACCGGTCCCGGTGTACCTGGTAACAACGTAGCCAACGAAACGGAGGGTCTGCTAAACGGGATCCGGACATTTCGGTGTAGAACATTTCGGTACAGGACGTTTCGGTGCGCACATTTCTGTGCACGGACATTTTCGTGCACGACGTCTTGGCCCAGACATTTTGAGTGAGGGGATGTCCCGGGCATTCTTTGAACATTTCAGCTTTAGTATTGTAATTTTGTGAGTTGATATGATTTTACGTTCGAGACTTGTGCTTGTGCCGCCGTTCGTGGAAACGAACGCTAAACACTGGCGGAGCATTGCCACGTGAGACCCAATTTCTGTAGTAGATGGTAAAAATTAACATTGTTAATTTGGATCCGTTCAACAATTTTTTGTTATTTTAACATTCATGTACATTGTTAATTTGGATCCGTTCAACAATTTTGTGTTATTTTAACATTCATGTGAACAACCTTAATACTTTAAGTGTAACCAAAGTGCTTTCTTTTCACTTCACCCAACGGTGCAAAACGCTGCTGCTTTTACTCTATTCCTCCCCCCCCCAGCAAAACTTCCGCGAAAAGAACAACAGAAAAACGACGTCGAATAAGCGCGTGTGCATTTTGTTTTAATTATTCTCTCAATCAATCTCGCCTTCGTTGCATTCGGTGTCAGTTCTACTTAAAACTAACAAACCAATGATCGCACTTACGGTGGCGTTACTTAGGGGAGGGGAAAGCTGAGCCCCGCCGGCAATCATCCCCCTATGTAGAGAGAGAGGGATGTCACTTGTGCTTCACCATAGCGTCGACTGGACTTCGAAAACTTGAAGACGACAGTTGCCGCTCTCGTCACACTAGCCTATTCATTTTTTTTTTGCTCCTTATAATGGGAGGAAGCGATGTATACCTAGGGTGTCCATGATGTGCGCGACTTGATGAGTAATTTCCCAAGGGGGCGACTGAAGGCGCAGAAAGAGCAATTACTGGAGTGGGGGCGCCGTCGGTATGACTGCGACGCGCGGAAGGGCGTAGACAGCAAACGATAGAGGCCATTGTGTTCTCAGCGGCTTTTTGGGTGGCTTTTTTGTGTCACATTATAGAGGTTTCGTGCGGCCATGGTGAATGTAAAGCTTTGTCTCTGTTTAAAACACGAAGTGTGCTATGTCTAGCGGCAAGCCAGTATTCAGTGCTGACCATTGATTTTGCTGTTGGCAGGCTCCCCAGGCGGCAGACGTGCGTCAACGTTGTCAAGTTTGGCTGCATCCACGCAGCCATATCGGCCCTTCTTGGAAGTGCACAGTTTCCGCACGTGCGGGCACTCTCTCGACTGACCAGCCAGCCAGAGCCTGTCCTGGAACCGGTTGGTCATCGCCTGATGCCCGTTGTGCCTGGAACCTTCAACCACGTCCCCTGGCGGCCGGCCTCGCCTACTTATACGGAGAAGCCACCATGCACCTCTGCAGTCAGCGGCAAGCCAGTATTCAGTGCTGACCATTGATTTTGCTGTTGGCAGGCTCCCCAGGCGGCAGACGTGCGTCAACGTTGTCAAGTTTGGCTGCATCCACGCAGCCATATCGGCCCTTCTTGGAAGTGCACAGTTTCCGCACGTGCGGGACCTCTCGACTGACCAGCCAGCCAGAGCCTGTCCTGGAACCGGTTGGTCATCGCCTGATGCCCGTTGTGCCTGGAACCTTCAACCACGTCCCCTGGCGGCCGGCCTCGCCTACTTATACGGAGAAGCCACCATGCACCTCTGCAGTCAGCGGCAAGCCAGTATTCAGTGCTGACCATTGATTTTGCTGTTGGCAGGCTCCCCAGGCGGCAGACGTGCGTCAACGTTGTCAAGTTTGGCTGCATCCACGCAGCCATATCGGCCCTTCTTGGAAGTGCACAGTTTCCGCACGTGCGGGACCTCTCGACTGACCAGCCAGCCAGAGCCTGTCCTGGAACCGGTTGGTCATCGCCTGATGCCCGTTGTGCCTGGAACCTTCAACCACGTCCCCTGGCGGCCGGCCTCGCCTACTTATACGGAGAAGCCACCATGCACCTCTGCAGTCAGCGGCACGCCAGTATTCAGTGCTGACCATTGATTTTGCTGTTGGCCGGTAAGGTAGTTACGCCACCAGTTTGCTTTCATTGCTTGTACGTTCGCCGCTGACTGCACTGCCATGTCGTCGTGTGCAAAATGTTCCAAATTGATACCCGCACAAGTGAAATGTTTGACATGTTGTAAATGTGGCGAAAGCTTCCACCTTGGAAAGGCGTGCTCGTCTGTTTCCGAGTCGTCGTTCTCGAAAATGAGCACCGTTAAACGAGAAACGTGGTGCTGCCAGCCATGTAGATCGGATTCGGGGGCCAGTGCAGACACAGACGCCCTTTCCGGTGACAACTCTTTTGCAAAGCAGTTCTCGGCTGTGAATGAGAGGCTTGATAGCCTCATGTCCACTGTAGAGCGGCTCGCAACAAACCTGGAGGATTTGTTGTCACTCAAGACTGCAGTCGTGGAAATACAGGAATCGATCGAGCATCTGTCCGCGAAGTACGACACAGTAGTTGCTACGATGAATGCTAACAAGGCAGACATCGCCGTGCTCAATGCACATGCACAGTCAGTAACTACTGCAGTGGACGACCACGCAGAATCTTTGTATCAGTTGACCACCGAACTTAATCAGTTAGAACAGTACACCCGTCGATGCAACTTCGAAATTCATGGTCTCGCTGTCCAGCCAAAAGAAAACTTGTCTTCTTTTGTGTGCGACCTAGCTCTGAAACTTGACCTGACTAACTTCAGTACAACTGATATCGCAGCTGTTCACCGTCTGCCTAGTGGTCCTAATAAAATACCGCCCGTCCTTGTGCAAGTTCACAAAGTTAGCATAAAAGAACAGTGGATCAGCGCGCGCACAAAGCTTCCTGAGCTGGCGGAAGAGGAAACGTTCCCTCGCCTTTACATCAACGAGAACCTGACTCGCGCTAATAAAGAGCTCTTCCGCTTGGCTAGGCTTAAAGGTAAAGAAAAAGGATTCAAGTTTGTGTGGACTAGGAATGGCAGGGTGCTTGCTAGGAAAGAGGAAGGTCGCCCCATCGTTCATATCGATTCGAAAGCGGACCTTGACTTCATCGTATAAAAATGGATAAAGACCACTTCCTAGTTTCTCAATCCTTTACTGCAGTCAAAGAGTTTTTTAGGTGTGATAGTAGTTCGGTTCAAATTTGCCACGTAAATATTCGAAGCATTAGAAAATACTGGGACCAGTTCTTGGCTTTAACCTCCTCGTTTAGAACTTGCTGTGAAGTTTTTGTGTTAACCGAGATAAATGTTCCTTTAGACGCCCTTTGCAACTACACACTTCCTGGCTATCAAGTTTATGCTTACTTACGCCCCATTGGAAAAGGGGGAGGCATAGCTGTCTTTATCAAAAACACGTGGTTGGTTTCAGAAATAACTTTTTCTTTCACTCAAGCTGAAGTAATCGCATTGCGGTTATGTTCCCCATTATTATCTCTTGTCTTGATAGCGGTGTACCGCCCACCTTGCTGTAATGGGCGCATATTTCTTCAAGAACTTAATGTGGCCATTTCTTCCCTGTTGTCTGGTGACAACATATGTATGACAGGTGATATAAACATTGACACATTGCGCCCCAACTTGCCACTAACTGCGGACTATTTAGATGTATTGTCCAAATGGGGTCTAGACTGTGCAATTTCAAAAGCTACCCGTGAAGAATTTTTGTCCAGTAAGCTCGTGACTTCTTGTTTAGACCACATCAACGTACGCGTTCACGATTTTCAAACCCTCTCAGCTGTAATTGAAACTAAACTTGCGGACCATTATTTTGTTGCATGCTCTTTGTCACCGAAGTCTTCACATGTGCGCAGAGTCGCGAGCAAAACAACTATTTCAGTCATTGATCCAAGGGCACTTGATAGGGAAATCGCACAGTACGACTGGCACAACTTTATATGTATTACATCTCCCAGTAACATGTACGAAAAGTTCGTAACCTTGCTCGATGAATTCAAGAAACCTGCGACACGAATAGTTAAGGTCAGGCAAACAAACTCTAATGAAAAATGGATGACAAAAGAAATCCTTGTCGCCATTAAAGAAAAAGATATGCTTTGGGCTCGAGCAAAACGTGCCCCACAAAATGCAATTCTCAGGGCAAGCTTTAAACAAAGTCGAAATAAGGTAAATGCGATGATACGTCTAGCTAAACGCAACCACATGCGGAATAAGTTTGAAGATGCGCGCTTCGATTCTAGGAAAACTTGGTCCTTAATTAACGGTATGAGAGGTTCTAATGTGCAATCTAGCAAGGACGAATACTTTTTTTCCCATTTTTCTGGTGACGGACTGAATATTGCCAATACTTTCAACGACTTTTTTTCGCGGGTCACAGGTGTTGCCCGATCTACCCCTGGCATTTGTACGTTGCAGAATAGCATAGCTAAATCGGCTTATCTGCCCCCACTCATTGAAGGTGACCTCAAGTCAATTTTATTTGCGCTGAAAGCCAACAAGTCACCTGGGCATGATGGTATTTCGATAAATGTGCTGCGCAGAAATTTTGACCACATTAAAGCTGTTCTTCTTTCCATTTTAAACCATATCATTGAGAGTGGCATCATTCCCATACAGTTGAAGAAGGCAATAGTTTTTCCTTTGTTTAAGTCAGGTTCTCGAAATAAAATTGAAAACTATAGACCTATCTCTGTTCTCTCTTGCATAGTTCAGATATTAGAGAAACACATTTTAAATGTTATGACCAGTTTTTTATCGACTCATGATGTTTTTTCTCCATCTCAGTATGGGTTTATTGGAGGCCGAGGTACTCAAACTTTGCTCGAGGACTTTTCTGATTTATTAAATTATACTTTCGACCGTAACCAGATTGCATGTGCATTATTTCTTGATGTCAGTAAAGCTTTCGATAGCGTGTGTCATACCCTCCTGCTCACCAAACTACAAAGACTAGGTTTTCGGGACAACTTTCTGCGTCTACTTGAAAACTTCTTACTTGACAGAACTCAGGTTGTTCGGATTGGTAAATTTTCAAGTAATGCTTCTTTTATTAGGTCAGGTGTACCACAAGGGTCTATACTGAGTCCTCTGCTGTTTAACTTGTATGTTAACGACCTCGCCTATTCTGTATCGTCTTCAATATTTCAGTACGCCGATGACACGGTTCTTGTTTCTTATGCTTCTCGTCATTCTGACGCCATAAAGTCGCTTCAAGTTTCTGCAATGGAAACTATGAATTGGTTTACGGCCAATTCCATTGATGTTAATACCAAAAAAACACAGCTGATTTGCTTTCACAATCCATTGAAAAAAGTTGACTTAACGCAATCTTTATTTTTACACTCAGCGGCCTGCTCTTCTTGTAGTTGTATTCCTGTAAAGTATGTGTCCACTGTGAAGTATTTAGGTTTGTATTTCGATAGCGACCTTTCTTGGAATTCCCACTTTGCTTATGTATGTAAAAAAGTTCGTGCTGTATCATCTTTGTTGTACAAATTAAGAACATTTATTCCATTTTCGCTGCGAAAAGTCATTGTACATTCCCTTTGTTATAGTGTGCTTAGGTACGATATTACAGTATATGGTCACTGTTCTTTACGTTGGATAGAACGAGTCAATTCCATTTTGCGTTTTTTGCTGCGTACCATTGCATATGACTTGTGTATGGAGAAAGATGACAATGTATTCAAAACCTTGATGTTGCCCGATTTTACCTCGCTCCTAAATGAAACCGTTATCTTAAAACATTTTTGGATTAATACATTCAAAACGTGTTACACTCCTGCTCGGTCCCTGAGACCGAAGCAACGTTACGCAATTCCTCGTTGTTCCACAAGGTACGGGAAAAGAACACGTCGTTATTATGTGCCAGCTATATTTAACACTTTGCCATCTGACTTTTTTGCGCATGCCTCGAAATATAAACTGAAAAAGGCTTTAAGGCGCATGCGCTAGTGCTTTGCAGAGATTTCGGGAATACCGAATGGTTATCTGTTCTTGGTTGGTACTGCGTACTGAAACATATATAATTTTTTTTTAACGCTTGTCGCCTGCCAGGCTCTGCCTGACAAGCCCGTTGCGGCTTAGGTAGGCCTGATTATGTACATGACTTCTGTTTGACTAATAAATATTATTATTATTATTATTGTTCTGAATGTATCATCCAATTCCTGCAAATGCATCCACTAAGAGGCTAGCAGTATGTTCTAAATAAAAAATAAAAAATCACTGCTGTGACGCTTCGGAGACTGTGAACTCCACCACGCCAGTAGGATTTTCAGGGGAAACCGAAAATAATATGGCTGAAAGAGAAATCTGGTCGAGATTTGAACGTACAGCGGAAGGTGGGAGGCGGGGGGGGGGGGTGGTAGAACAAAGAATTAAAATCTGGTAAATGTAGGCTTGTAAACATTAAACGAAGGTTGGTTGTCCCGAAAACAATGGGTGGAATTTGTATGCACAACCAGTACGCGCTTAATCAGCATTTAGGACATTAGAACCTGCGGCTGTTTTTCAAAAGGCCCGTTTTTTCTCCCCCACAATATCCTAGACCAGTGCTCGCAAATTCATTTTAGCAAGGCAGCCCAGCCTACGTAATACCCTTCAGAAGGTTTTCTGTATTCTGGGGGGCTAGCTAATGTTTGTTACTTTTCGGATATTGAGAGTGTGCATGTAATTTATGTAATTTGAGGGTGTGTAATTTAAAAAAAATACAAAAGAGGCGGTAGACCATCGTAAACACCGGTTAATTGTCTTAGCTAAAAAGAGCGAATATAAATTAACAACCTGTCATAAATTTAAAAAAAAAAAAACGTGCGCTAAAGAATTCAATCGGCTTCATAACAGGTATCCCCATGAAGATGTATTAAACAAAAATATATAAGTGTAGAATTTCTAAAAATACCTGGCAAAGATCGAACATGGCATCAAACAAAAAAATAAATTCACTGCTCCAGATTGTTGTCCATAACCCACGTTAAGCGTAAATAAAAATATAACAGCTGTCGCAAACAGGCAAGCACAAGATA
The DNA here is from genome assembly GCF_048455015.1 of Haemaphysalis longicornis. Taxonomy (NCBI): domain Eukaryota; kingdom Metazoa; phylum Arthropoda; class Arachnida; order Ixodida; family Ixodidae; genus Haemaphysalis; species Haemaphysalis longicornis. The sequence continues at coordinate 178,184,385 of NW_027526385.1, read as the reverse complement.
ATTTGGTCGCGGAAATGTCCGTACACCGAAATGTCCGTACACCGAAATGTCCGTGCACCGAAACGACCGTATACCGATATGTCCGTACACCGAAATTTCTGCACCGAAATGTCCTCGAGCCGTCTGGAGTTTGTCCGGTGCTCCCTGAAAAAATTCGCCTAGGAGCGTTTCTTTTGATTATCTTTATCTCCAGATAATCTGCTGCCGGTGGTGTTAATATTGGTATAATATACGTAGACAGACGTGAGTTTTAAATGTCTCACTTAATTTCGCCCCAGGATTATCCGACACTATATTTTAATTTAAAAACGTAATTGTAACGTTAATGTAACCACGCGTTCCAATGTTCGAAGTGGAACTGGAACGCGTTCCTTTCGCAATAAAGGAACTTGTAACGGGAACTCGCTTCGAAATTGGCAAGGAACGAGGAACGAGCTTTCGTTCCTATTTTGGAGGAACGTGTACAACACTGGTAATGTGTCGTCACGACAGGTAGTTAGGCGGCCGCGAATCGCACAAACAAAGGTTCCATGACGTCATAGAAAAGTTGCGGGAAATTGGCTAGCGGGTCGCGACTGCTCCAGACGTTTTCTTTCATATCTCCGATATTTCTTCGAAGATTGCGATGATATTGGTATCATTGTTATAGGGACTAAGCAGTCATTCTCATAAACCAAAACTTGTATTTTTCTCTTCATGGCTCCTTTAAGTACGCCAGCCGCCGACGGGTCGTCGCAATTCGTTCGCTCAGTTGAAACAAAGCTACGACACGTTTGTGAATGGAAGAATGTGCCTTTCTTTGGTATGTCAGTTTGTACACTGTATCAAGCTCCAAGTCAAGGTCGCTCGATACAAGCGCTGCACAAGCGCACATGCGATGCTTCGCTCACTGGTACGCCAGTAGGAAAATCTAAGGCCACTTGAAGGCGGAAGAAGAGTCAGCGAAGTCAATATAGGTACTAAGAAAGTAAAATCAACTGATACTTTTACCGTACAGCGTAAAACTAGGGAGTACGAAGCCCTTTTCTTGCGCTGGGAGAACAAGCACAGCGGTCAGCAGCACGGCCACACATCTGCGAACGCTTTTCCGTCTCAGAAATGCAATTGCTAGACGTGAGATATTGTGGAAATTATGGGGATCGACACACACTCCCCCAGCACTATACACCAAATAGTCTCCTAAGCTGTTCGAAATGCTAAAACTAAAGAAAAGTGTAAACTGGTTATACATTGCATACCTTATATTTCCAACCCCGGCAGCGCTGGCCCGTGGCCGAGTGGTTTGGAGCACTAGGTATGCTTTTCCAAGTCACAATTTCGAATCCCCAGGGTGCATTGTTCCTTTTTTTGTTTTTTTGTAAGCTGAATTTTTAGTTTTCGGCCGATGTTTCCTATATTGAGTTCACCATTTTTGGGCCGTAACGTTCACTGTTCCACGAACTAGTGCACAGAACGCGCGCAGGTTGACAATGACGCGCTAGAGAGTTCTCGTTGGCGTGCTGTTGCCCCAAGCACCGACTGCTCGCGGGCAGTGGGCACAGGACAGAATCAACAGACCCTTGGCTTGGTGCGAACACGCTTTTTACGGTACAGGCATGACTGAAGCAAGCTCCAAATATGGGGGAAAAGGGCATGGCATTTAAGCATCTGCGGTGATGTGGAGGACGTTCATCCACTGCGTAGGCCTCGGCTAGGGAGGATTGCTACGATTCCAAGCCGTCCTGGGAGGCTTATCTTAGACATTTTACAGCGGACAACATGGTAGAAGCGCGGTACGACGATTACTGAGATATCAAGAATGCCCATCCAACGATGCCGTCGGATGTCAAGCACGTTGTTTTACAGAACTGAAACCGAAACTTGTTTGAATGCTAACTTTACACATCGTCCAATCAAGGTGCATCTCCTCCCGTCGCCACAGCCTTTAGTTGGTGCGGCTGCCACGGACCACGCATGGTCATTTTAGATGCGACGCTGAAAGGAGCATCTCTTGCCGGCTGCCCTGTCCTGCGTGCGTCCGTCGTCGGCGGTCGCACAGCTGCGTCTCTCCTCCGCTCGCCTCCTCTCCTCTCTCCGATAGCGAACACTCTCTCCCAACATCTGCCGCCGCGCTGCGCGTGGCTGCGCACTGTGCGCATGTCCAGTACTCTCTCTCCCCTTGGTCTTCTCTCCGTCGGGCGCGCTGCGCATAGAAGCGGAGTGCCGCGCTCCGGCTGGTCTCTCAGACGACGGTCGTCCGCGCTTGCGCTTGCGCTTGCTCTCTTGCTGTACCCGACGATTGCTTGATGCGACGCCAATGGAACCCCCTTCAGGTCGCATCACACCAGGGTTCCCGTGAGAAGAGTTGGGCGTAATTTTAAGTGCGAATGCACTTTATAAGCGACCCCAAACCATCCACCGCCGGCGGCGGCGGCGGCGGCGTCGGCGTCCGCAGTGCTCCTCTATATTTAAAAAAGAAACAGCATCCGGCGCCAGGTTTCGATCCGAGGACTTTGCGGCCGCAGCGCGACGCGCTACCGACTAAGCCACGGACGCCACGCTGATATCAGCGTGAGTAACGCGCCTTATATCTTTAACGCATTCAAACTACGTCGTCAGCGGCGTGCGTTGGCGACTCAGCGGCGTTATAGCGGCTTGATAACTGCGTGGTGTACACGTGATACTACAAACCCGATGGAAGAGATGGAAGAGAAGGCGGCGAGGCGGTGGGCTGCGGGGGCCGAGCGCAAGCGCCGCAAGCGGGCCGACAACCGTGCATTCGCACTTTCACATTCTCCCCCTCGGGGTAATGCGGGGGAATTTTTCTTCTTTCTCGCTTTATAAAATAATTACCGACTTGTCAACCGGATAAACGATGAAAAGTGTGTTAATTTGAGCCAGTCTACGCAGTGCACGCAAAAAGGGAGGTTGACAAACTCACTTCAGTGTCCGTTTGATATCATGATTGATAGCAAGACGCTCCTTTCAGTTTCTTGGACGTCCTTGTGACGAATAAAACATTTACTGCCTACGACCGTATTTGTCCAGGGCTTTTGTTGTGTGGGTAGGTGAATGTAGTGCATTGACTGCTGGCATTCTTATTTACAATCCAGTGTGAATAGTGCACCAAGAAAATTACTAGGCAAAGACTCAACGCAAAACGTTGTCTTTAACTATCGTAACAATGTCTATGACCGGCGCAGCAAAACAAAAATACCTTTGTACGATTAAACACAAGTAGTTTTAAATATGCTGCTAAATCTTCTCTGTTCTGTTGATATAGGCAAAAAGGTATCACTTGTATGATTCTGTGTCTGCCCCATTGGGAAGTGCCGCTCTGTAAGTGAAAATCAAGAAAATATAACAGAGCAATGGCGGGAGAATGTAACAGCGCTCTTTTACAAGGAAGCGTGAGATATTATCTTGACTGGAGGAGCTCTTGGAAGTATAATCATGAGCCCCGAGCTAGTAATACAGAGAGACAGTGCCACAGGGTATGCACGAGTTACTACAACAGTACCGCATTCACTAAGCACTGAGAAACCACCTGTCTTGCATTTATTTATTTATTTATTTATTTATTTATTTATTTATTTATTTATTTATTTAGTTTGTTGTTTATTTATTTATTTATTTATTTATTTATTTATTTATTTATTTATTTATTTATTTAGATGCGCTGACCAACAGCATCAGCCCTTCTTGGGTGGTGCACTACAAGTACAGGGCGCTATACAGACCAAACAATGGAATATGAATACTGGATGAGTAGTGCAGGGAATCACAAATTCAAGTGCACCATACACTCGAACACACACGCCCGCACGCACGCGCACAGACACACATTCACGCGCACACACACGTACACGTTACGCTACACATACATAAACACTAGCACAAATTACACATGTAAAACATGAACATTACTGTCGGGCACATTAGCATGCCCAAAGACAGAATTCATGACAAAACGCAGGCATCTGGAAACGCTCATGTTCTAAACAGCCAAAATTGTCGTGTCACACCGGATAATACAGATATCGTGAAATACATGTAAAGCACATTGATGGTATGCACAACACATACGCGCGCATGAACATACACACACATGCATACAAAGACAGGAACTGTGGATCTCTTGTTTACCATAATGAAGTGGCATGAAGAGCTTCAACTACTTCAAAAAGGCGTCCAACAACCCACAAAAATCATCATTACGCACGCGTTGCACACGGCACACTGGAACCAACACCTGTGTGGTCGTTAAATCAAAGCACATGTGTGGGGCGGAGGGCTTGCATTGGCGCCCTTAGCTGAATAGAGCTCACTTTTTTCGGGCTGCTGAGTTTAAAATGGATGCCCTACTAGAACGGAAAAAATGAATCGCGCTCGTGCGTCTGATGTATAATTATTCCAGGTTAACCCGCTTGAGGATGTCGTTGTAATCGTATTTTTCAAGCGGGGGGTCGCAGCGAGACAAGATGCGAGTAAACCTTTTATGTACCCTCTCCAAGCCAAAAGACATCGACGCACTCATACGGTTCCAGACTCCTTCCACGATAACCACGGAGGAGGTTTGCTCCAGCCAATTCAATTTCACCATATTTCACTGCTGGTGCCCCATCTGCTGTATCCATTTTTTACTTGTTAAAGAGAAACTTGTGCCAGTTGCTACATCATCAAATAAATCACTACCGCAAAACGACGGTACACAAGAGAAGGTAACAAACAGACAAAGCGCAGAACTTACAGCTAAAACTTTCAGCTCAACGCAGTGCCTTTTTTTATTGTACGTATCTGGTTGAAAAAAAACAAACAAAATATTAATCAGGCATGATTACAAACAACGTTAGCAGCAGCACGTAGGAGGACTGTCAGTTCAACAATTAAAGGGGCTGCGGCTTCGCTCAGCAAACCCTGGACATGCAAAGCAAAAGCTTAGCATAGTCGGGTGGAGTCTTAGTTGCACTTCGTTAACCTTTTATTTAGCTATATTTGTTATACTATTCATCCAGTACCTGCCTTTGTCTATGGTTGAATGTGGTCCCGCTTACGGCGTTTTTCGATCCTCACGGCTCGATCTTCCTCTCTCTTAATTGATGCATTAGGAGGTTTAACGCGGCGATGCTACGCAGGCGATGAAGCGCGCAGTAGTGGAGGGCTCCGGATTCATTTCGACCACCTGGGGATCTTTAACGTGAGCCGAGATCTCGCACACAAGGGCGTTTTCGCTTTTTGCCTCCATCAGGAAAGCGGCCGCCGCGGCCCTGTACGTGGGTCTCCGACAAGAAAGAACTTGTGTTCTCCAAAAGACATGGGACGTGGCCAGATCTAAACTAAATATGGCAGCTGAGGAGGGCAGTGAAAACACGGCGTCAACACCACAATGCGACCAAGTAATTGTTACCCAAAAGCGAGTGAAAGGCGTCGGTTAAGCATAAGAAAGGCGTCTGTTAAACCATCTATTTTTCGTATCTGCTTTCTTTTCACACGCTTTCAGTAACATACTTGAGCTCTCTGCTTCAATGTTAACTGGCAAGCTGTTTGTTGCGCTATCGCCTTCCCGGCCGTAACCGGCGTCACGCTATTGTCTATTGCTATACGTTAGAAGTGACCTCAGGAAAAGACGGCTGTGGCCATCTTTTCTGTGGTGCGGTGGGGACAGCGAAACTCTGTTCCTAAAAATGGCCGAGTGAACAGATGCCGCCGATTCACTTATTCGTCAAACTCGATCTCAATCTGCGGGGTAATGAATAAAACAATGAATATTATTTGTTGTTTTTCTGTTTAATAGGATCGAGCAACCCACGAGCTTAATGCGAGAAGTGTGGACAATCGCAAGGCGTTGGGTTCTATGTAGTGGAAAGGCTTGTACGGCCCTCTGGCGTTGCTGCTACGCCAAATCAATAACTGCCAGTTTATTGCTTTGCATAAAACCAAAATACGGCACGTTATTTTGAGGCGTTTCGCCCACGAAAACAGTTTAAAATATTTTTTTTTATTTTCAAAGCAGTGTAAACTGTGTCGCGTGCAAAACTCCGTCTTCTGCAAATTCACGGAGATTTCACGGCACCAAAGGTGTGAAATTTTCGCCCAATATACGGTGGTGGCAGCCGCAATTTGCAAGTTGTTACGTAAACCCACATAACTCTTTCGTAGGCTGAAGTTGCCAATGAGTGAGGCATACGCCCCCGTCAACTGTTTGTATGTAATACGTTAGGTCCTCTCCGCCAGTGACATAAAGTTCGCGGCCTACAAGTCCTATTATTGTTAAATTGCAAGAACAAGCGTATGTTGTCGTGTCTGTTGCATTTCAGAGAGTTATTCAGTGCCAGCAAAAATTGTGTTTTTTCCATAGAGATAAGACAGGGAAACTTCAGTACTGGTCCCAGTAAACGTCATAGAACGTCAAAATGACGAAAGGACAGACAACCCCTTGGTCAGCCACAGTAAGTGACAGAATGAAACTGAATAAGGCAAGCCTTCCGGCGAATCCACTAATTCCGGAAGAATTCACAGAGTCGCAAAGAGGGCCCGTAGTTATCACGGGCGAAGGCAAAGACTATGCACACAATGGACGTATCGTGAAAGTTTGCGTTTTCGAGAGATTTTGCGGGCCTGCGGTCTAGCTATATCTACTGGATAATCGGATTCATCCTTTACCTTGCACTGAAGGGCAGGCCCAAACAGGCCTGCCGGCACGCCATCGATAGTGAAAGTGAGAGACCTAGCGACGGAAAAGCAGCGCTTCCGTGTGATTTGCAATGTGGGTTTCTCTACCGTTCCTTCCTGTAACTCTATCACGGCAGTATTTTCATATATCACTTGTTAAATGCTCACCTAGTAACGGGATCTGCTTGTGCTGAACCGTGCGCTGAGGAGGGAAGCCCAGCCTCCGCTGGGCAATGAGCAGGACTACGAGCAGCCATTTAGCGCCGAGCAATCGACGTGATAAGAAAGGAAGGCGAAGCTTCAGCGCTGACGGATGAAGGTCACTGCGGCGGAACGAATAACCAGGAAAGGTGCAGCGTAGTGGGGATTCGGCTTTTAAAAGGCGGGTAAATTCATACTCTGTAAGTTTTGCGACAGCAAATGAAAACAGAGTCCAAATCGATGTGACGCGATTACGCTAGTTGGCGCGGCGGCTGTCCGGGGCTCGCGTTGTTATCTCACCTGCTGCCAATTACAGATAAACTGAGGCTCGAGAATTCCGATAAGTAACCGTGCAATAGTGCACCCGGTTCATTTGGGCAAGTTAGGGCGCTTTTATCATTTCTTTTCCCGCTGGGGTTCTGTAGTACGCATCCCTCGGATTCTGAGCCAGCTGATCGAAATTTTCATCACGTGACTTGAGCACACCGCCATTACCTGTACGACCAAAAACTCAGCAGACCCTTTAGAAACCTTATAAACCCGTATTTTTGTGCACATTAGAACAGTAAAGTTATGCAATTACGGTTATGTAATTCACCGTTACAATACTTCGAGCGCGTATGCCGGGTGAGCGTTATCCGACGCCCCTCTACGAGCTCCCGCGTGCTGCCGCTTTCCTGGCGGGATAAGCAGCGTGTCAGTGAAATGCGATCAGTTGCGTCTCCTCTTCACGCACTTGAACTCGATAGCCAGACAGTGAAATGTCTTTGTGCGCACTCCTTGAATAAACCGCCGGTCACATATTTCGGCCTGCGAACATTGCAATTGAGTAGTCCTGCCCGCCTCCCCATGGCCCAAGAGTAGTGCTACGCGAGGCTTACGGGTTATCAACAGCGGCTTCTGGGGAACGCAGGAGCACGAGGTAATTACCCATTTACCTTTAACGGGCTATAACCTTCGAACCCGGCGCGTGCACACTTTACCAATAGAAACATCCACGCGCGGAGAACGGACGATTAGAAGTTCAGGCGGGTAGCTTAAACATCTTGTTCTTTTTGTCGCTTCCTGCCGGCGTTATTTTTCGCAGAAGCTCGGGCGTTCATCATCGTAGACTATTCACTTCGCTAGTTGCGCACCAATGTATAGCACGTCTTTTTCAAAACGAGACTGAAAACATGACGGCATACACTGAAGCCTGGGGGAAGCAGCCTGTCTGGCAATGAGCAAAAGCTGTAATCTGTGTTCTTCAATAAGACGAGTTCACGTAAGTATTTAATTTAGATTTATTCTACGCGCTGAACCACTGAACTGTTTTTGCCAGGAAAACATTTACAGATGCCCCTCCAATGAGCTCTCGCGTTCACAACTCTCGTGACGTCACGAACCGTAGTACTCGAAAGCGTACAGAGCGTCGACACCCATTTTCACGTTTCTGTCATTTTCTCCTTCATGAAACCACTTCTAGTCGCGAGAATGGTCTATTTGGATCCTCGGCACCGTAAACTATCAATGCAGGCCAAATCGTTTTTACCCTTAGTTGTCCCTTTAACTTGAACTTCAATCATTTGAATTCATGGTAATTAGAAATGCACGATCTGTTCCGGCCAAGTCTCCATAGAAGTCAACGTATACAGAAACCCGTTAATTCGAACCAAGGGTAGGTTCCCTCACGGATAATTCGAACCGCGCGCCATTGCACTGGCGCTTTGGCACCTGGCACATAGGCAGAAAAACGCACCCTGTGCCTACACACAAGTCTGCATGGAACATAAAAGGCAAGATACGGTAAAACCAATCCCACATTTGGCGAACGTTTCGGAAGACGCATATTTTGCGAACGGCATCGGCTTGAGCGAGTGCGGTGAGTGTGCGGTGCACTGACACATGAGGGCATGATGTCTCTGGTCAGAGGCGCTTAACCTGTCGCTGCCAATGAGAACAAGGAATACGAGGAAGAAGCACAGCGTGTCTCCGAAGTCATGACCGGAAGGAACGCCCACCCTTTCTTTTTAAGTTTTCAAGAAGATTCATTTATTATAACAAGGAGCTTTCGCTGTCGCCTTTAGGGACAAAAAGCAGACCGCTATCACGGGATTTTAGATGCGAAGCATCTCATGCTCGGGGCTTTGTCCCTCCCTCCCTCGTTGTCGTTGTCCGCCGTCCGCACTCTACTGCGCATGCGCGTCTCTTCAGCCCCGTCAGCGTTTGGGATGACGTTAGCGCAGTCCACTATAACAAGAAGTAGTTAGGCTGCGCCCGGTTTCGATCCCACGACTCTCTGGCCGCAACGGGAGGTACGCGGCGCTCTTCCTACTGTGCTGCAAACCGAGACGGGAGCATGTGCTACCAACGCGCTTTATGTGCTTCACTCATTCAAACTACGTCAAGAAGCTACTGATACAGCGAAGGCGCGCGAAGCTGAACGTCAAAGGAAATGACGAACTGAAAACTAATGGGAACTTCAGTCGACCCCATGGCCGCTTCGCATACTACTCAGGGTTCCCCTACGGGAAGATGGTGCAATTTTTTTTCAAGTCCCGCCATCACGGGATTTTTCAAAATGCTTCACAAGAAGGCTACTCATATCTTCTTCACCTTAATAAATAAAGTGGTTCGTACTATTAGAGTGGGGGTGGGGGGATTTGCCAGGGCTTGTAAGCGACGGCTATTTAGTAAAGTACTGAAATGGTAAATATGGGAGTAAAAAATATATATAAACACAGTTATTTCGCGAGAAAAAGAGCGACAAAATGCAATCATTGTTTCGCATCTCTGTTTCACTTCGCTCACTTCTTCCGTTCGCTTTTTTAGAGCGTTTATTTTGCCACAGGGCATAGATAAGGGGTATGAGTTGATAATGAGGAAAGTTGATTAGATGAACATGAAAATTTTTGCTTCATCGTTGCCATGTGGGGAGACATTTTTCGCCGATCTCCTAATTCCCGTCTGAATTCATAATAGGCCATCTCCGAAGCGCACAGAAAAAACTTCCAAAAACAGCCACGAAATAGTCTGAACAGTCATGCCAAAAGCAACCTCCCATTGAACAAATGCATTTGGCCCATTTCGATCCATGAAAGAGCAGGATCTGGCTCATTTTTGGTATGAACTATGATCTTCGCGCACGTTTTCAGGGCGTTATCTCAACTATTTTCTAGTCAACCCTTTTTTAGGGAAAAGGTGCACAGTTTCTCTTGTTACTGCGTCTTTATACGGCTCAGTTTCGGTTTCCGGATTTAGCTCAATTCGAAAAAAAAAAGCCTCATATGGTCTTTGTGAAAGCTCAATGAATGGCAATCTTTTATTGATCTTAGTTGTGATCAGGTAAATTGTTTACCAGTACTGATAATTTTTTTTTCAAATTTTAATTTAAACACTTTCAAGATCACCTCTCGTGATTTTGTATTAACTTGACGTTTCTCCCAGTACTTGAGTCAATTTTCATGGCTGAGGAAATTTAAATTTATGTCATTTTAAATGTGTATTTAAATATGAAATCTTAGTGCCTGGAATTGGTGTTTTTTGTATGCATGCATGGCTTACCTTACAGAATCATAGCGATATGTCTAATACAGTCACCCATACTCCATTTCGACTCTGTTTGCCTAATGGAACTCTTCTTCATCTAATAGAACACTGTTTCAAAAAGAGACTGTCGACCCCCGTTACGGGGTGCCACAGGATCGGCGCATGTTAAAGATCCCCAGGTGGTCAAAATTAATCCCGAGCACTCCACTACGGTGCGCCTCATCGCCCATGTTGCGTCGGTGCGTTAAGCCCCACAATCAATCAAATCAGAATAGTCAACGAGACAGCCTTTGTTCGTCAATATGGAGTAGAAGTCCTGGATATTCCTTCTCGACTCTTGGATTGATGGAGACTCCGGACTACCTTTCAAAAATGGTCACTGTGACTCTCATTACTGGGATAACAGCGTAATTAATTGGTCTCTTTTTGTTCACTGATTTGGAGTCATAGTTACTACATACTATAGAGTCCTGCATACTCTCTCTCGACTCCTCGTCACGAATCCCTGCCTTTTTCTTTTTGTTAGTGTACACGTGGACACTGAAAATGTAAACCTCAGACGGCCAATAAAAGTTCACATCACTGATTTTTGGTAAACAAAATTCCCCAATGCAGCAGTGCAAATAGAAAAACCACTGAGCGTATCTTCCTTACATATTTTTGTTGAAGGGCTGACCCCCAATAGATAAGGAGGTGAACGATAATAAGGACATCTGAAACTGACAGTGATTTTGCGGGAGAAGCACAAACACTGCTACACTCTTATCTCCAGAAGACGGTCATTTACCGTGAAGCTCGATAAACGTCGAGATAGACTCGAGCTCTCGACGCGGGACAGACTGTCGGGAAGCGACATTCCGCTTCACTTCTGTCATCGCTGACGGCGAACGAACGCGGTAGCGTTCGGTGTCGGGCGCTGCTTCCATCGTGCCACATGGCTCCAGGCGGCCGTGAATACACCCTTGTGGGCTTTTCAGAAGAAATCGACCGGAGACCGCTCTTCTTCCTAGAACCGCTCCCAGCCACAAGGGTTTGCGGTGCATGCGGGCTCGTCCCCAAGGCCATAGCTTTCCTCCCTTGCGGCCACTCCCTCTGCAAGCCGTGCCACGAGCAGTGTGGGCGACGCGGTCGGCTGGCTTGCCCGCTGGACGGAGGCGTCTGCTCGGACGAGGAAGTGGCATGGATAAACCATCCGGCCAGAAGCATCATGGCAAAGCAGGTAGGGCGTTCACCAAGACAGCGGGGAACTCTGTAAGACGATCGTCTTTCTTGGGGTACTAAACATCGGAAATGTAGGCTTCCCTGTACGTCTGCCCCTCTATTTAGTGAACCGCCTGAAAGGTAATAGAATTCTTGATCAAGAAGAACATATACGCAAAACCTTTCCAAACTACTAAATCTGGTGCCATACTTTGTATTTGTCCGCATTGTTGAGTGAAAAGTAAACGATCGGCATAACTGAGGTAAAACATCGACACATAACTAATACTGGGCAGTGTTTTAATGATTGAAAATTTTGGTGTGCTTGATATTCGCGTTGAGAAACTTGAACAAACGCGTTTGAAAGAATGTTTTCCCCTAAACTAAAAAAGGGCTCGCGCCCAAGCATATACCTTGAGGTGGCATCCAAAATGCGACTAATAATTTCCAGTATATGACGCGTGAGCTGTTGGATTGCGAAAACACTTAATAGACTTTAGCGAACCTAACCCTATTTATTGTGGAAAGGTCAAGATGAACAAAAGAATGCGTCCGAGTTTGGGATGGAAGAAAAGAGAGGCATTTATGTGTCAGGGACGGCAAATTTAATCGTCCAATTTTAATGCGCAGCATTCCATGCCAAGTACAACGAAAGCCGAGCGGTTTAACTCGCGGAATTCACACAAAAATGCGTAATTCATGCAGTGAACAGAAGAGTGTTAATTGGCATCATTGGGCGACGGAAGTTTAAAAAAAACCAGGAAAGCAATATCGAACAGCGGTAGGAGAAGAGAAAGCGAGAAAAGGTTAAAGAAGGGTGACATCCGGTATAGTAAAGAATTATTAAATTTCCACAATTACCAGTGCAGGCGACGACTCCGACACCGTTGGTTACCATGGGAAGCAGATACAAGGCAAAGGTCCCTGATAAATCTTGGGCCATCTGCACTAGCGTGAAACTTGGGGAAGGGCAAAGCATTTAGTGTATTAGTGTATTCAGAGATTGTAAGTTTCTCTATTGCGGCACGGCGCGGGCTGATTGGGCGCCGGAGAAGCGCCGATGGGAGGAGCAATTGGGAGCTTTCTGAGGCGGGGGCGTCGTTTCTGGCGTTGAACAGGATTTAAGCAATTTAATGAGACACAAACTGGCCGTAAGTTGTCTCCGTGTAACACGCCGGAGCATGCTATGAAGTAGGTTGATTGATTGATTGATTGATTGATTGATTGATTGATTGATTGATTGATTGATTGATTGATTGATTGATTGATTGATTGATTGATTGATTGATTGATGGGTTTAACGCGCCGACGCAACGCATGCGATGAGGCGTGCCGTAGCGGAGGGCTCCGGATTAATTTTGACCACCTGGGGATCTTTAACGTGCGCCGAAATCTCGTGCACACGGGCGTCTTTGCTTTTCGCCCCCATCAGAAAAGCGGCCGCCGCGACCGGCAATCAAACCCGCGACCTCGTGCTCAGCAGCGCAACGCATTAACCACTGAGCCACCGCGGCGGGTATGCTATGAAGTATGCTAAAAAGGAGCACGAGGCGTTGGAAAACGAGTGTCCCGGTGTGTTCGTTTAGTACGCATTACGTTCCAGCGCGAGGCGTTGCAAAACGACTGCACAGGGGTTTTAGTACCGTGACTACATGAGACTACAGGAGACTCCACCAGCCAGAACCCCTAAGGGGTTTCGCACCTAAATAAGCGAAAGCGTGCAATTCCAAGAGTAAATGAAAACAAACAGGTTACGTATTTTAAATGCGGAGCATTTCTTAGGCTCGCCTGGTCCTGCGTCGTTGATGGCGGCGCCGTCTACACGCTCACTGCGCATGCGCAACTCTCCTTTTTACACCCACAGCTCCGCCATACTACACTATAAAAAAAAAGAAATAGTTAGCGGCGCCCGGTTTCGATCCCACGGCTCTCTGGCCGCAACGGGAGGTACGCGGTGCTCTTCCCACTACGCTACAAATCCCGGACAGGAGCGTGTGCTACAAATCCGGGAAAGGAGTAAGTGCTACGAACGCGCCCTATGTCCTTGACTCATTCAAACTACGTCAAGAAGCTACTGATACAACGAAGGCACACGAGGCTGAACGTCAACGGAAACGACGAACTGAAAACTTTAGAGGGGGATGCTGAATTTCCTGTGCGAAAGCTGTGGCGGGAAGCGCCACGCGCCTTGCAGCTCAACCAGCCCCGTCCGCAGCGCCTCTGATGCTGATTGTGGCAGGATGCCCCTAGGGATTGGCCAACCAAAAAATCCATCACGAGATAGGTTCGCGTTCAACCACCGTCGTCATCTTCCCGTAGGGGAACCGCCGAAGAAGAAGAAGAACGAGAAGACAAAGCTGCTAAGAGGAGGGCGTGTACATTGCTCTCAGCCGGTGCAGCAATGTCAACAACCTTTACCTCACCAAAGCTGACTGAGACTAGCCATTCTACCACGGAGACAACATCGACAAGAACATGATGGACGAGTTTCGGCGCCTCGAGAACCACCGCCTACTCAGCATAACACAACAGCACTTGCGTGCCTTTGCCACCGGTGTGGACCCGGACGCGGAATTCCCTCTGGCGCTAGTAAAAACCAGATCACTCAATATAACGGCAACACAATGGAACCACACGGAACCGCCACGATGCTCGCATCCTCATCAGGGTTCCACACGGGTAGATGGTGTATTTTGACATTTTGATGTATTAAAGGATCACCGTAAAACAAATATCAGTACCTAGATTTTAGTCATCCTGGAGATCAGTACTGATATGTTTCTCGAATGGTGACACCAAATTCCATACAGAAATGACCAAGCATATTTACAATGGGTGGGAAAGGACTTGTTTCGTTCGAACGGCAGCATTAGGTGACAATTTGTTACACCCCCCTCCCCCCTGCCTTTCTTGCATTGCAACCTTCCCATGCGGGGCTGAACTTCTCGACTGTGGCTTGCTTGCTTACTGATGTGAGTTTGAGACCCCTCATGTCACTAACTAAGATGCACAATTTTTTTTGCACAACACATTAAAAACTCTTTAAAACTTGCATACTGCGACGACACTCATCAATGTCAGTTTGGACAAAAAAGGGAAAGAAATACTGACATTGGGCAGCATTACAAACACCCTGTATTTTTTTTGAAGACACAGAACTAAGCTGAAGAACGTTTACTGAGCAGCAGCAGCAGCATAAACTGGACAGTGGTGTAACAACTGACAAAAAATAACCTACCTAAACCATTGGAATCAAAATCATGAGCGTAACAGTTCAAAATTGAGCTTGATGTCTTCATCTAGACTCCCTTTGCTTTAAGCTCGCAATGGGTGCTGCCATTCACTGCGTGGAATAGCATCACTTTCACATTGTGGAAAATTCAGAGGGCTTATTTTACACATTACGGCATATCAAAACTTTCACCGCCAAGAAATACGGTAAAATTTTTTGAAATGAGTCGGTTCTTCGCACGTCCTGTCCTTGGATTGCCGTCGCGGTATAGCAAAATTCTTCAAGCTCCAGTTGCCGAGTGCTAACGCAGATGCTTTAGAGCGTCGGTCTCTTTAGTCGATGACCTACGAGACAACGTTTTTGCCAGAATGGCGTAAGACTTTTGGTTGTGGAGAACCTCTTGGAAGTGGCCAGGATCTGTGCGCCCGACCGCCAGCATTACGTTGTGACTCCACAACGTCTCTCCCTGTGTTCTCCCTCTCGCGAACACCTTCGCCTCCCACCGGCCGCTGTCGCTAGCAGTAGAAAGCCTAGAATATATCTAGGCACTATACTGGCAGCTGCCAATGCACCTCGAGCTTTGCGATCGCTGCACAGCCTGCCGCCGCTTCTCCGCGGCGTTTGCGAGATTGGCGCTGCGTGGCTGATAGGAGCTCATGCAATGTTTGGGTTCTCTTTCGCTTCTTCTTGCCTTTCCCCACACTAAAAACTTGCTATGGCCACGTCTCCTAGCAAATAGTAAGTTTAGGGCACTACAAAAAAACAGCTGCGTTTTGGTAGAGTGCTCAAACTCCTACATGAACTATCCGGGGACGCGGTTCTGGGTGCCAATTACGGGCTTCGGTGCCGGCAGCAGCATATCACCAGTGACACCGCAGAACACCACAGGCACAAGTGAACACTATTATCGACTCGTTTAGACATGATACTGGCACAGTGAGAGGTTGATCTTGTTTTGCAGCGCCGACAACAAATGCGGCCTCGTTTCGAAAATACCCGTCGTATGAAAATATGTTTCATAAATAAAAATATTGCAAAAATAGTAAATGCTAAATTATCTCACACAAATATTTTTATTTTGTGCAGGTTTTCTGCTGGAATCAAGCCAACGGTTGCAATGTCGTCACAGCTGCTGAAAATATTTCCAAGCACTTTCACCACGACTGTGAGCACCACTTGGTAAGATGTTCCAAGTGTGCAGCTGGAATCCTCGCCACCGACGTGTGCGCGCATCTGGAAACTCACGGTGGAGCCGCAAAAGTATCCATTGCAGCTACAGACCAACTGGATCAAACTGTCTCGCAAGGACAAGAAACTTTCAGCGCACGTGCCGAGTTTACGAAACAGGGTCTGCGAATAGCCACCTTCAATCCAACAGCTTTGTCTTCGATTCAAGCCCAGCTAAAGGAAATCAGCCGAGTTTTTAACATCGCACTGGCGGAAACGCTTTCGAACGACGCCGACACCAACAAGAGAAACGCCAAACAAAGGCAATTACAAGAGAGCCTTAGGCAACTACGACTTCATATGGCTGAACGGAAAGATCAGCCTGGTGATTTTGTGCACAAGTCGGATGTGAACCAACAGGGTTTGAATAACAGCATGGTTGAAAGACATAAAGCACGGATTCAAAGTCCATCAGAAGCGGTGCAATTAGGTATAGGCCCGAATGAAGCGGCTACCACATTGCGCAAGGCAATAGAAGAGGGTCGCCGTGAAGCAAAGGCTGAGCTGGCAACGCAGTTTGCCGAATTCAGAACAGCAATAAAGGACGAGCTGGCTATGCGGTTGAACGCACTCGGAGAAACGATAAAAGACGGAAATAAGGAAAGAAAAGCTGAGTTGAGCCCACACTTCACCGAATTCACAGAAGCAATTGGAGACGGCCACCAAAAAACGAAGGCTGAACTGACGAAGCACTTCGCCACATTGATAGAAGCAATGGAAAGCGGGCGTCGCAAAACAGCGGCTGAGCTGGCAATGCAGTTCTCTGCATTCAGAGACGCATTGACAGGAGTCGGTACACATGAAACAAAAACTGAGCAGGCTGCGGAGGCTGCCACATCTACAGAAGTTACGAAAGACCTGCCCCGTGAAACAATCTCTGAGCTGGCTCCGCAGTCCGCCGCATTCGGGGCAGCAATGAGTGAAGAGCTTCGTGCAACAACCGCTGAATTGACCACACAGTTTGCTGCGTTCAGAGAAGCAATGGGAGAAGGTTACCATAGAACAACGGCTGAGCTAATCACACAGTTTGCCGCCTTCAAAGAAACAATTGAAGATAGCCATCAGGAAACAAAGACTGAACTGACAACGCACATCGAGACATTGATAGAAGCAATCGGAGACGGCCACTGCAAAACAACGGCTGAGCTGGGTTCACACTTCGGTACATTCATAGAAGCAATGGGACACGGGCATCGTAAAACAACAGCTGAGCTGGCTACGCTCTTTTCAGAATTCCGAGAAGCGATAAGGAACGGGCAGCGCGAGACAAACGGTGAGCTGGCTACGCAGTTCGCCGCATTCAGAAAAGCGACAGAAGGATCGCACCGCGAAATGAAGGCGGAGTTTGCTACGCAGTTTGCCGCATTCACAAAAGCAATGGAAGAAAGGCATCGGGAAACAAGGGCTGAGTTAGCAATGAACCTCAACGCATTCTTGGAAGCCTTGAGTGACGGGCACCGTAAAACAGCGGCTGAGCTGGCTGCGCAGTTGGTCGCATTTAAACAAGTTATACGAGCCGGCAACACGCAAACAAAAACTGAGCTTGCTGCGCACTTCGCCGCATTCCGCGAAGCAGTGAGTGACGAGCACTCTGAAACAAAAGCCGAGATGGTTGCGGAACATACTGCTTACATAGAAGCACTGGAAGACGGGAACCGCAAAGCAAAGGACGTACTTGATCGAATATCAGTGGCGATTGATTCCCAGTGTGATCGAACGAGCGATCTCTTCCGAAATTCTTCTGCCCTCATGTTCTCAATCCTTAATGTTGCAGCAAAAACACGGCACAGGTGGATACTCGAGAAATACGCGCCACTAAAGCAAATAGCAAAGGAAGACTGCGTTTTGGTCGTAGGGGAGCCAGTATACCTTCGTGGCTACTACGTGTCAGCGGGCCTCGTTTTCTATGGTGACGGCGACATTGGTTTTTGCTTCAGACTACACGAAGGGCTGATTGATCAGTTTCAGGAGTGGCCGTTCAATCTCCAACTGAAGTTCAGCATCCTCCATCCACACGGACCCGACAAACTGTGCCATTCTACGACGCCAAGTGCTCTTGGGTCTGGGTACTTTTCAAGACCAACGAAAGTGAGCGGCCATCTTATTAAGATTCATGACAAATATTTCAAGCCCGAAAATCTGGAGAGCGGCGGATTCGTCAGAGACGGCCGCTTGATCCTCAGGTGATGGTTCCTATACCTTGAATGCATCTTTCAGTTCATGAACAGTTCGGTGATATCATGCCGCATCGAGAGTGTTGGAACTAAAATTAGCACCCGTTTTAGGCTTATCTTAAACCAAGTGAAACCTCGTTTTAGAATTGCTTTGATTTCTTGTAGGGTTGAACGCGCCGACGCAACTTAGGCGATGAGGCGCGCCGTAATGGAGGGCTCCAGATTAATCTTAGCCACCTGGGGATCTTTAACGTACGCCAAAATCTCGTACACTCGGGCTTTTGAAATACGATATTCTTTCCTGGGCTACTTAAACTCAGAAATTTTGGTCTGTCTGAATGTCTGTCTGTCTGTCTGTCTGTCTGTGACTCGATTCAGCCACCCGGCCAAAGTAAAACAATGCCTGCGCAATAGTCTTATATAGTCACAGCTAAATCTACCCGTCTAAGTCCGGTGTAATGTTCACACTTGTCAACATTGTTGAAGAAGAACAAGACATTACGCAAATATAAGACAGCAAATTAATACAGAGGTGATATTTGCATTGTTCCTTTATGAAAAAACCTACATGCTTCACTTTTGCGAAATTAAATACTTCATCAACTGCAGAAAAAAATTCACTCCGCCGTCGCCTGCTGTCGCCCGCGCCACTATAGCTTCTGGCAGAATTTTAACAAATCAACCCAAAACAGTTACGAAAGGTTCCACTAGATAGGTTCCACGTTCTGCTTGCAACGCACGCGCAGTAGGGAAACGCGGTTCTATAAACGTTGAAGTAGGGCTCCTCGATTCACGCGCATCTTCGCCGTACGGCAGCGTTGGCATCGAGACACCCGGTTTGAAGCAGTGGAACGCGGGAAATTTAAAATGATTTAAGCAAACCTTTGGCGTCTTTACCTTGGGAGGAGCGCGACGCAAGAGGAACAACATGAGAGGTCAGCGGGAAAGCGAAGGGAGGCATTTACTTGGCAAAAGAAGATAAAGACTATCGTCTTTTGACGGCATTTGCAACGAAAGGAGCAGATACGCGGCCAATTTTTCGCTTTTCGCTTCCATCAGAAAAGCGGCCGCCGCGGCCGGCCATCGAATTCGCGTCCCCGTGCTCAGAAGCACAGCGCCTTAGCCACTGAGCCACCGCAGCGGGTTACCTCGTCCTGGAAGCATGATGTTACATTTAAAGAGCGCTTACTAACAGTCTTTACAAGCGTATGGATCACAGTTTTAACATACATAACACTGCAAAAGCACACAATATTGGCCAACACAAAATACTTCTTTGAGCCACATTACCCTTCGGAACGTTAGGATGGAAGTTTCATATAATATTAAAGAATACAGAAAGCGATTCGCGTTTTGATGAAAGCACCCAAATTCTCACCTACAGTGCTCGTTGAACCGATATAGTGAATACTCACAAATCACGTAGTAATAAAGGGGCCATCCAGACAAAACACAAGTTTTGTTTATTCGAAAGATCGCCTAGTTAGAATCCTACTGACACCACATTTAACGTAAACTTCGCTCAACTAAGCTGTATAATTAGAAAACAAGGGAATGGCCATGCGACCCACTAGCTCATTTCCGGCCACAGAACCTACGATGCCACATGCCCAGCTCTGCCATTGGCTGAGGCCGGCAAAAGCACACGCAAACTTAGGCAGAGATTTTAAGCTTGCTGAACGAGCTATTTGCGCTTAAATTTGGGGCGCATTCTTTTTACGGCAGTTCCAGTGGTGGGGTAAAGAGTGGAAGTTACGAAAGCACACGTAAGAATACAAGTAGCGATGCGCACTGCTGTTGATACTGCGTGCACTAGGCTTGTTTTAGCTGCTGTCGCGAGTTGTAGCGACCGCAGTCTGCTGGTAGCGGGGCCGGTCGCCGTCGCTCCGTCGAGCCAGGACTAGGGGAGAGCTTAGAGAAAACTCAACGGGTTTATTTACATTTTTACAGTGAGTTGTCGAGATGAAGACAGAAGACAGATCTTGGCGGGCCGCAGCACGCCCTTTTTGTTGACCCCCGATCCCTAGTTCCCTAGGTTAGGGATCCCCATACAAAACAATGCGGACCAATGGTGATGTGTACGTTCCTCGCTGTGAAGCACCGCCCTCGGGTAGGGACACGCCTTTCAGGTATGTCGGCAGATGCACAGCACACGCACACACACACACCCTTGCCACTCGTCAGGACCCGCGCGGGCGCCGCGTATTCTTTTGGTGTCTGCCGTGCGCTGCGTTCCCAGGGAGCCTAACAGCACAGATTAACAAGGTTCGTGGAATCACTCCGGGAAGGGTTAATGGCTTGACCATTGCCACTGCCTTCTTCGCTGTGCTGCCGCCGCCACGGGGTCCCATTGTCCGGTCGTCGCCGTTTGGGCTTTCACGCGCACACGCGTTCAGTTGCTCAGGCCGGGGGAATACCGGCGGCTCCTTAATCCCTTTTGGGGCAACAACACTCAACGCCGCTCAAAAGCCGCTGTCAATCAGTGGCCGCCGCGGCGTCGTGTCGGCCTCTATTCGTTTCCGTCGACAAGCGGTGGGGTGGTCGACCGGCGGGCGACTGATCCTCGCAAACATGGCGCCAGTGAGTCATAACAGCTCCTCCGCCGACGGGAAGATCTCGGACGTCGTGTAGTATCAGCTGCTCGACGGGAGAGATCACAGTAGCAGCATTCTTCCAGCACCATTGAAACCACAAAGACCAACCTCCCCGAACCAGCAAGCGCCGGCAATGAGTTTTCGGCAACCAGGCTACTCTTTCAAAGGTGCTACAATGCACCTACGCTTTTTTTTTGCATATGGCAACCACACTAATACTCTTTCTCACAGCTAAAAACGTAGACTGAATTACTTAAAACACTACTCAAAATCACTACTGCAAAACGTTCCTCAACTGAAAACAAAAGAAAGCAAAAGCGAAAAAGTTAAAAAGGCTCTGCTTAATGTGTCAACATTAGCGTTGGCGGAACCCTTCTTATACTTCACAGTGAAGTTAAGCTCCTGAAGCGCAAGGCTCCAGCGTAGTAGTCGTGGATTCTTTCCCGACATTTGCGACAGCCACGTCAGTGGGCAGTGGTCAGTGACGAAGACAAAAGAAGTTCCATAGAGGCAGCAGGCTAATTTTTGGGTGGCCCACACAATGCAGGCACATTCTTTTTCTGACGCACTGTAGGCCTCCTCGCGAACCGAGAGTTTCCTGCTGGCGTACAGCACAGGGTTCTCGTTCCCGTTCTCATCCTCCTGGCAGAGTACTACTCCTAAGCCTCTGTTGCGGGCATCGCATTGCACAGTAAAGGGACGATCATAGTTCGGTGCATGCCGTACGGGCGAGTTTACAAGAGCCGTTTTGAGGCCTTGGAAAGCATCCTCCATTTCTGGTTGCGGGAATTCGCTAACCGCCTCTCCTTTCAACTCGTCAGGTCGCCTCCTGCCCTGCCCTACCACGCGCCCTAGGTACCGTACTTCAGCGCGAGCTAGCTGGCACTTAGCCGGCTTCGCTGTCAGTCCAGCGTGCGTCAAACGTCTAAGGACATCGCTAAGATGGTACAGGTGGTCTTCCCAAGTATTGTAGTACATAGCAAGGTCGACTAAGTAGAGAACAGGGGATTCTTCAGCCCCCTGCTGAACTCGGCTCATCAGCCTTATCCCGCACTTATCCAGGAAGCCCGCGGTCAGTACGCTGGTGAACACTGAGCCCGGGTCGCACAATATCTCCTGAGGAAAGCCCACTCTCGAAAAAACAGACAGTAGTGCGTTAACTACTTCTACTGAGCTTTGCTCCTTTATTGGGATTGCCTCTGGAAATTTGGTTGCTAGAAAATCAGCGGTAAGCAAATACCGGTAGCCTGATTTTGTCGCTGGGAGTGGTCCCACAACGTCTATTACCAGCCGTTGAAAGGGCCCTGAAATGAGCGGAAGAAGCTCAAGTGGCGCCTTTCCCTTCTCGTGCGGTTTTCCCACTCTCTGACAGGTTTTACACGCTCTTACGTGGTTCTCAACCTCGGTGAAGCATCCTGGCCAATACAACTCCGTTAGGAGCCTAACTTTGCTCTTCCGAGCTCCTAAATGCCCCAACCGACCAACTCCGTGACAGAGATCAACAATGTAATGCCGATACTTAGTCGGAACTACAATCTGGTCAAACGTGCGACCTTTTGCATCCTGGTAGTGGCGGTACAATATGCCATTTTTGACGGGAAAACTGACATTCTTCCTCGCCACCCCTTCCCTGACGGTGTTCCAAATCTCCTTAAGGCTGGGATCGCTTTTCTGCTGCTCGATGAGCTCGTCTCTTGTCACTTTCTCCCGTACATTGTCTAGTGATTTGGATACAGGCAACACGAGCAGCCCCTCTTCCGATTCCCCTTCAGCTATACCAGCGCGAGTCTCCTCCTCTGACCCCTCTCTCTTTTTTTCAGTAGGCGACGGGATAGTAGACTCCGCTGTGCTGACTCCAGCTGGTGTTGCTGTACTTCCGGTGAAACTCGGTTCTTTCCGCTCTAGTTCGGCTGCTGGCGTGCATGCTTTAGCTCTAGTCAAGGCTTGGACTGTTCCCTCCTGAAAACTTTTCCCTTGTTCTCTAAGCAGACGGTCGGTCTGATTCGAGAACAAGTAGGAGTACTGCGAGGGCAGCTTGTCTGACACCGCCGCTTCCGTCTCTACTTCTTCGAACGGCCCAGTGATGACTACTCGAGCTACCGGGAGACAAATGCTTCCCTCTTGCAAAACCGGTTTAATCCATGCGCACTTGCCGTTGTAATCTGCTTGTGTCACGTAGTCCGGGTGCACCAGATCAATGGTTGCCCCACTGTCTCGTAAGACGCGGCATGGCTTCCCGTTCACTGTTAGGTTAAAAAGGTAAGGACTAAGTAGCTCCTCGCTAGTAGCAGAGTCACAAGTGTACGAAAGGGCTGGCCTGGGCCTACGACAGCCTATGGCAATGTGACCGACCTCCTTGCATTTGTAGCAGGTAGGTGGTTGCCGCGCGTCAAAAGGACTCTTTTTGGAAGAAGACTCCGAAGCCTTTCCCTCCTGTTTGTTTTGCGATCCTTGACTACTTTCAGCGAAGTCCGCCTTTTTCTGTGCCGTCATACCTGCGCCAGCCCCCTGCTTTCCCGTCCAAGGTTTTCCTCTATCTCCCGCTTTTGCGGGAGGAACCTCGTCCCTTTCTCCCCGGCGTGACGCGTACTCATCAGCCAAGTCGGCAGCTGCCTGCACTGTTACTACTCCGGCCCTGTCTTGGATCCAGAGCTTCATTGGCTCGGAAAGCTTAGAAAAGAACTGTTCGAGAGCTACTACTTCAAGAGCCTTTTCGAAGTTCCCAAAAGCGCTGGCTCCCTTCATCCATTCTACCAAGTTTACCTTCAACTCATAGGCAAACTCAGAATACGTGCTGCCCTGCTTCTTTGTCAGATTGCGAAACCGCTGCCGGAACGCATCTGACGAAAGTCGGAACCTCTTTAGAAGGCTATCCTTCACTTTGTCGTAATTGTCCGCATCCTCCACCGGAAGCCGCGCGATCACATCCGCTGCTTCACATGGCAGCAAACTTAGCAAATTTCGAGCCCATGTGCTACGGCCAAGCTTCGCTTTTTCACAGGTTCTCTCGACGTTCACAAGAAAGAGGCCCACATCTTGCCCTACTTTGAAGGGTTGCATTAGCTTAGATAAATCACAAAGATTTTGTCTTCCTGCTACCTCCACTCCTTGAACCTCAGCCATCTTCCTCACTTCCACTTCCAGGCGCAGCTGTTCTACTTCCAGTTCTTTTTGCTTTAGCTGGCACTCCTGTTGCTTTAGCTGGCACTCCTGTTGCTCCCGCTTTTGCTCGCGCTCCTGTTCCTGTTGCTTTTGAATCTCATTCCACGTTTCTGTAATATCTTCACTGGTGAGATTCAAGCCCTCGATAGCGCGAACAATTTCGTCCTCCTTCATCCCCGAATCTACTTCTGCTCCCAGCTCCTCCCCTAGAATCAGCAGCTGATTCTTCAACAAACGCTTCCAATCCATGACAGAGAACTAGTGTGGTGCGGCTCACTCTCTACCCATAAGTTCCGGAAACAACTGCTTCTGTGGTAGCCTCTACCAGCGAAAAGATTGCACTTCTATCTTATCGGCCTGGCAACCAAAAAAACCAAAGCCAGCACTCACCAGTTCACAGCTGTCAGTCTCCGTGATCTCGGCGTGTTGATCATTCTCCGTCCTCCAGGCTCAGATCCCACCGCTGCCACCAGTTGTCGCGAGTTGTAGCGACCGCAGTCTGCTGGTAGCGGGGCCGGTCGCCGTCGCTCCGTCGAGCCAGGACTAGGGGAGAGCTTAGAGCAAACTCAACGGGTTTATTTACATTTTTACAGTGAGTTATCGAGATGAAGACAGAAGACAGATCTTGGCGGGCCGCAGCACGCCGTTTTTGTTGACCCCCGATCCCTAGTTCCCTAGGTTAGGGATCCCCATACAAAACAATGCGGACCAATGGTGATGTGTACGTTCCTCGCTGTGAAGCACCGCCCTCGGGTAGGGACACGCCTTTCAGGTATGTCGGCAGATGCACAGCACACGCACACACACACACCCTTGCCACTCGTCAGGACCCGCGCGGGCGCCGCGTATTCTTTTGGTGTCTGCCGCGCGCTGCGTTCCCAGGGAGCCTAACAGCACAGATTAACAAGGTTCGTGGAATCACTCCGGGAAGGGTTAATGGCTTGACCATTGCCACTGCCTTCTTCGCTGTGCTGCCGCCGCCACGGGGTCCCATTGTCCGGTCGTCGCCGTCTGGGCTTTAACGCGCACACGCGTTCAGTTGCTCAGGCCGGGGGAATACCGGCGGCTCCTTAATCCCTTTTGGGGCAACAACACTCAACGCCGCTCAAAAGCCGCTGTCAATCAGTGGCCGCCGCGGCGTCGTGTCGGCCTCCTTTCGTTTCCGTCGACAAGCGGTGGGGTGGTCCACCGGCGGGCGACTGATCCTCGCAAACATGGCGCCAGTGAGTCATAACACTGCACAGCAGTGCGGGGCTTTGGGGTTGTCTCAGACGAAACTGGCCGATTAGCGGAAAAGACGGTGTCTTACGTTACCACATTTGTCGAGCGAACACCATGCCACACGGAACAATGATTTCCTAGCTTAACAAAAGGTGCAATGTGCAAATTAATACGGTCGAAAACAAAGCAAAGGCAGAAAACGGCTCGGCGCAGTATGATTGCGCTATTTAGTAGGACTGAGGGTAAAAAAGGCTCCGCGGTCGGCTTCCGAGCAATGGCGCACTTGGTTTCGCTTGAAGACCTGTTCTTGTGACGTCATTGCAGACTACACAAAAACACAAGATTTGGCGGGAGAATCAAATTAGAAGTCAAATTGAGTAATCTCTCAGTGAATAAAGTCTAAACTTGAATTTTGTCTCCATGGCTGCTTTAAAGTCCCTGCTGGAAGGACTAGAAAAATATTTTTTAGCTCGACCGCGCTTGTGGTTATAGCTTTAAATCTTTAGGAAGCACAACGGCTGCAGAACCCGCGGCAGGTTGCCGCATTCATACTTTCTGACCGTCGAGTGATCTCGCAGTTCTAGTGTCTCTCTCGATGGCCTATCACTACAATTGTCATTGCAACACTCAAACAAGTTACCGGCTTCTCCTCCACTCAAGACAATTAAGATGGGGCTCAGGCTCCAAAAAAAAAAAAAAAGGGACGCAGAGGGCAGCATTTCCCTGGCTGCATATATCTCTGCAAGCTACATACACGTATTGGTCCCCGGCGCGCATCGTAGGGGACATCCCGGTGTGTCCAGAAAAACGAAGTACACTAAAAGACGTTTCCACGCTTTGCTCTGCACCTCCACCACCTCGCCGTCCTAGAAACAATGAAAGACAAAGAACAAAAAACCATCTCAACAGCAACGATAAATGAGCTTCCGGCGGTCTTTTATGCTAATTTAAGGTAATCCACTTAACACCCTGTATTTTGTCCAAATTTCTCTAACACACACTACCCATCTTTCCCGGAAACTGAGGAAAGAGCTCACGGACCTAGGGCTTCTCGACCAGAGATGGTGTTTATGTATGGGTGTAGTCCTGCCGTTTCCCAATTCTCCAGCGTTATCTACAGGTTCACTTCGCGCACTTTTTCTGTTGCCTTGAGTAAATGCAAAAAGAACGCCGCTGTTCGGTCTTAGTAGTAATAGAATGCGGGTGCAGCCATGCTCTGTTTCGCAAGACTCGTGATTTGTATTTCTTGGCATAATTTTGTATAGTTCTCGCAAATAACGGGGGTTTATCACATTTTAAGTCGGCTGACTGCTGCGGGCGCGTCATATCACCGCGTTTAATTACGTTCTGCATCGCGCACGAAGTGCCTAGCTCGTAGCTATTTCGCAACAAATTCCCTTTAAACCTTGAGGTAACGAACCCCTTTCTAACGAATGTCTGGATTTAACGAAGTTTTTCAATGCCCCATTTCCACGCCCATTGAAGCCCATGTGTTCGCGACCTCTATGTAACGAAGGCGTTGCGGCGGCTAACCTTGATGTAACGAACTCGCCAAGCTGATCAGAAGTTGTTTTCTGAACTTTTAGTAAAAAATTGGGTGGGTAAACGCACTAACTAACCGAGTACTAGCACTACTTTAAGGAGCCAGCAGCTACAAAAACGTCTGTAATCGCTGAAAACAAAATTAGTCATGATGGGGATAATGAATGCAGCGGCTAGCGCCATTCTATAGCTTATAACGCAGCCCCCGCTTGAGATTCCGCTTGCGTAGCGTCACACCACGACGCAAGGGTAGCTACATTTCATCTTTTTTTTTTCTCCGCACCGCAAACGACCGTGCGTTCGCACGCCTGAGTGCGGTGTCGGTTTGACACTTACGTTTTGAGGTGCTAGGCCTGCCTGTAGGCGTCTGGTCGCGCGTCTCCACTGCTGCCTCTGGTGTTGGTTTGTCTGTGATGAGTTCTGCTGCCAGAAAACGAAACACTTCCTATTTTCAAGACAAGCAAGTAAATGCCATTGCTGCCAGGCACAGTATCCCAAATGGCACCCTCTCAACAATTTTGAGTGCGGAAGTGAGCATCAAGTTCGGGAAAAGGCGCCCTTTTCAGGATAAGTTTGGTTTTTGACACGCGTTTGGAATCAACCAGTTTCGAAAGGCAAAAGTAATAATTTTGTTACTCGTGTGAATACGGGGTAAGTGACCTTCCCTCCGTGTAGCGCCGTGTAGTGCCCATGCTAGCACTAAAGCAACAGGCGCAAATCACGCAGTTTTCTTCTCTGAAATAAGTCCTTGAAGGGCGAGTTCACTTTCAGTGAGGTCTAGCATTCTGATTTAGTTTCCACTCCATTCACGCGAGGCTTAAGTCGAAACCAGCGTGTAACGAAAACCCGCATGTAACAAAAAATTGCGACCCGCCGCTGTGGCTCAGTAGCTAAGGCGTTGCGGTGCTGAGCACGAGGTCGCGGGTTCGATTCCCGGCTGCAGCGGCCGCTTTTCTGATGGAGGCGAAAAGCAAAAACGCCCATGTGTTCGAGATTTCGGCGCACGTTAAAGATCCCCAGGTGGTCAAAATTAATCCGGAGCCCTCCACTACGGCGCGCCTCATCGCCTGCGTTGCGCCGGCGTGTTAAACCCTACAATCAATCAATCAATCAATAAAAAATTGCGACATTTTGACAACTTCGTTATGTCAAGGTTTAACTTTACCGCCTTCGCGACAGTATCCTGCAGCAGCATACCACATTCCGCCTGTCAAGCGGTGTATAACGCCGCAAAGCGTAGGGGTGGTACTCCGTAGGTAGAAACACTTTTGTAAGCTTCATAGTACGCGCTCAACATGCAGTGTACAGGCCCAGATTCTTTTGCCGTCGAGCCCCCCAGAGCTTGCGGTGTAAAGAATTGATTGACGAAATAATTCATTGCTTGGTGCCTGCCTCAGTATGCACGAAGCTTATGAAGCGCTTGCTAATTCCCCACAGCGGCTGTTGTTTGTACTGTAGGTAAGTATCACTTTGCTAGAACAGAAGCAGCAGCTGTCGGGTTCGCGCCTGCCTATGCCTGAAGTTAGGCGTCGAAGTGTTGCGATGTCAGGCAATACCGACAGCATGACGTACAAGGTATTTTTCCAATAAGTACCTATTCACGAAGTTACAGCGCAAAATGCGACGCTAGGCTTAACATCCGAAGGTTATGCTTAAGATTAGGCAACCTTCAAGTTCAGTTTTACGCCGTGTCAAGTAACTTGACTCTTATTACTCGATCATCGGTTAATGGACTTCAACGGGTAATTGCCTTCACATCAGGACATAAAGTTACAGCTGACGTCGGGCCGCCGCATCTTCAGCGCAAGTGGGTGAATAATGTTATACAGTAGAACCCCGCTGTTACGATCCTTACTGTTGCGTTTTCCTGGCTGTTACGTTGTTTGCCATTGGTTCCGGCACAGCTTCAATAGCGTTTAATGGATTGTGAACCCCGCTGTAACGTCTCAACTGTGGGCCCGTTTTCGTATGATGCGTCGCAACCTGACACTACGAAGCCGCTTGGGCACAGCCATTTTGCCGTTTCATGAGGCTTGGCCAGTCTTTTATACTGAACTGGCTAAAAGAAGCCGCAAGCGAGTTGGAGAGGCCGTCACAAAATAGCCATCCATCGCGAGTGCTATCACCATCATTACTGTGCTTACAACAGAAGTTTAACTTCTGAACGCCGGAATTGCGTGATGTTAGCGCCGCCGCACTGTTGTAATTGTGCCGTGCAGCGTTTTTAGATTAGGTCAGTTTGTAAAGAGCGCGGCCTTCCAGTACCACGGCGCGGGCCGGTGCTGCCGCCGACCTACAGGTCGTGGCGCTGCGGTAGCGTTGAGATTAGGCGCTCGTTGAGATCGGTCTAGGCGCGTCGTCTGCTGCTCCTTCCTTGCTACTCTCGGCGCTTTCTACACCACCCATACTGTAACTTGCGCTAGTTTTGTCGAAGAAAAGCCCATCATTTTGGCAGGACGCAACATCCCTTTGGGTGGTTTTCTGCATGACTTTGGCGTCTTTCTTTCGACAGGTGTTCAGGTATGTTAGGGGAAATAGGGGGCACCGCGCTCTCCCCCAGGGTCCACCTGCCTCGCGGTATCTTTTGTTTGATCGTTCACGATGCGTTCGTAACAGTTGACGATGTTTTAAGGCTATCAACGAATGTCGCAGCTGTATGTCTGTGACGTTACCTTGAGGTCTTTCCGCGGAATAGCGCTCTACGGCGCCTTGAAGAAATGCCGCGGCACGGGCTCTGCCGCTGCGGAAGCAACACTGAACGGCAGCCCGGCGCGCAACACGTCAACTAACATCACCGACACTTCAGAGATCCACTAAAATATGTATGTGCGATGACAGCACAGAGTTAATACGGTAATACAGACGTGATGGCAACAATGGAGCTCTACGTAGGGGGTGATTCAACGGCGCCAGTTAGACGCCGGCCCATTTTCGTGGCTTTCTCCTCACTCTTACGTTTTCCCGGCTGTTACGTTTTTCTTTCCCGGTCCGGTGAAAAACGTTCTAACGGGGTTCCACTGTATCCCCTTTTAGATCTTTCAACGGGATATCTGGGCGTGCCTACATGCTTCTCTCTTGGCCAATATCTCCTTCTTGCTATTCTTCCTCCATTGCTATATATCCTGGATTCTGTTACCATCTCTCTTTCAGTGCTTCTTGCGATCACATTCTTTATCGGAGAGGTTTCACAAAAGAAACTGTACAGAACAACCTTCTGAAAACAGGCTTCCCGAATTTTGCGGCGGAACTTGTAAAGGTAGGGAGCCCTGCTTAAGCCCTAAATCCCGCTCTGTATTTTCTCTAAAAAAGGGCGCAGAATCAGAGCAAAGCCCATAATAACTGCTGGAGAATCACATGAGGTAAGGCTCTTAATCTTCCAAAAGCCAGCCTTCATTCTTAAAAAATAGGTTTCCTTCCCCTCTGTGAAAAAGGATGTCCAGCGCAACAGTTTGAGGGTTATTGTAGCAATTGGGCTGAGGTCCCCGGGATACCACAAACACACACACCGCACAATCGACGCCGAATTCGTAGACCCGCAAACTACAGCACAAACTGTGCCGTCGTTCCGGGGAAGCGTTCAGCGGGATTCCAGCCACGCTGACACTTTGTTCTTTCCGTGTCGAGGTATTCGGTATCCCGCTTTCCCCTGGCGGTCACAGCCCGATCGTCGTCGGTGGTGTTCTTTCCCTACGTTCGCGCTCGTTTCTGCGCATCTTTTGTTTACCAGTAGGCTTTGCTGTGCGACGCACAATGTGGTACAGCCAGCGTGAAAAGACCGCGCTTACTTCAATTAAATAAAATCAAAGTCATTTCTAAACACGACTTTGTTGATGTAAAGACATTTTTCCAGGGTCACTATATGCGTGTTATATCAAATTTTAAAGCTCGGGAGGCAACCAGCTGGATGAAGGAAGAAGGTGGGCATAGAGCGCGAAAGGTGAACACGTGCGGTCACCAACGGCGCGTGCAGAGAACAGTGGCTAGGTAGCTAAGAAAACTAGGGCCCCTTCTCATCCTACGGACACCCAAACACGCGGCTGAGCGTATAAACTTTCCTGTGCGCTTTCGTTTACAGCTGTGCAATTTTAAAAAATGACCACGTGTCTGCTCCTCCCGTCGCAAATGTCGACTAAAGACGATAGTCGTCTGCCGCCGCTGCCATGTAAAAGCTTCCAATCTCTTTCCCGCTCACCTCTCATGCTGTTGCTCTCCCGTCTCTCCTGCCAAGATAAACACGCTAAAGGTTTATTTTAAATTTACCGCGTTCCACTGCACCACACTGGTTGCCTCGATGCCAGCGCTGCCCTACACGAATCGAGGCATCGCCTGAGGCGATGACCGAGGCACCCCGCTCTAACGCTTATAGAACCACGTTGCCCTACTCCACCCACGTGCGTTCCAAGCGGAACGTGCATGGAACCTATCCAGTGGAAACCTTCATTACTGGTGCCGTTTCATTTCTTAAAATTCTGCCTGGAGCTGTAGTAGCGCGGGCGACGGGAGATTGGAGAAACTTTATTGGTGCCTGCAGTACGCGCGCGCGCGCGTAGGCTGAGCCTACGTCATTCTCGGGGCAGGCGCCCGGCGTGGATCCCCGTTTGCCGTTGCCGAATCCACAAAAGGCTCACAAAAATGTTACCTCTAAATATCACTAAGTTCCAAAATATCATTTGGACACCGGGACATGAGGAGCTTGAGGGTAATGAGAGAGCAGACCAAGCTGCGCGAGAACTTACTAACCGTTCAGCCAGTAGTCTTAGCTTACTCACCCCTCTCCCCAATACCTTTGGTGAGCGACTCAACATTCAAAGAAAAGCCAGAGCTCTCTTTCCTCCACCAGATAAAAACTTAACAGCTGCAGAGCATCAGTCTCTTAGACAAATACAGACGAACACCTATCCCAACATCCTCAGGATATCGAAGATGTTCCCCGAGAAATTCTCAAACGCATGTAATAAGTGCGGTGAAATATCCACCCTATTCCATCATCCTGGGGTTGTCGTACTATATGGCCCTCAGTAAACACCAACACCAAGTTATATGAGCTATGGGAGGCAGCTCTGGCCAGCTCTGACCCTGGGGTTCAGAAGTATCTGATCTTTAGGGCCAAGACTGGGGCAGAGGAAACAGAGGCCCTGGAAGGAGGGAACCTACCCTAGTTCAATCAAGACCTTTCAGTTCAAATAAACGTTTCATCTATCTATCTCTCCCCGTTGCCGGTTCGCGGAGCCCCTGCCTGGCCAGTGCCTTGAGGGCCTACTGGACGGCTCAAAGTGGTGTTTCTTGGTTTTCACTCTTCGTCGCAGCTGCCAGTCGCGGCGGTATGCTTCCTGACTTTTCTTCGCTGGGGTTCTTGGTACAGTTCCACAGCATGTGCGAGAAGGTTGCCGTCTCCCGGTGGCAGGCCGCACACTTGTCGCTCTGGTATGTCTCGGGGTACATCCTGTTTAGTAATGGCGGACTGGGTAGGGTGCCCGTCTGCAGTTGTCGGAACAAAACCGCCTGGGCTCTGTGCAGCCCTTTACAGGGAGGCGGGATAAGCCTGCGGCTCAGTCTGAAGAACTTCGTCATCTCGTTGTAGTTCACCATGCGGTCTTTGGAGCTGAACCACGGTGGTCGACAGCCCTTGCGGTCGCGGTCGGTTAGTTCTCGCGCCGCGGCGCGTGTCGTCTCGTTGTGGTTCTCGTTTCTCTCCGACGTCTTTCCTGCGTGCGCCGGAAACCACTTTATGCGGACGTTCTTGTCCTTTCCTGCTTGTTATATAGTTTGCTGATCGCCGCCAGTGCGATCCTCCCCTAGGCAAAGTTCCTTACGGCTTGCCTGGAGTCGCTTAGGACGGTCTGGCAGTCCCTATCCGCGATGGCCACTGCGATGGCTATTTCCTCGCCCTCTTTTTGTTGAGTGCTTAGGGTGCTGGCTGACGCTCTAGTGTTCCCGTTGGCATCGACCACCACTACGGCGAAGCCTTAGCGGCCGGGGTATTCGGCCGCGTCCACGTATCCGACGCCCTCGTCGCCAGCATGTAGGTCTATGAGTGCCGCGGCTCTCGCCTTTCTTCTCCCCTGGTTGTATTATGGGGGCACACTATTAGGGATTGGGTCAACTCTGAAGCCACTTCTTATTTCGCCCGGTATCGGATTCTTGATGCCTTGTTGGTCGTGGTATCGTATACCGAGCTTGTCTAGGATTTTTCTGCCTCTTTTAGTCATCGAAAATCTTTCAAGCTGGGCTGCGCGCTGTGCTTCGGCTATTTCCTCCAGCGTGTTGTGGACACCCACGTGCAGTAGCCGATTCGTGTTGGTGGTTTCCGGCAGTTCTAGTGCCATCTTGTAGGCTCTCCGTATGACTATGTCGATCTTGCTTTCCTCGCTCCTCTACATCTGCGAAAAGGCGCCACGTGCGCAATGTGGCAGAACACAAATGATTGAATTAGTCTGACGAGGCTTTCCTCTCTCACGAGGAATCTCATTGCATTTGCCGCTTTGCAGATGAGGTGGGTGATGGTGTCTCCATTTCTGCCGTTGTCCTCGACTGTCATTCCGAGCTCTCTGATTGTGTTCACCGTCGGGATCACCGTCCCTAGCTGCTTGGTTCTAATATTAATTTTCTCGCGTTCTCTCCTAATTCTTTTCCTATGTTATCTTTTGCTCGGGAGGTACAGCAGGAGTTCGGAATTGCTCGGTGAGCATTGAAGGCCCGTACCCTCGCGGCAGTCTTCAATCGCGTCGATGGCTGTTTGTAGGGTTGCTTCTATGTGGGCGTCGCTGCCCCCGCAAACCCACCGCGTGATGTCGTCCGCGTAGATTGTGTGCTTGACTCCCTCGATCTGTTCGAGTTTTTATGCGACTTGTATCATCACGAAATTGAATAGCATCGGCGATATGACGGAGCCTTGTGGTGTGCCCGTGCTGCCGAGGTTCTTCTCGTCCATCTTAAGGTCGCCCGCTTTCAGATCGACTGTTGTGTTCGAGAGAAAGTCCTTGACGTAGTTATACGTCCTCCCGCCCATGTTCAGTCGGGATATCTGCCTCCGGATTGTTGAGTACTTGACTTTATCAAAGGCACTCTGCAGGTCGAGACCAAGTATTGCCTTGGTATCTTGGAGTCTCCGTCGATGACCTGTTGTTTCAGCTGAACCATGGCGTCCTGAGTGCAGAGGTGTACTCTGAAGCCGATGGTTGTATCTGGGTATAGTTCTTTTTTTTCGAGATACTCCTGCCATCTGCTGAGCAGGACGTGCTCCAGCACCTTTCACACGCACGATGTGAGCGAGATCGGGCGGAGGTTGCCGGTACTCGGTGGCTTGCCTGGCTTGGGGATTAGTATGAGGTTGGCCTTTTTCCACTTCTTCGGGACGGCACTACTTTTCCAGCACTTGTTGTAGTACTTTGTCCGGCTCTCGATACATTTGTCGTCCAGGTTTCAAAGTTTCAAAGTTTATTTCAAAAAATGCAATAATCTGCGATTACATAATGTAAGTATACGAGAGGAGGTCCCAAGGTAACAAACCGTGGGTGGGACCTCCTATGCTTCTACACCATAAATTACGAGCATATAAAAAGACGTAGTTGGAAGTTAGCAATTCATTAGCACGTAACGGTAAAAAAATAGTGGCAATACAGAAACAAGTCAAAAGCAAACAATAGCAAAGTATGCATAGAATATGGCTCCACTGTATATACTGCACATACCTAATGAGAGCAAACCATTCTAGAAAAAGAAAAAAAATGAAAAAACAAGTACAAACATTTTCATTAGAAATAATTTATACATGAGTACACGCAAACAACAACAACAAAAAACAAGAGGCCAGAAAATGTTCTTCACAACCAAAACCAGTAGTACTGGCATAGCCTAATTCCTTTTATTCCAGTAAATGCAGTGTAAATACTTTTTAAAGCAGAACACGGATTTAGAGTTTTTAAGGTCAATGCTTAAAGTCTTTCAAAAGCTTATTGCGGAAAATGCGATAGTTTGTTTTCCATAATTTCTTCATACTTTGGGTAATGACAGGTTATTTTGAGACGCTAAACGTCTATTATTACGGTTGGACATTAAATAAAAAGGGAACATGTCTAGTACAAGGTCATTATTTATTGCGCGAAATAACATGATGGCAAGACTATATGCATATAATTTAGAAAGGTGAAGAATATTCAACTGAGAAAATAGAGGCGACGATGGTGATAGACGGGGCGAGAAAGTAGTGATACGCATGACCTGTTTTTGGATCTTTTCTAACGGGGTAATGTAAACATTGTATGGACCTCCCCAGGATGAAATTCAATAGTTAAGTGACCGTGGATGAATGCAAAACACAGACAAGTGAGAGTTCGAACGTTAAAGAAATGCCTTGCCCTTAGAAGTGCACTTACTCTGTAAGAAATTTTTTGCAGGTAGAGACAACATAAAAACGGAATTTTAGGTGCATGTCCATAATGATACCCAGGAAAGAAGCCTTTTAATGTAACGGAATCGGTTGAGAATTGATATTCAAAGATGAGATGGCGCCCAATTTTCTTTGAGGAGAATAGAAGGGTACGAAACAGGTCTTCGAGACTTTGATGGAAATTTTAT
The DNA here is from genome assembly GCF_048455015.1 of Haemaphysalis longicornis. NCBI lineage: Eukaryota > Metazoa > Arthropoda > Arachnida > Ixodida > Ixodidae > Haemaphysalis > Haemaphysalis longicornis. Next base: position 178,149,076 of record NW_027526385.1, on the reverse strand, counting down.
TTGCATGACACCACTGCTCGAGGGAGAGGAGGTCTAATTGTAAATTAGAGATAAGGGAATCGATATCCTGATGGTGTGATAAAACACTGGTGTCGTCGGCATAAAGTATACAAGTAGAATAGGACAGGCACAAAGGAAGATCACTAATGTAGGTTAAAAATAACATGGGGCCTAGGATAGAACCTTGTGGAACACCCCTGTTTGATATTACCCATGCGGAATTATGACTGTTGATGGAAACAATTTGATACCTATCTTTAAGAAAACTTTTTATAACAGTTAGACCTGGACCAGTTATGCCATATTATTCCAATTTTTAAACAAAATGCTGTGATTAATGGTGTCAAAAGCTTTTGATTAGGACCGCTCCCGAGATGTTACCTTCATCAATGTAAGATTTAACCTTATCAGTAAAAGTAGCAATGGCAATGTCAGTTGAGAAACCTTTTCGGAATCCAAATTGGTTGGAAGTGAGAATATTAAACTTGTTGAAATACCTAGACAACCTTACCTCTATTAGTTTTTCTAGAATCTTGTCGAAAAAACAAAGAATGTAAATTAGCCTATATTTTTCGGGGTTTGTAGAATCACCTTTTTTAAATACAGGAACAACCTTAGCCCCTTTTAGGAGCTGTGGGAAAATTCCGGTCTTAAATACACAGTAAAAAATGTGACTCGGTACGTGCGATATAGGTTTACTAATGATAACATGATTGCCATGAATACCATCTAAGCCAGGGCCTGTTACATTTAGTGTGCTAAGAATGGACTCAACTTCCTGCGGACAGGTGGGGTTCAAGAAAAAGATTGCAAACTGCGATTGAAAGGCTGAGCGTAATGCGAAACCGTGGCGATATGCACATTGCGGAAAAAAATATTCGCAGAAGGCATTTGCGATTTCTGCGGGTTCAGTCATAACGGATACATCCTTACGTAGAGTAATTACTCTGTCCGGTTGTTGGACCTAATTTAAAAATTCATTAAGTATTTCTTATTTTTTCTTTACGTCATTGCCACACTCCTGAAGGCATTTTTCGTAATAGTTACGTTTAGCTCTCTTGAGCACAAGAGAAAGGATTTTACACCATAATTATTTAGCCGCATTTTAAGTTTGTCATTAAATGGTTGTCCTTTAGTTTTTTTTCTTATGTTATCCTTCTTACGCAAGGAACGTAGGAGAGAAGTTGTAAGCCATGGTGCGCGCGGACTAGAGTATTTTCGATTGGACTGATTTACGGTAGTGCAGTTATTACCCGAACAATTAATGACAGTGCAAAACTGGTCCAAGGCAACTTCAGGGTCGAAACAGTTGATGATAGAGGACAAGTCAATGTTAGAAATCAAGTCGAAGTATTTTTCGTGGTCAAAGAAAGACCTGAAGTTCAGTTTATTGATGTTTACAGGTTGGTATCGAAGCACAGAAATACGGGGAAATGGTCTGTAATCAATGTCTCAATTGCACCAACAGTGGGGGAAGTGGAAAAGTTTGACAGAATGGGATCGAGTAACTAATCAGAACCCCTACTACTACACCTCGTGGGAACAGACATTAGCGACTGAAAACCGTAGCTAGAAAACAACTCATGTACTCTGAACAAACAGAATTGGAGGTATCAAGAATGTTAATGTCGGCAAAAATTATAACGTTTTTGTTTTCAAGAGATAGTAAATCAAGAACGAGTGAAAATGCACTAAAGAAAGCTGATAGTTCGGATGAGGGGGACCGATAAATTGTGCCGCAGGCAGTTTTACAACTGTTGTCACATGTTGAGAAAGTATCGAATTTTATTACCCAAACGGATACATTTCCCCACGTTAAGCGATAAGTCAGGTCGGTGTTTGTAAGCAATGTTTTTATGAATGTACAGACCAGAACCACCGTAAGGATCTTCGGAAAGATCGCAATATTCGGACAAATAACCGGGAATGTTGAGAAGGTTTTTATCGGAGGGCGTTAGCCAAGTCTCAGAAAAACACAACCGTGAAAAGCTGTGTTCCAGGGAATCAACGAAAGTGCTAATATTATCGTAGTTCTTTCTCAAGCACCGAGCCTTAATATGTATTGCGGATAGCCCTTGCAGATGACTCAAGGCATTTTTGGCGGGCTCAGGCGATACGTAAGACAGAAAATTTAGCAAATCATGAAAGTGGGTGAACCAGTGTTTACATGCTGAAACACCTTAGATCGCTTTCGCATGCGAGCCGGTACACTGGTTCTTCTAGTGTCTTTTGTGGCCTTGATAATACAACGATCCGTCCAGACGAACATCCACTTACGTTGCTTTTTGAGGTCGAGTGCCTTTGAGAAAAGTCGTTTATTGTCAGGCGTTACGTGCTCATTAACGTAAATCGGAGCCTCTTGAGAAGCAGGAAAGCCGAGATCACTGGTTTTGGGACGGCCATTGCGGGCTTTGGTGAGGTAATTCGAACGCTTACCACGGGGGAAGAACCGCAAAACGATGGTCATGTGTGTACTGTTACGCGTCGCAATCCTGTGAACCATGTCGATGTCCTCTGGTTTTAAGGGGCATCCCATCTTGTTCTCAAGACACGCCACTATCTTTTCACAGTCTTCCCCTTGCGTCACAGGTACGCCTTTTATTTCGAGATTGTTTAAGCGCGAATATTGCTCGAACTGCGCGACCTTGCGCATGAGCGTGTCATTGTTTTCCTCGAGTTTTTTTGTTTTGAGCAGCAAGGGCAGCGTTCTTGGTTTTTGCGGCCTCGAATTCTTTATTGATGTAATCCGTCGATTTCTTCAACTCAACAACTTCGTTCTCAAGCTTCCTAACATCAGCTGGGTTACATGTCACAACAGAAAGTTTCACAGAGTCGAGCGCGCGACTCAAATCAAGCAGTTTTGTTTCCACAGTATTCTTGAATTCTTCAAATTCTTTAGAAAGCGCAGCAACAGTGGGACCCGTGAGTGACTCGAGACAAGAAGTCCAGGCGGTTGGTACGCAATTGCGAATAAAACTATAATCACCTGCGTGCGTAGCTCATATCCGTGAACCGACGGCCGAAGGGACTGCTGCCTCGAATCGCTCGTTGGGTAGTGGTCAGTGAGGTGACGCCGTGCGCTTATGTCCTCCTGGAGAAGGCCTGTGGACGCAGCGACGCCTGATGCCCCGCAGAAGTTACTGCAGCTGATGACGCCACAGATGCCCAGTCGCAGCAAATCCATGAACAGGCATGCGCAGCTGCGACCGACTTTCCAGGCAGTAGACTGGGTGGGGCAACCTGCGTGCGTATGTTATATCGGTGAGCCGACGGCCGAAGGGACTGCTGCCTCGAATCGCTCGTTCTTGAGAGCTTTGTTCGAGGTGAGGTCCGGACCTGGTGCCGATCTGGTATTGAGCTCGTGCAGTGCCGTCCTGAACTCCTCGACGTCGATGTCTCTGTACAAGCGCTCATTGGATTCGCCTTGGTGTGTTCCGTGGTGTTCGGTTGGCGTTGTCGGGGTGTATTTGTCTCTCAGACGGCGCTCAACGTTTTGGGCTCCGTGCTTGGCGACCTCCTTGTGCAGCAATTTTTCCAATCGGTCCCTTTGGTGTGATTTGGTCTTGGTCTCATCAAAGAGGTGTTTGAGCAGGTTCCGGGTCCGACCGTTGTGCATCTGGCCATGAGTGGCGTTGCACAGCTCGTTCCACTGTTGCGTGCAGAGCGTCGGACAGTGCTCTTCGATCGTCCTGTTGAGTTCCGCCCCCTTCTTTCGTAATTTTCTGTTAAGCCGTTGTCCCTTCCACCTGTTTATTATGGATTTCTTGGCTTCTATGAGGTGGGCTACCTTGCTGTGTATCCTGTCGACTTCGACTTCGGTCTCGATTTCCCTGGTCGCGTTGCGCGTGTCCAGGGTGATCTTGTTAGACCATTTTTTTATGTCATCGATTTCTTCGTCTCCGCCGCTTTGTGCCCTGGCTTCTCTGAAATCGTTCCAGTAGATCCAGGTGTACTTCTTCCTGTTGTCGGCACGGCTACGGGTGGGTATGGTGACTTTTACTAGCGTGCGATCACTACCGAGGTCGTCCCCGGTGTTTGGCCAGGTGATCGGGGCTGTCTCGTCATTTTTCGCAAAAGTGAGGTCCGGGGGGGGGGTGTCTCTGGACACAGAGTTCCCAATTCTGGTTGGGTGTGCGGCATCTGTGATGAGTTTAAAGTTCAGCTCACTTGCGTTCAGCGCCAGGTTTCCCTTGATGTTACTTTTGGCGTATACCCATGCGGGGTCCATTGCGTTAAAGTCTCCGCAAGCGAGCAGTACGTGGTTGCCGTCTGCTTTGCTCGCCCTATGTAGGACGTTCCTAAATCTCTGTTGCTTTTGCGACGGGTTACTATATAAGTTTACGATGAAAATGCTGTCCCTTCAGTGTTTCTTCGGAATGCGTTCCCTTAGCGTGTGCTCGACGCTGACGTTGTTGAGTTCATATTCGACGAAGGTTAGACCCTTCTTACCAGGGTGCATACTCCTCTGCCACGTGCAGGGGCCGCATGCAGAGGGTACCCTGGGAGGGACTGTGTATTCGTGAGTGTCTCTTGCAGTAGCAGCACGTCCGGGTTCCTGCCGACTTGCTGGATGTACTGCCGGACGAATGCTCACTTTCCTTGGAAACCACGTCAGTTCCACTGCCACAACACTACGCTTGTTGTGCCGGCGGCCATGTTTGTCCCGGGTGGAATTCGTTGGGTGGGGCTTGGTTACTTGTGGTTGAACGAAGACGGCGTGGCTAATGATTAGTTGTACGTTCCTTTCGAGGACTATGAACATGTTTCTATGTTCCACGAGGGTGGTTTGAATAGAGTCTATGGCAGTCTTCATGGCCATCACCATGCTCTCGAGCCTCGCAATGTCTTCGACGCTGTTCTTAGCCTTGTGTGCCTGAACCGCTCGCTTCTAGTAGCCAGTTCTGGGACCCTCTCGCTCGTCTTACTGGTACCCGGCTGCTCGCTCTGATTTGTATTGTTTTCAGTTGTGTTTTTCTCTTCCAGCCTTCTGTTGAGTTCCTGGATGGTGGGCTTCAAGGCTGCATTTTCTCTTTTCATGGCTGTGTTTTCTTCCCACAGTTCCTTGAACAGCTCATACATTTCATTCTTGCTCACTTGGCTGGATTTTTTCTTGGTTTCAGTTCACTTTCCTTTCATGGCCCCTCGTGCTTTGTCGGCCCAGCTCACTCTGTCCTGTGACTGACACGACCACCTGGGTTTGGAGCGGTCGGCGCTACAGCTGTGTTTCCTCTGCTTGCCCTCTCTCGACTGCGAGCGATTCCTGGAAGGCGTTCTTGACTTGTGCGCAGCTAGATTTCCGAGCGCCGGGAATTCGCGTTCGCTATCAAGTGGGTTGGCAACCTTCCGTCGCTCGCATTGCCTCCTGCGTACGATGTACGGTGTCTTGTACCTCGCCTTGCACTCTCTGTGGCGGTTGGGTGTGTGCCGCCGCAGAGTTTGCACTTGGGTGTGCAGGGGTGACCCTCCTCGGGGTTTTGGAGTCTGCATCCCACGCATACGCAGGCGGTTGTTGTTGGGCATACGTCTTTGAGGTGCTCGATGCGTCCGCACTTATGGCAAACCTCGATTTGTTTTTTGTACAGGTGGCGGATGAAGTCCAGTCCTGAATCTGACGAAGTTGGGGTCTTGCAAGCCCTCGAAGGCTACGATGACAGTTGTTGTGCTGCTGATTTTTCTGTCGCCACGGCCGTTGGATTTCTCCCATTTACTACCATGACGTCAGCTTCTCTTGTGCTTATCCTGGTTGGGATGCCTCTGATCACCCCCTTGACGGTGTCATGAGGGTCGGCGCAGTAGGCGCTGACTTCATATGGTTTGCCTAGAACGTTTATCTTTCGAAGGCCTTGGTAGCGTGTGGCGTTTTCTTCTTTTGATGTACTAACCACGATGATGTTCTCTGGAAATTTAGGGCACAGGATGTCCTCGCTGTCTTAGTTGTTGTTGAAACCAGCCGCTCGTTGGATAACCAAGAAGTCTTCCGTGGCCCCTAGCTTGGCGATGTGAAGGTCGCCTCTTGGTGGTATGATGATCTTTATTTCGTCCAGCGGTAAGGCTGGCATTCTTGCGGCTTTGATTATCGAGGCCTTGACGTTCTTGTTACCTCTCGCTGCTTTCTTGGCTTGGGTATTCGCCACAGTGGGCGTCGAGCTCGCGTTGCGCTGTCGGCGACTCGACACGCGTTCACCCGCAAGCTTCCATCCTGCATCTCGGAAAAAATCCTCAGGCGAAATTTCTTCCCCTTCGACTTGCTTGCACACACATCTTGGCTTCGAGGCTCGAGGAAGCCATTGCATAACCGCCACCGGCCGGCTAACTCTTGATTTAGGGTTACCGTGGCGGCCACCGCTTCGAAACTTCCCGGATTCGTAAAATGAGAAATAATGGCTTCCCAGGGGAAAATCTGGTCTCCCGGTGATCTCGTGGAGAATATCTGTCCATTGGTACTAGTTTAGTGGTCTTGCATCCACTTGGCGCGTCGGAGAACCGGTACTTGGTGGAGCCGACGCGAAGCACGATTGCATCGGTTGGCCCGCTGGTGGCCAATCGCGATGGAGAGAGAGAGAGAGAGAGAGAGAGAAAACGTTTATTGAAACAACAGGGACGGGGTAGGGGAGAAAAAGAGTTAGGAGCTGTGGGCGGCCATCCTATTCCGGTAGGCCGCGCGCCGCGGCTGCCATCTTCACCCGAGAGATCAGGGCCTCCTGGTCTTCGAGCTAGCAGCTCTGCAACGCGCACTCCCACTGCTCAAGGGTAGGGGATCTGGGTGGTGTAAAATTTTTTTTCTGCAGTGGATGTAGTATTTCATTTTCTATCGCAAAATGAATTATATATAATTTTTAATGAAGGGAAGCTGCAAATATCACTTATCTATAGATTTTCTGTCTCATCTATGCATAATGTGTTGTTCTTGTTCACCAATGTTGACAAGTATGAACATCGCCACCGGACGTAGACGTTTAGATTTGGCTGTGGGTATATAAACCTATTGTGCAGCTTCTGTTTTACTTTTATTGGGCGGTTGAATCGAATTACACAGAGACAGACCAACCAACATACATGAAGGGGAAAATTTTCGCGTTCAAGTGGCCCAATAAACACAATCGTCTTTGAAATATGTTGGGAATAGTCACGCATACAATCACCCCGAGTGTGTGTAGAACCTGGAGTGAAGACCCAAAATACGCCCCTGAAATATCTGTCCAAGTATTGTGGATGCAATGTTTAAAGAGTTTCATTTTATTAATGAGCAAGCATAGCTGTCATGCATTACATTTTAGCAATCAATAAAATCATAGCGCAAGTATTCACACCTGATTCAACAAAAAAAATATTTTGTTCTTAGCGGTCGAAGATTGCCGAATGTCTAGGAAAGCTGGAAAACGCGTTGACCGCACGCAATAGAACTCATGGCAATTTGTAACTGTTGAAAAGTAAGCGTTGTTTCATAATTTGGGGTTAAGCACTCAATGACTAAAAAAACATAGCGAGGAATATGCTGGGGCCATTACCTACTGCTCTACTCTTTACTGTGTGCTTGTTCTATTTTTGCCTTTGCAGTCTTGACCTTCAACCCATAGTCGACGCCGCACCACAAGAAACGGGTTTCGAGTGAAAAGTCAGGGTGGACTCAAGGAGATTTCATGCCTGAAATTTTCTTTCCGAAATGGGAACAAAATTTACTTAATGAGAAGAGTTATGAAATGTGTGAAGCAATGGCAAGAAAAATAACTTTGGTTATGAAATACTGAAAAGGAATACGATATGGTTGATCCAACGTTATCTGTTTTTTTTTTTTTTTCATGTTTCTTCTCGCTTACGGTTGTGTACCCAAATTACCACAATATGACAGCAACCATTTCACCCGCTTAGCAATAAAACGGTTCCTAAGTTGTGAATTAACCTGCTCTTCTTGTTTGCATTATTATTGTACCAAGCATTTTCAGAAAACGGGCTACTCCAAGGAATTGTTAGACAACGCCATTTAAACAAAAACGGTAAAAACTGTATTAGGGAAACAAAAATCGAGCATGCTGTTGTTTTGATGTGCCCAACTGGTTTTATGTTATTTAAAAATTGGTTTCTGGATTTATAGAAAAACCAAATTTACCCGCAGCAATTTCAAAGCAGTCACTAGTACTTGACAACGTGAATGCTTTTTTGCCTAAATGATTTATTACACACCGAGCAAACATTGAATAACCCTCGCATGACAGCTTGCATCTGTAGCGTTCTCTGAGTTCATCATACATTTCGCGAACAACCAGACAAGAAGGCGAATTCCAGCGTGACTATGACTTACCATGAACTGAAATGTTTGCTAGGCTTGAAATGATGATATGCAGGCATTTGGTTGAAGTTAAACCTAGACAAAAACTCCTTGTCGCGGTGACTTGCCCACAGTTTATATAACCTGGTGACATCTGTGCGGTATATTACTATAGCGAAGGAGCTCCCCTTGTGCTGCTTCAATCGCCCGGTGAGGCGGTGATGTAGAAACGATTGCGGGCAAACGAGGATATACTCGCTCGTGACGAAGAAAAGAGATCCATTGGTCGTTTGTTGGTGATAAGTTGGTGTCACTACCGTTTATAGCGAAATGTTGTTTATGCGTCTTATGAGCCTGAATTTTTCCGTACGTGCGTAATATCCACCTGATGGCCTGTATCAATCATCTTCATGGCCCACGCAATAGCCGCAACATACCCAAATGCTTGCGGGATACCTGGTAGAGGAACTTCGAGGTTGTAACAAAAAAATGCACGCATCTCCACGAAGTGAATCGTGACGAGTGGGCGAAGAACTGGGAATCGTTCTTGCCGTAAATCACCCGTGGCATTGCCCACTCGCGCAAGTAAATGAGTGACAACGCGTGTGTACAGTATATGCAATTCCAATACAATCCGATACAATTCCATTTAATCCAATCCAATGCAATCCAATGCTCCTCGCCCGTGCGCAACACTGTGTACACGGACGCCAAGGGACAAGCCACGGACAAGGCGAGGTCCTAAGGGGCTTCGCACCTAACAGTGAAGGAGTGTGGCAGTCGTGAAGAACAGCGACCGGTCACTGGTCTACAGCCTAGCCATGATTATTCTGTCCCGCACAACAGGGAAACCAGTCCACAGTTCTTCCGCCAATCCCTCGGACATACCATGACATTCCACAGCATCAGCGTTTGAGCTACCATACTCTTCCTCCGCCGCACAAACAGATAACCAAAGACGAAGCTGTAGAAACGCGTTTACTCCAGACAAGCACAAATCCACATCCCAGCCTCCTGCACACGACGTACCGTGCATTCACCCGCCAAATAAGTGCCCCCTATGCGGCCGGCAAAAAGCTACGCTTTACCACAGCATCCCGTGGGCCTGTTCTGAAGCTACGACAGTGCCTGGGAACGACAATCCATGGACCGACCAGTGGGAAGCCATGCTGTCGAGCTCGAACCTGGAAGATCAGCGCAGACTGGCCAAGAGGGCCTGGATGCCACCCAATGTTACAGCGGCTTTGGAGGAAGGGCTCCTCTCTCTTGGGAAGACGATTTACATTTGCCATGAATGGTGTCTTCGTCCTCATCCTCCCCTATTTGGGCGCACTTCTAGGATGTGTGATCCTGTGTTTTTTACGTGTTTTGCACTTATTTGAATCACAAGGTGATTTAGATTGAATTTGCATCGACAAGCAGGACGGCAGGGAATTGTATGGTTTGCGCTTATACCATAGGTGAGCCGATTGCGCCATTAAGACCAAGTTTACGGGGATGGTGCCGGAAGGTGCCCAAGAGTTATGAGTGCTACATGGAGATTTTCTTCTTGGGAAAAACTCCCACTATAAACGAGATGGCTATACATTTTGAGCACTGCAGAAAGATTTATAGATAGGTTTCGGAAAGGTAACGTGTCGCCCACGAACTCTTGAAATCATTCAAAGGTAAAAACTGCTGTGGCTGGCGATTACGATACCCCTTAAGGCGAAAATTATGTGCAGCTAAACTGAGCTGGTTCTCTCGACGGCAGCGATGGTGAGCCTCTGCGTAGGCGGCGCGAAGTGCGTCTCCGAAAGGAACCGCCAACTGCACCTTAGGAAGCGTACGTACATCATCGTCCCCGCGGACACCGCGGACTGCCCTCCACCGAACCCGTTCGCCATATTTTCCTCCGCCGTTTTCTTTCTGTCGTAACCCGCTCGGTTACAACGCCCTCGCCGTGCCCGTGCCCGTGGCCCTCGCCGCCGCCACAGCGCAGTAGCGGTGGCCAAAGTCCTGCGCACTAAAAATGACACGACCCAAATTACAGGTCAGTTCCGGCACATTTAAAATAATGGTCAGTATACCCACACTGTATGAGTAGCTAATTTGTTTATCATTGTTTTGGGTGCTGGCATTTCCTGTTTCTCAGAAAACCACATGCGATGCCACCATATTTTCTTACTGCTAAACGTGAAGCAAAAATTATCAATGGGAACTGTTGCTGCAGCACATCTATTACAGAGGGAATTTACAGGTCGATTAGGTTGACATGAAGGAGGAGAGTTGGCAATTTGGGAACTGCTGCGGGCTTATAAGATAAGAGTAATTTTCATTCTGGTCGTTATCTTTTATCCCGTTTCCAATGGTCGTGCAAAGGCAACCTTGGAGAAAGTTGGCCCATGGTTAGAGCAGCTCGAAAGAAGACCAAGAGTGAGAAGAGAAAACACAAAACACGGTGCTCGCAACTGAATTTTTTTCCGGGAAGCGGTCATACTTCTACTTGTACGTCACAAAGAAAAGAAAAACCGTCATGACCAGCGTATATATGCAACCTTTTTTGACAACAGTACGAAATAGGGACAAGTAACGCAGTTTTTACAGTGATCTGGGCTCATGATCTCTCGTGCAAGATTGTCACGCTGCTTGGGTACAAATGCAGTGCTTTAAAAGCCTGGAGCATATGCACACCTAGGCGTATGCGAAGACATGTGGGCGAAAGAGTCGTTATCCACCGACCATTCATGTTTCCTTAGCGTACCATGAAGCGTACCAGGTACGCCACGACAATTGTAGAGTTATTTGTGGGTGCGGTCGTTGCTCGTCGGCTTAGATCGAGTAAAACAAGAGCAGTCCAAGACGAGGGGGGGGGGTGTGGGGGGGCGTGGTTGTTTCAATACAAGACCGTAAACTTCTTTGTGTAATAATGAGAGAATATCCACTTAGAATAAGTCTCACGAATGTAATTTTGACGCGATGTATTCATTGACCAATGTTTGCCCAAAACACGGGATTAAATTAAGTCCAGATGGAACGCCTGAAGGGGTTAGGTCGCCGTAACGCTGGTCTTAAGGCGAACGCTTTACTTATCTATGTATGTAACGCATAATGTACAAAAAATGCGTGTGTCAGAAGAGAGAGAGAGGTGAACATTATTGAGCCAAGCTCTGTTACGGGGAAGGCTGTGACAAAAGGCGACGCAGCGGGCCCCAGGAAACGGAAGCACCAGCGGGAAAAGGTAGGCAACTGCTTCGCGTGCAATGCGAGCCCCTGGAGAAATGAAGGCAGTGACAGGGTTATCAGGAGGCTGCTGGCGACGACGAGCCAGCAGAACAAGCTTCGGAAGGTGGTGTCGAGGGAGCTGCATGGTCAAGTGGTGACGGCTTCGGCCGTAATGTTCAAGAAAGAGTGCAACAGATCACTACAAGGTTCAACTACGCTTTCGCTTTTATATTGCGAGTAAGTTGTAATAATCCACATATGTTTGTTTTTCGCATCTGTTACCTTTTATAGATTGGGCACGTGGAACTGGTGAAGCGATCCTGCATGACATGCACATTCCTCTGCTTCTGCGGGCAATGCCATGTGCAGTTGCCTTTTTTGCAAAAGCTTACGACGCTGGAACTACAGCACATACGCGGACGCAAGACACAACACCTTTCCTCGACAGAATGAAAATACTGTGTACTGATTTCTACGGAGCAAGCCAAGCTGTGGTCTCCAAAACAAGTATCGACGCTCTGAAAAAACTTGGGGTTGGACCTGTACAAATAGAAAGATCGCACAGACTGGGAAAGCATAGAGTGGTGGACACACCCGCTAATTGCTCATTTGGTATCAAACAGAAACGAGCCGTCTTCGTAAGTACGGGAAAACTTAAAGGGAGTAAAATTATAATCTCGGGTTTTTTTTAAGTGCAATGCACTTCTTAAGCGACCCTGAACCTGCGTCCACCGGCGATGTCCGCATCACATACCCGCGTGGGGGATTGGCCAGGAATCTCCTCGTCTTCCTTGGCAACGGGGGGAGATGGGCGCGCGCTGCCTGGCCGCTGACATGGCACATACCCACGTGGGGGATTGGCCAGGAATCGGGCGTGAGAAGGGCTAATGCACCCGCTTAAAGGAGTACTGACACGAAATTTCAAAGCTGAGATCCGCTTTAGCAATCAAGTACAACGACAACACAAATAGGTGTCTGTGAATAAATGCATCTTTCTTTCTTTGTAGTTGTGTGTGTGTGTGTGATCTCTCTTTCGCGAACATTACCGAACCGCACAAATTCAACTCGTGCAATCGCACTTTCACATTCTTCCCCTCGGGGAAATGCGGGGAATTTTTTTTAGAAAAGATGCGCAGGAAACGGGAAATCTTTGGCAACAGAAACATGATATCTTGGTAAATGGCGAGAACCTTAATGGGAGTGAAATTTCAATCTCGGATGGTTTTTTTTAGAAAAGGTGCGCAGGAAACGGGAAATCTTTGGAAACAAAAAAATGAAGTCTTGGTAAATGTGGAGGAACTTAAAGAAAGTAAAATTTTATTATCAGAGGTTTTTTTTTTACAAAAGACGCGCGAGAAAAGGGAAATCTTTGGATATAGAAACATGACGTCTTGGTAAATGCGGAGAAATTCACAGGGAGGAACATTTAAATTTTGGAGGATTTTCTAGGAAAGATGCGCAGGAAACGGAAAATCTTTCGAAAGAGACACATGACGTCTTGGTAAATGGGGAGAAACTTAAAGAGAGCAAAATTATAATCTCGGAGGGTTTGTTTTTTGGACAAGATGCACAGGAAACGGGCAATCTTTGGAAACAGAAACAGGACGTCTTGGTAAATGCGGAGAAACTTAAAAGGAGTAAAATGTTATTCTCGTAGGTTTTTTTTTGAAATGATGCGCAGGAAACGGGCAATCTTTGGAAACAGAAACATGACTTCTTGGTAAAGGCGGAGAAACTTAAGGGGAGAAAAATTTTAAACTCGGGGGGTTTTTTATACACCTTATCAAACATATACTCACGGCTGCTTGTAACCCAGGTGCTCCTCCTTGCCTGGATACACCGCCCATCCAACACCATCGACAGACCAGCGACAACTGAGGACACCCCTGCCGGCGAGCAATGGTGCTGCCCGAGCCCTGCCAATGACCTTAAATTCCTACACTTCGACGAATTCGCCCCGCCAAATCTCGGCGATGTTGCGGACTTCGGCTGGCAACCGGGGACAGCATCGGCACTACATAAGCAGCCTTCAACTTACCTGCCAGTGGGGCTCGACACCGCATCGAACATGTACTCAGGCTGCTTGTAACCCAGGTTAGTTACTTAAAAAACAGCCTCTGCTTTCGCAGCTCTGACCGCTGTATTGTAGCGGTGTTCCGCCCCATTGACACTTGCTGTCTGTTAAAAAATGTTTCCACGTGCTTGCTTTGTGCTTATCAGACTATTATCATGAATATGCTTCTGCTGCTATCTGGAGATATCGAGACCAACCCAGGGCCTGATAGCGTCGCTGCAAGTTCCACGCAAACAGAAACAATTGAAACTTCGGCCCTTTTGGAAGCAATACAGCGCAGTGAGCAAGGAAACTGCAGCTACGAAACAAACTTGTCCAAATGGGAGGAGGGCATTGAATCTAAGCTGAACAACATAGAGAAAGGGGTGAAGTGCCTTGAACAGGAAAAAAATCAATTCCAATGTAACCCCTCGTCTTTAACAAATTCGCAGGGCAACGCCTTCATTCTAACCCAAGACAGCGTTGCTAAAAGCGGCTTCGATTGAAGCCGAGCACCGATTCCGCAGGAACAACCTCTGACTCTTCGGGATTCCAGATAGCCAAACAGAGACATGGGCTGAATCGGAGGAGGCCGTCGTTGGCTTGTGCGCGACGCCTTTGAACATAACGACTGACACAAATCAACTGGAAAAGGCGCACAGAATCGGTAGTTCCCAGCCGAATAAAAATCGACCCATTGTTGCTAAGTTCGGCCGCTTTAAACATAAAGATTTAATCTTAGCATCCAGTGTTAAACTAGAGGATGCAGACTTTGCTGTTCGCGAAGACTTCTCAGCTTCGGTCCGGCATGCACGACGGAAGCTTCATGAGTTTGCCAGGTAGCACGATAGTAAATTTCAGCTATGTTTTAAGAAGCTACTCCAAGGTGGGCGCACGTACGTTTATGATGCAGAGAGTGACACGGTTGTTCAGGCAAAATTATAGCTGTAGAATCGCGCAAACGTATCTGATACCACCATGCATGCCTCAGGCCGAGAAGCCCGAAACCACGAGACAAAACTAAACGTTTCAGTTGTGAACTGCCCGAGCATTAAAAATAAGAATGATACACTGGCAGCATTACTTGCTGCAGTTGAGGCAGATATCATATTCGGCACCGAGTCTTGGCTTGACGATACCGTCAATTATTCGGAAGTTTTTCACCTTCATTTGATGTCCACCGTTGCGATCACAATGCGCACAGTGGGGGCGCTTTTGTTCTAGTGGATAAAAGTTTGCCCAATACCCCTCTGGCTCGTGGCAAATGGTTGCGAATCAGTTTGGTGCAATGTTTCACTCCTGATGGTGAACATATCGCATTTGGTTCCTTCTACCTTGGCCCCAGCAACATTTCTTTAATGCCGTTTAACATATTGTTACGAGGATAGAACAGGGAACACAATGTATTCACGCTATTCCAGTATTTACTGTAGACAGCACGGCAAGCCGGAATCTGACGTGATCCTCGTCTTCCTTCACGAGCCCAAAAACGTCCCTCGTCGTCGTCGTCGTCATTCACTTCACCGACGGGTAACATAACCCCCCGGGACGAGGCGCCGTCCCGGCGCACTTTACAGAGCTGTTAGGCTGGGGAAAACATATGGCTTGAGCCGGACAACATGCACAATGTCTGTTGGGGGATGGGCAGGCGAGGACTGGAGTGGAGATATCTCGTAAGTCACATCAGTGACTTGGCGCACGACTCGATAAGGGCAACAGTAGCGAGGAAAGAGTTTAGCGGAGAGGCCCACACGACGCGTAGGTGTCCACAGAAGCACAAGGGTACCTGGATGAAATTTGGGTGTGGAACGGTGCTTATCGTAGCGAAGATTGCTGGAGGCCTGGGATGTCGTAAGACGGGTGCGTGCAATTTGACGAGCCGCGTCGGCCTTGGCGATGACGTCGCGGGCATATTCAGTGGGGCTTGCCGCCGAGGGAATCAAAGTGTCCAATGGCACGTTGGGGTGTCGACCGTAGAGTAGGTAAAACGGGGAATACCCCGCAGTGTGGTGGCAAGGAATTGTACGCGAAGGTCACGTACGGCAGAGCACCGTCCCAATCACGGTGGTCGGGGGAGACGTACATAGATAGCATGTTGGTCAGGGTTTGATTGAGTCGCTCCGTTAAGCCATTTGTTTGAGAATGGTAAGCGGTTGCCAATTTATGTTTAGTCGAGCACGAGCGGAGAATGTCAGCGATCACTTTGGAGAGGAAGTAGCGGCCACGATCAGTAAGCAGCTGCTTAGGGGCTCCGTGGATGAGAATGACGTCGTTGAGCAGAAAGTCTGACACGTCGGTGGAGCAGCTGGTAGGAAGAGCACGGGTGATGGCATACCGGGTCGCATAATCCGTGGCCACCGCAACCCACTTGTTACCTGCTGTCGACGTAGGGAATGGCCCCAAGAGGTCGAGACCTACTCGGAAGAATGGTTGGGACGGCACCTCCAATGGTTGAAGGGGCCCAGCTGGGAGAGAAGTTTGTGTTTGCGGCGTTGGCAGGTGTCGCAGGCGTTAACGTAACGTTTCACAGCACGGTATAAACCCGGCCAAAAGAAACGACGCTTGATACGGTCGTAGGTGCGAGCTACGCCAAGATGTAAAACTGTGGGATGATCGAGGAACTGTTGAAGTATGTCTAGGCGAAGTTGTTTTGGTACGACCGGTAACAGCTCAGGTACGTCGCAGGAGAGATTTCGTCGGTATAGAGTACCGTCTTGGAGGTGATAAAGGCGGCACGACGGGTCCGAGAGGTTAGAGGAGAGAGTGTCGATTAGGGACCGTAAGGAGTCGTCGCGGCGTTGTTCATCGGCCAAATGGTGCAAATCGGAGATGGCAAAAACGACGGCGTCGGTGTCATGGGAGATGATGTCGGGCTGATCGACGGGATAACGGGACAAACAGTCTGCATCTTGGTGTAATGTTCCATATTTGTGCACAACAGAGAACGTGTGCTCCTGGAGACGCAGAACCCAACGTCCGAGGCGGCCAGTAGGATCTCGTAACGACGAAAGCCAGCAAAGTGCATGGTGGTCAGTGACCACAGAAAAATCTCGGCCGTATAAGTATGGGCGGAATTTAGCTACGGCCCACACAAGAGCCAGGCATTCGCGTTCAGTTATTGAATAGTTGCGCTCCGAGACAGAGAGAAGGCGGCTGGCATAGTAAATCACTCGGGTGTGACCGTGCTGTTGTTTAGCGAGGACAGCTCCGATACCGTAGCCGCTTGCATCTGTGCGGAGCTCCGTAGGGGCAGAAGGGTCAAAATGTACCAAGATGGCAGGTGTGGTCAGCAGGGTAATAGGAGTAGAGAAAGCGTCTGCTTGCAAAGGTCCCCAAGAAACGGGAACGTTCTGTTTCAGTAGGTCCGTTATGGGTCGGGCAACATCGGCGAAGTTCTAAATGAAGTTCTAACAGAGCCCCACGAAGCTGCGGACATCTGTCGCAGACATAGTCTGGGGAAAGTCTTTGACGGCACGGATTTTAGCAGGGTCGGGCTGAATGCCAGTGCCATCAACGAGATGACCAAGGATGGTAAGCTGTCGCCGTCCGAAATGGCACTTTGATGGGTTAAGTTGAAGGCCGGCGGTACTAAATATCGCGAGAACTGCGGAGAGGCGCTGAAGATGGCTTTCGAACGTTGGTGAAAAAACAATAACATCAACTAGATAGCACAGGCACGTATGCCACTTAAGGCCATGAAGGAGCGAGTCCATCATGCGCTCGAAGGTTGCTGGCGCATTGCATAACCCAAAAGGCATGACTCTAAACTGGTAAAGTCCGTCTGGCTTGATAAAAGCGGTTTTCTCTAGGTCCAATTCGTCCAGAGTAATTTGCCAATACCCTGAACGCAGGTTGATCGATGAGAAATATTGTCCCGAAGACAAGGACGACGCAGTTGTCTTGAAGGAGAAACAAGTTTATTGGGGCGAACTTGTGCTCCCCTAACAACTCAAAAGAATACAGAGGCGGCGAAGCAGCGGTCAACAAAGTGACTTGCGTCGGCGAGCGTGTGCAGAATAGAATGCCGCGGCGTCTGCTGTGCAGGTTTTTATCTTTCGGCGCGAGAGTTTCTGGAACCGTCGATTCACATCCAGAACATTGTAGATCACAGAAGATTATTCTGGGCTAGCGGCGTTAGGGCGAAACACTCTGCTTATCTGAATAAGATAGCCCGTGCGGCATAAAAATAAACAGTGGAACACGCGCTTCGCATAGGACACAGATAATAGAGCCGGGCGTGGCCGGGCATTAAAAACAAACAATAAATAAACCCGTTCATGGTTCGCGGCAATATTGAGCACCATGAAGGGAATCGAGGGCATCATCGATGCGGGGCAACGGGTATACGTCTTTTTTGGTTATCTTATTCAGGTGCCGATAATTCACACAGAATCTCCAGGTGTTGTCTTTTTTCTTCACTAAGACGACGCGCGACGCCCATGGACTAAACGAGGGCTCCATAATGTTTTTAGCGAGCATTTTGTCAACTTCCTGTTGAATAACTCGGCGTTCGCTTACAGACACACGGTATGGGCGTCGACGGATAGGGGTTGCGTCGCCGGTGTTAATGCGGTGCCTCACTAGAGTGGTCTGGCCTAAGGGTCGTTTGCCGAGATCAAAAATGTCACGATAACGGGTCAACACGAGGCGAAGGTCCTCCGCTTGTGCAGACGGGAGACCTGCGGCGATCATCTGGTCAAAAGGGTCGTCAGAAGAAACAGAAGGGTGTGGACGGACCATGTGAAGATGACGGGGACACGGACGCAGACAAACTGAAGATATCTGAGCGTGTCAATGGAGAAAGAGTTGCAAGAGGCATTCTAATTGATAGGATTTGGGGAATGTGGCCGAAATTGAGAACAGGGATGCAGATTTGGTTGTTTTGAATTGTCACAACGGTATGAGGAAGGGTCACGTCACGTGTGAGCAAAATGTCCGTGATAGGCGAGATGATGTAATCCCCTTCTTCAACTGGGGGGCAAGGCGACAAAGGGACGCAGGTGGCAGCTTGTGGCGATGACCTGACGAATTTCGTGAAGCGGAGGCGGGAGGGCATGTCGTCGACCGTTGTAGCTGATTGCGGAAGTTCAAGGCGCACGAAACCCGAGGCACAGTCAATGAGGGCAGAGTGTTCCCCCAAAAAGTCCAGGCCCAGTATGAGGTCATGGGGAGATTGCGGCAGCACATGGAACAAAACGGAAATGGGACGGTCGTCTATTGTTACGCGTGCAGTGCACATTCCGAGTATAGTAGGGACTCGTCCATCGGCGACACGCACCATGCGAGGTGGAGCAGGCGTCATAACTTTTTTAAGTTAATTTCGAAGTCTTGCACTCATGACAGATATGTGCGCGCCTGTGTCAACTAATGCTTGAACCGGGACGTCATCGACTTGCACATTGATAAGATTGGGCCGGGCAGGTTCAGTGGACAGAGGATTTGAGGGCGGGGTCGTCCATGCAGCGCTACCTCTCGGCGTTGCACCATTTAGTTTTCCGACGATGGGGGGCTGTTATAGGCGGCAGAAGGCGAGCGGCGAGCTTGCGGCGAAGGCGACTGGCGGCGGCGAGGGGAAGGGGAGCGGCTAGTTCGGGACGTGGAGGAAACCGCGGGGAAGTTGTCTTGCGCCTGGTAGGACGGAGATCGATGAGAGGGAGTTCCCAAAGGGCGATAAGTCGGAAAACCAGTGCGTGGAGGTGAGGACCAGCGGTTGCGACAGTAGCGGGAGACATGTCCGACGCCGCAGCAGCGGAAGCAGATTGGTCGGTCGTCAGGTGTGCGCCATTCTGCGGGGTTGCGAGCACGAGGAAACGAATACGGGCGCCTAACTGGTTGGGCGGGGCAACGATTGCAGTTGCCGGCATGATGAAAAGCGCAAATAGACCGGGCGCCCAAGTTGTCGATTTCTTGACGGACGACCGTCTGAATGAGGGAGACAGTAGCAGCGTCAGGTCCGGCCAGATACGGTGACAAAGTAGCAGGGGACATGGCTTCGACCTCCCGGCCGATAAGTCGTGTTAATGCCGGAGAAGGGGGCGCTTCGGGATGTCGTAGGGGCTGGTCCTCACACGTCGATTTCGCGGCAGTATTCGGCAGCCGGGCGAAGTGCTGACCGATCCGGCGGCTTTTTGCCTCCTCGAAGCGTCGGCATTCAGCAATCTTTGTTTCCACACTTGTGAAGTTCTTGAAGACAAGCAAATTGAAAGCGTCGTCGGCAACGCCCTTAAGCACGTGGCCGACTTTTTCTGACTCAGGCATGTTGCGATCAACCTTCTGACATAAAGCCAGCACGTCTAGTACGTACGAAACGTAGGGTTCCGTCGAAGACTGGGCTCGGGTAGCAAGTTCGTTTTTGGCAGCAATCTGGCGAGCCGTAGACTGGCCGAACAATTTCCTGAGCTCCTCTTTGAACTGGTCCCAGCTGGTGATGGTCTCCTCGTTGGTCTCGTACCAGACAAGTGCGGGCTCTTTTAAGTAACAATTCACATTGGATAACATGATCGTTTGGTCCCACCTGTTGTGGAGGCTGGCGCGTTCATACATCTTCAGCCAGTCGTCAACGTCGATGTTACCGGTGCCGGAGGACTTCCCGGGGTCCCGCGGCAGGGAGATGACGATGGGAGGAAGAGCCATGGGCGGGGATGTTTGAGTGCCTTGCTGCATGGTTGTTACAGAATATGTGCGCCCACTGCGTAGCTCCGTAATGGTTGGTAGAGCTTGCAACCCCAACTGGACCCTTGGGTCCAAGGAGAGACGATGCAGAGAAGGGGCGCCGGTGGGGAACGAGTCCGCACACTCCACCAAAAGATGTTACGAGGATAGAAGAGGGAACACAATGTATTCACGCTATTCCAGTATTTACTGTAGACAGCACGGCAAGCCGGAATATGACGTGATCCTCGTCTTCCTTCATGAGCCCAAAAACGTCCCTCGTCGTCGTCGTCGTCATTCACTTCACCGACGGGTAACAATATTATATCAAGAAGTTCAGAACTTGAGAACGAAATTTTTCTTGGCGGCGACTGTAATATGCCCCAGATCACTTGGGGAGAAATCTCCCCCGGACAATCCTCTAACTCGGCAATTTTCCTAAAATTTACCAATCTGATAGCTACTAACAGAATGTACTAATATGTGGACTTCCGGACAAGGCGATACGGGGATTGCGCTTCAATGCTTGATCTCTTCTTTTCGATGTTGGACGATTGAGTGCAATCCATATGTCCTGTGCCTGGTATAAGTGACCATGATGCGGTGTTACCAAACATCGCATGTGTGCGTCCGTAAACTGTCATCGGACGTCCGCGTAAAGTGTTCATGTACAAAAGAGGCATCAACGAACTAATGATACAGGCCCTGGAAGAGCACTTTCATGTGTTCGTCTAATTTAGCATAACATTTAACATAGATCAGCTTTGTAAATGTTTCAAGGTGAAGGTAATGAACCTCATTGATTCTTATATATCATCTAAGACGATTTCTAATACACCTAAAAACTAATCCCTGGTTCACCGGGGAAGTTAAAGCTCTACTAAATACAAAGCGCCGACGTTTTCGCAGGTATAGAGCCGACAGGAATTAACACTTGTTTTGCACTCTTGATGCCTTAGGAATAGAAATTAGGCTTAAGATCAAGGTAGCAGAAGATGCTTTTTTTTCTTCTTTGGATAACAAGCTCAAAGTCCTAAAGAAATTTGGAAGCTTACGAAATCTAATGGCAAGGGCGAAGGTTCAATACCACCAATATCAGGTCCCCAGGGTGAAATCACTGATGACATAAAAAAAGCTAATCGTTTCAATCACTCTTTTATGTCAGTATTGTCCGCCCCTATCACTGACTTCCATGCTTTGCCCAATCCCAACTATATTGAAGTAATGCCTGAAATCTCAGTGTCCTATGAGGAAGTGTGTAAACTCTTGTCTACGCTAAAGTCAAACTCAGCCACTGGACCAGACTGTAGTATCCGGGGTTTTCGCATCTGGGAGTTTCGGGATTCTACCACCAGGGGGCTAACCCCGGGGTATATATATGACGTCACTGAATAAATTATGCTCTCTTTTAGCTTGACCCTTTCACCGGGCGTTTGTCTCCTGCTTCGCCCTTCGGGGCTGTCGCCGACGCGACACCACAATGGCGCAGTCGACTCAAGAACCGTCCGAAATGTAAGCGCTCGACATTCCTTCAGTAACGTGTAAGCCGCCGAACAGGCCGCAAGTTTTATTTTCAAGTAGTGAGGGCTGAAACAGTCAGCCGAGAGCGATAGAGTTAGGCCTACGCGGACGACCGCACCGGCGAGGAAACGGCGGCCAGCGGCATAGTGCCGAAATCGACGTGCATCGAGCGACACGCAGCAAATACGTCCAGCGACATGTAACCTTCAGGTAATACTGCAAGATATCGTCAACTGGCACCAAGTATTTCTTGTACCAGGATTATATAAACTCCATAAAGGAAAGTAAAGCGGCACCACTTGGTTCATTATCGTGTCAAGATGGCTGACATAGCCGCGAAGCCGCAACCATTTTTGCCGGACCCGGGGAGGCCGGCCATTTCATGGCGCGAGTGGCACCGCTCGTTCGAAGCATACCTAATCGCAGCAGCCTGTGAGAAATTCACTCCGCGACGCAAAGCAGCGTTCTTGAAGACCTTTTTGGGAACGGAAGCGAGCCGAATTGCCCACATGATCGAGTCAGCCAGACCGGCGGGCGCAAGCACCGGCGACGACTACGAATATCTCGTTCAGGGCCTCGCGGCTCACTTTGACATTTCGACATCACAGCGGACGAACCGTATACAGTTTCGAAGTTTATGTCAAGCAGAAACGGAATCGGCGATCGACTTCGCGCGCAGTGTGCAATACGTGGGTCGACAATGCAACTTCGGCTCCGACGAAGCCGTGTCACTGGTGGATCAACTCATCATGGGACTTGCGTCCGATCGCAACAGGGAACGCCTGCTCACAAAAGGCCCGGCACTCACGTTTGACAAAGCCATCCAAGTTATTCAAAACGTAACTGAAGTCCAAGATCTGCTGCAACAATATCGAGCAGCCAGAGAAGAAATAGTTCAAGCGATCGACGGGACTCAACGAACTCGTCCGCTTCGATTTCCACGTCGCGAGTTCCGCCCCACAATCTCAACAAACAGAAGTGCAGCACCATCACGTCTGGGGATTAGGTTAGCCCGGACCAGTTCTCGGCGTTCTCCTCCAGTGTGCGGCCGCTGTGGTAGGATGTGGCACCCACTTCAGCAGTGCCCCACTCTGGGGAAAACGTGTTTCCAGTGTGGTAAAATCGGCCACTTCAGGAATGCGTGGCGTACGCCGCGTTCTGCAACCACGCATCCGTCGTCACCTCCTGTGAAACGACACACCCGGCCACCGTTTCGAAACATCGAGACTCCACTCAACGAAGATAAGGCAATAGTCGTCAACCACCTGGGTCAACACGAAAATTCATCACGCCAAGGATTCAACTCTGACGTCAAGAAGACCAGATTCGATACTGGCAAAAGCCAGTCTGGAATTGATCAACTGGGCGAAGTGGTTGAACAACTCCGCCTTGAACTACAGGGTCACGTATCAGAGCTAGCACAAAGCAGAAGGAGAGAAGCGAAATTGGCCGAAGAAATGCGCTTGCTAAAGTCTCAACTAGCAGATCTTCGAGAGAAATTTCGAGCGAACTCGTCTGAACTTGAGGAGGGCACAAGTGGGGCTCAGGAGGTTCATGAGAAAGAAGCAGACAAGCCTGAGGGCGGCGTCGAGAAAGCCTACGAAGAGGGAAAGCCCATGATCTTGAAAGAAGCCGATAAGGCCAAAGGAGGCACCAAGAAGGCCGACGAAGCCGACAATCCTGAGGGAGGCGTCGAGAAGGACAACGAAGAGGATAAGCCCAAGATCGAGGGCGTCGAATATGACGAAGAGTCCGCCGGCAAGAAAAGGAAGAAAAACAAAAGGGGGAAAGGAAACAATGCAGTGTATGAGGTGAAGGACAGTGCAATTACCGTGAAGTACATTTAGTTAGTTTGGGACATGTGAATGATATTACCTCTGCTGTGTGAACTGTCAGTTGTTTGGGTAGAGTATGTGAATATCATTTGCTCGTTTTATTCTTTTCTTTATAAGGGGGGAGATGAACTGCAAAAAAAGAAATTTAAGGGAAGGAGAATGTAGTATCCGGGGTTTTCGCATCTGGGAGTTTCGGAATTCTACCACCAGGGGGCTAACCCCGGGGTATATATATGACGTCACTGAATAAATTATGCTCTCTTTTATCTTGACCCTTTCACCGGGCGTTTGTCTCCTGCTTCGCCCTTCGGGGCCGTCGCCGACGCGACACCACACAGACCATATCCAGTGCTATGTTCTGTAAACATGTGCTTCCATGATTTCTACATACCTTGTTGTTTTGTTCATATTGTCTCTTGATACCAATAACCTTCCTTGGCACTGGAAAACTGCGAATGTCACTCCAGTTCATAGAGGGTCTCCGCAAAGATGCACAAAATTACAGACCCATGTCCCTAACTAGTGCGTGTTGTACTCAACCATTTTTCACCACTTAGAGGGGAACAATTCTTTTAAACATGCCCAGCATGGCATCTGTGCGGGTTTTGTTTTGTGTCACGCAGTTGGTTGAATGCCACGATATTTTTTCTTCATTTGACGCTCAAGTTAACTGCATTTTATTTGACTTTAAAAAAGCCTTCGACAGTGTCGCTCATTCTCTCTTGCCGCTTAAGATGTCCCACCTTGGCATTCCTGATTCCGTGGTTGGCTGGGTGCGAAATCATCTGTCGGGTCGTTCACAAAAAGTGGTTATCAACAGCTCTGAATCAGATCTCGCGGCTGTCACTTAAGGGGGTGCCGCAAGTATCTGTTTTAGGACCACTTTTATTTCTCATCTACATAAATGACATCACCGTGAACATTACATCCAAAATAAGGCTATACGCGGATGATTGCGTGTTTTATAGGGGCATAGAAAATGACGTTGATGCTTCCTCCCTACAGTGTGACCTCAACCGAATACTTGCCTGGGGCCGTAAGTGGCACATGAACCTTAATGACCACAAGCGCAGAGCCAACCGAGCACGTGTCACCCGCCATTGAGCGCCGCTGAAGATAGACCAGAGTAAACTCAGGTCTACACCGATGCCGCCGTATCGGACGACGGTATAGTTGCTACGGCAACGGGCAAAGTACTCGTCGCTTCCTGGGAATTCGTGATAAAGGTCATGCCGAAGCGTTAGCCATAGCCGATGCCATCACGAACTTTCTCGGCTCACGGAAACTCCTCATACAGACTGACAGCCAGGATGCGATCCGGCTCTTCTGCCGCAACAAAATAGCCAAGCACATACGCTACATTCTCGAAGTGCATGTAACCTCCCAACAAGAGCTTTCGGTTGAATTTCGCTGGATCCCATGTCACCAAGGAATGCCAGGAAATGTGGCAGCTCACCAACTCGCACGCGAAACTCTCTTTCGCGAGACTGAACCTCCAATTGTGCTTCTGAGCCTCCAATTGTGCTTTTTTCTGTGTCCTGTGTTTACCGCTGGTTTTTATTCCATTCAAACATGTACCAACTAGCCCAGTTCAACGCCTTGGTATCTCCAATTGTGCTCCCAGAAAAATACGACCGCAACACCAGCCGCGTCGAAGAAACAAAAGCCAGGCAACAAACGTTGTTTGCGCCACGCACAGATCAAGATACACACTGCGTTCCCCCTTCTCTTGGCCGCGATTGAAAACAAATTGCATCTACCAGCTCAAGCAGGTGTCCTACGTACCCGAATATCATTTACTATATCGAAAATAAACCTGGCCACCCTAGCTGCCCACGCTGCGGTCACGAGTACCCTAACAACCAGCACTACATGTGGGATTGCATAAAGATTATACAAACAAGGAACATATACACAGACTCCCTTTCCCCTTCTCCTGGCAGGTCGGCGGAGTGGCTTGACCCCCAAGAGGACTCCAAAAAACAGCTCAAATTCGCTCTCCGAAAGCGCAAGGAAAGCACTGGCTGGTACCCACCCTCAGTAAGATACTTGACCACCTCCTCATTAAGACTGACAGAAGAGGAGCACTGGGAGGCACTCCTCCAACAAATTGAAGCGACTGGTACCAGGAGCTCCACCCCAGCAAAGCAGAAACCTTTAAATAGAAGGGCAAATAAAGATGTTTTTCTCTTTCTCTGTAGCGTTATTTTTTCATTCTTTGACAACAGCCTTAGATTGTAATAAAAATGTAAAATAAGCTCGTTTAACAACAGATAGATAGAGAGAGAGAGCAAGAGACAGAGATAGAAACATCTTTAATTGGCAAGTGAGGTCAGCCAGGCTGGGCGCCCGACTTGCTACACCAAATGGGGGTGAAGATGTGATGAAAATAAATGAAAAATCTCATTACACATGAATGCTCAAACACACACACGCACACGAAAAGCACACACACAATCAGGCAGTACAGTCATTTGTGTGATAGTTCATTGCTCACTCACAAGTCCAGTGCTCCGAAAGAACGTTAAGAGCGCTTTTTTTGCACGACTTACCATGCCGGTTGTGAGGCAGGTCCCAAGGAGGTGCTTCGAATCGATCTGGGCGGACACGGGAAGGTCCAGAGAAAGCTTAGCCGTGGTACGCTCAAGTTTGTAGCGAGGGCATGTCCAGAGAACGTGTTTCAGGTTCTCGCGAACTGTACAGGTAGGGCACACAGGTGAAAAAGCCTGGCGAGGTTTAAAAAGGAAATGCTTAGTGTAAACCATATTCAGTCGGATGCGATGCAGGAAAGCTGCATCTCGCTTGCACAGACCATTTCGCATCCGAAATCGGCACACTGGGTCTATTGTGTGCAACGAAACGTGGGTTTTATTTGGGTCGGTCCAGAGCACTCGCTGAGAGCTCTTCGCAACCGCTGACACCAGAGTCGCTCCGTCTCGCCTTGTGAAAGGCACTGGAGTAATATTTGGACTGAAATGCGCAGATGCAGCAGCTCTGTCGGCTTCGTCGTTGCCAGCGACACCGCAATGAGATGGAAGCCACTGTAGAACAACGACGTGGTGGTTGTTAATTGCTTTCGTGTGCAGGCCATTAGATTATTTAGAAAGTTGCTCTTATGGCCGCACCATGAGGTGCTGAAGGGCTGCTTGAGACTCGGTGAAGATTGCCCATGCCTGAACTGGAGCAGTTAAAATGTGTTGCAATGCAGCACGCAGGGCCGTAAGTTCAGTCACTATCGACGAAGTTTTGTGACCTTGTATTGCAGTAATTTTTGGGCGGGTTGATGGGATCCATATTCCGATGGCAGATTAAGTATCCATCACCGATCCATCCGTGAAAATGTTAATGTAATTTTGGTAGGTAGTAGCAATGTGCTCCAATGAAAAGAAATTCAGAGCAGGCAGAGGCAACTTAGCTTTTCTCCGGATGCCAGAAACGGTTAGTGTTATTTTCAGGAGGCAAATGTCTATGGTGGCTTGGTATGCTCCGTACCTCGGCTTCCGAGTCACAAGCCAGCGGGTGTTCGATAGTCCTGGTCACAAACATCAAGCGTGCACGGAGGAGTTCTTGCTGGCAGAGAACGTTTGGAGAGAAGCGCCTACTCTCGCTGAAGGTCCAGAGGGTTGAAATATTTTTAGGCACCCCAAGGCACACACGAAGCACTGGCTTGTAAGCCTTCTAGAAGACGTGAGTTGGTTTTGTGAGATGCTCGAGGTCAGGCAAGCTGTATCGAAGCAATCCCTCGTAGAGTGCATTGTAGAGCTTGGTGCGAGACGCCACCGAGCAACCTCCCGCGCTGCTGGAGATCATGCTGAAGATGGATTCGTACGCCTCAAGCTCGTGCCTGAGTTGCCGTATATGTGGGGACCACGTCATATTCTTGTCAAAAGTCACTCCTATAAATTCGTGGCAGCGAACGTAAGATATAGGAACGCCTCCGAATTTAAGAAGATACCGGGAGAGATCACACCTGGAGAAGGCTGTCGCAGCAGACTTTTCCGCCGATATTTCAAGGCCACGTGCTGCCAGAAAAGTTGCTTTTGAGTTAATGGCTCGTTGAAGACTTGCGCTCAAAATCCGCTGGTTGCTTCCTGAGCACCGAATGCATGTGTTGTGAGCATAAAGAGAAATTTGAACGGATGGCGGTAAGCACGGCTTGATTCCAATTACTCAAATCTTAAATAACGTCGTGCTTAAAATTCTTCCCTGGGGGACACCTCCACGCACAGGGTGAAGTGCGGTGTCACCATCCGTAGTGGACATGTACACTGACCTGTCGGATAGATAATTGCAGAGCCATACATACATGCGGCCTCGAACTCCGACGGACTTCAAGGCTATCTTTATAGCTTGATGCGACACAGAGTCAAACGCTGCTTTAAAGGGGTCCAAAAATACCTTCCGCTGATGCATGGATGTACATGTAGCCAAATAAAGCAATGTATTAGCAATCTCCTCCTGCAAGAGTTTTGTTAAAGCGATGAGTATTAGATGGGAAATCGTAAATCAAAAACCGCGCATTATCGTCGCGCCGCATTTGCTCTCCCTTTCAACTTCTCTTCGCTGTTGATGGCGCACGAGCCTTCCCTCCCATGATGCTGCGCTTCTCAGTAGTGACGTACTTCCGCTATTGCGCTCCTCAGACTGGCGTCTGCTACGGGCAAGCTTTTTCGGTTTTTTCATCTTTGTTGACACCATGGACATGGATCCCGCACTCCGCTCAAGGCGGGAAAGAGAACGAAAGACCTGGCCGCATGTGTGCGGCCTGGCCTTGCCCTTTCGCGGTGTACGTTGCTGCAGTTGCGATCGGCGGCACGTGACTGTTTATCGGCGGCGAACTCGCAGCCGCACGAGGAGAATCGTGCGCTGGTTCTCTTTGATGCACCGCGCACTGTTTATCTAAAAAGCGCCGTCTCAGATGTGTCCCCACTTGGTCCGGGTCTTATTTTGCGGCGGTGGTAATTCCAACCGGCGGCATGTGAAAAAAAAATTCCCTCGCACTTCCCCGAGGGGGAGAGTGTGTAAGTGCGAATGCACGGTTGTTGATTGCGCGATTACGGTGGATATCGTGATCTTGGAGTGGAGAGGAGGCGCCCAACACCCGCTGTCACTGAGCGGAGAGAGGAGGAGGAGAGTAGCGCCCGCCGTTACGGCGAGGGCTACACGAGCGCCCTCACGCGTCGGAATGCGGAGCGCCCGCTACGCGAGCGAGAGCTCTCCCGCCCGAAGTGGAGAGGAGGCGCCCAACACCCGCAGTCACTGAGCGGAGAGAGAAGGAGGAGAGTAGCACGCGCCCATCTCCCCCCGTTGCTAGGGAAGACGAGGAGGAAGACGAGGAGCGCGCGCACCCGCAGCTGTTGCTATGCGGACGACGGCGGCGGACGATTCAGGCTCGCTTAAGAAGTGCCTTCGCACTTAATTAGCCCCATCTTCCAGAAGGGAACGCTGAGTAGATGCGGAGCACCTCGGGGTTCCGTTGTGTTTCCGTTGTGTTCGTAGTCCAATTTGGGGGACCCACTAGTTGACGGGACTGTTGCTTCCATCACACTTCATCGGAAGAACGGAGTGAAGTGGAGTCAAGCAGCAAGCGCTGAACTGAACGCGCGCCGCGCGCTACCCGATTTACATTCAAGATTGAAGGAGAGGAGACAAGAGAAGGAGAGATGCGCAAGCACCGAGCATGCGCCGCGAAAGCAGAAGCGAGAACGCGGGAGAAGCGAAAGCGAAGTGCACGCAGCTGGTACGAGAGAAGAAGTGGCGGGAGTATCGCGCAGCTGTGGGAGAGGGAAGGGGGAGAGTTGCGCATACGCAGTGTTAGTGCGGACGCCGACGCGGGACATGCCCAGACTATAAGATGCTCCGCATCTGAAAGACATTTTAAACCGACGCAGAACCCGTGCACAAAACGCGCCGGATGGGATCGCTTTATCAGTGGCAATGAACGGGAAGGCGCAGAGAAAACCAGCACCGCACTCGAGCAGCGAGCACCCGTGTTCTGACAAGTTGCACCTATGTGGTATATTCAACACTGACGGGAAAGCGTTTGTTTGCATTTGTTTAGGTAGTCGTAAAATTTTCAAGAACTCCAACGCTACGCTAGCAGATCAGCCGGCGAGTCATTTCGCAAAACATTCGACAGATGGTGCGTATGCATTAGCGTATTGCTACGCAAAACTGATGAGACGCTCTACTAAAACTCTGGATGCGGTATTTACGTAGCGGGACGCAAAAATTTAGCGTTTTAGCGTATGCAAAGGCAACAAATTCTGTACTAAATTAGCAGCAAAATAGCGTGCGTGCGTGAGGCCGCTTGCGTTTCCAACATGGCGGGAAGTAGAGCGAGATGGAGGAAAGATTTTTTGCTTCCGATGAACCCAGTTCTTTGCCCCTGTGTTTTTAAATACGTCAAGTGGTTATCACGTCACCCTCACGCAGCTCTGTATCGTCGTAACATTGCTGACTGTCCAAACGAAGCTTGCAGGTAAGCCAAGGCAGCGACCGAAGCTGTGTGTGTGTTTGTGCATCCCCTCCTGTGTGTTGTGAACGCGTTGATTTCGCGATGAAATGCGACGTTGTACTTGTCTGGGTGAATAGTGCCTCCCATGGTCTGGATTATCTTCCTCGAGCGACGTACGACTCAACCTTTATTGGGGTATGTGCAGTGTTCTCGTTTTGCGCGTTGTTCATCCCCGCAAAACTGTGAGCGAGGAGAGTGCCAAATTTACTACGGGCAGGAGGAGGCAACCGATCGTCTGTCAATAGCGGTTCAGACTTGCAACGCATGTTGTGACGCTGTGTTCGTTCTAAACGCATCTCTGGATTCTTTTGAAGTTGAATAAAATGTCTGCGTCAAACCCGGGCATTCGACTCAGGATGTTCTCTGCGATTGCACGAAAGAAGTGCCACGGGGCTTCGACGCTTTCTTTATGGTACGTACTCACGTAAGAAAATATCCATGTCGTGTTATGGCCGTGTTGCATTCAATACAAACGGTTAAGCGTCTGTTTACACTTGTTTCGTTTGTCGTAAAATGTCCAAGCACTCCGGCACTCCGCTGGCAGATCAGCCGGCGAGCCGACGCTCAGCAGAGAACTCATCTCTTTGCCGGAAGTGCGTGAAAAAGCCGCGCAACAGCAGGATGTGTAGCTTATGACGGACATCTGGGAATCGATGACGTAGACACGTGAATATGGCGGCGTCCGAAAACACGAAGTGAAGGGTGAGAACAAAGCGACAAACTTTGCAACAAAAGTGTGAGCTTTCCGCTGCGCGTAAAAGAGTAATACTTGGCACAGCTTACGTTGACGACCCAATCTAACGATTGCGCTAGTTCATTTAGTGTGCTCAAAACGCCTTGCAAGGCCCCTTTAACTTCGACAAACACTGCAATGGTGATGCGACGCAAGGCTTTGGCTCGCTTGACATGACTCACGAGGGCCAGGACATTGCCAATGCTGCTCCTGCATTTTCTTCTGAAACCAGACACCTGCTGAGGATATATGTGTCTGTTCGTCAAGTCCGAATTGAGGCGTAGGTGCACTATTTTCTCCATAAGCTTACCGACACAACTAAGTAGAGTAATCGGTCGCAAGATTTGATGTTCTTGTGTACCTTTCCGGGTTTCAGAACAGGAACAACAAGACCCAATTTCCAGCTAGCCTCTAAACAACCGGACTCCCAGGAACGATTGAAAATGGCAAGTAGGAATGTTGGTGCCTTGTTGCCCACGTGACATAATGCTACGCATGTAATGCCGCAGGGCCAGGAGCCGAGTCTCGGTTAACCGACCTAAGCGCAGCTAACAGTTCGGCAATTGTGAAGGGAACGTCTGTGCTAGCAGCGTTACATTTTGATGTGTCGATGCAGCGTGGACCAAGTGTTGAAGCGGTTGTTGGTGCCGAAGTGATTTTGGCGTAAAACTCTTCCGCTACATTCCCAACACTAACACGGCGCTTGAGGGCTATGGACTCAAAGGGACGCCGTTGTGTCGGCTGTATGTAAAGTGTTCCGATCAGGCTCCATATTCGAGAAAGAGGCTTGCGAGGGTGGTGACCAACGTTTTGCATACGACATTTACTACATTCTCTGTGTGTGATTATTTATACGCTGAATCTTTCCCCAAATAGCATGTAGTGACCACATTCTAGTTACTGTGCGTAGTTCTTCCGTACAACAGGCTGCGTCAGCTCACTGCTCCTGCTTTCACTTAAATAAAGCGAAAATTCTCTTCAGATTGCTTGTACTGAATGAAGTGTTCTGATCCCCATCAAACTGACACGGCAAGAAATTAAGTATGAAATCTGTAAAGGCTACCTGTAATCAATTTAATGACGTCGTTTCGACTTCATCGGTAGAAATATGTTAACCGAAACTATGAGAGGGTGAGGGTCATTACAATCCGTATAGGAAGTCAAGGAGATTCCCCACGCTTGGACGCCGTTTGCTACCCCGTATTCGGGGATGTCTGATCGAAAACACCAAACCGTCTATCTGGGGAGCGGACGCGCTCTAAAACCTTTCGTTTCATGGAACGGTGTTTTGTTTTAAACATAAAAAATGCGGCCATCAAAAGAGGCATTCAGTCATACATATGCATCCAAAGAGCCACATGGTCAAAGCCGCTGGGGCCGGATGTCTCTTCGTCGCACAAGCATCCGTAACCTGCGGATCTCTCAGCGCTACTCTATCGTACGGAGTTGAACATGTGGATTTGCAGATGTGCAGAGACCCGACTCGTCGCTCGCTACGTGTACGCCACGTAGAAGGGTAAATGGGCCGCTGTGCACACTTGCGGCCTATATAGAACAGTTTTTAATCTAGCGGCACCAAAGGGAACCTGTCGAGCTTCTATTTTGGTTGGAGTTAGCAGCGCTGAACACATTTGGAGAAGAAATATCTAAAAATATGTGCTTGCTTTGTTTATGTACCAACTACGTTTCTGCAATAAAATGTTTCCCCAGCTTTTGAATACCGGGTTTTTCATGTGCACCGTGCCCAAAATATAGCTTGCTCGTATACAAAATATACTTTCCTACAGTTGCACTGCCACGGGTTTGTGCTTTCAACTGCACAAAGCGCTGATTTATTCATTTCAGAAGTGGTCAACAAGTCTCCGAATGACGTTAGCATCTTTCTTTCTTTGCAGACCAAAACCTGTGGCCTTTTACGACACCAAGTGCTTTTCCGTTTCGTTTTTTTAGGCCGATGGTAGTGTGTAAGATTCCCGGCGGTGTTCACGGAACATGCTGTAGGACCGTCCAACTGGAGAGCCAGAGCAATCTCGAGGACGACCAAATATCGTTCATTGACGAAGCGTAGACCTTAAATTGATCGTACAATTTACACCTTATTCTCTATGTTGTCCCGCATCCACGCATCCAGAGTGCTGGAGTTGAAGTTGCCATATAATTTCAGCTCGGTTCAGTGAAAGTGAAAGCTTTTGCTACATGTAGAAGGTAATACTGAAGAGAGTGCTCACCTACATTCTGTCCATCAGAACATATAAGAATTACTATTATTATCCTCAAGAAACCGGGGTAACGTAACCCGCATGCTTTTGCAGGTTACGCATCTTGTTCATGTTTTATTCCAGTGCTAGGCAGGCCGCGCCCCTCTATTTATTGCCGCGTTTTTAATGCACGTCATGCAAGCGTCTTTTGGTGGCAATGCAGACCTGCTTAAATACAAGTTTAAGTAATTCAGGCGGCATCTCAGGGCTGCAAAGGACCCTTCACACTGGCGGGAAAGACAGAGCGATGAAATTCATTTATATTTCAAAATAGAGTGGAATCTCGTTAAACCGTACCCACATAAGCCGTAGTTTCTTTTTATACGTAGTTAAGCACAATCCCCCACTCGGTTTCCCTTTAACCTAAGGTATTCGGATAAACCGTAGTGACAGTTAGAACGTACTTTCTTCGCGTACCCGTCAGGTACGGTTTAACGAGGTTTCAGTGTACAATAAACTGGCCCACTCTGGATACCGTTGAATTGGCCACAGAGAAGAATATACCGTCAATAGCAGGCTACCGTTACGTATGTCAGATAGGGGTAAACATGCATGCCTGGGCCACGTAAACTTAAAGCAGGTAAATCATTTACAGTCTCACTGCGTATGATACCTTCACGTCCAGGTACCCACATACATAACGTACATAGAAGTTATTTGACGCGGACAAAAATGACGGAAAGTGTTTACATTATTAGGTTTTTCATGTTCATCAAAGGAAGTGCGAAGAAACAGGCAGTCTGTTGTAGAAATTGCATTTGAGACAAAACCAGAAATATTTATCACGGCCAAATCCCCGAATGGTCCACTGATCTCGTCAATAAAATTTCGCTTTATTCAAAACGTTTCCACGGCGAAAATGGTCATGTCAGGATTAAACCTTCTCCTTGTGAAGAGCAGATGGAGCTTCGTTCTACTCTAAAAGATCGATTGACCACTGTGAGAAAACGGACGAATTCTCGCATCCAGTTTTGTTATTATGCAATTTTGTAGGAGCTTCTCAATAAAGATGCATGTGCTTTATTTCAAGCTTGAATGAGTACAAAATAGTTTTGAATTCAGAATGTCTATGATGCAACCATCTTATTCTGTTTGCTATAACATGTCCGATTCTGTAAGAAATTAGGCCCCCGAGAATTTTTTTCTCCTTCTCTGCTAACCAATACAAACTAGAGAAAGCCATGAAAGTTCTTCTAAGCTAGCCGGTAACAGCAATTTGTTTTAATCTGTCTTTTTATCCTTGAAAGAACTACGCCCTCTACCGCCAAAATTTTATGCTGTGAAAAGTAAGTTCAAATATAGCAAAGGAACTAATAACTCCTGCAATATTGCAGTGATTAAAGGGACACTGAAGTGATTTGTAAACAATGCGGGATTACGAGCGCAAACTGTAGTCCGGAGTCCCTGGGCCCTGTTTCGACCACTCTGTGCGCGTTTATGCGAATTTATTTAGTAGAAAAATCAATTCGAAAATGCTGTCCTCCTCTCTTTACGCTCGCCCATTTTCTGTGGCGTTTTCGTGTGACGTCAGCAGGAGAGGAGCTGACAATTGGCTGCGCTACTGCACGGCTCGCCGACCTTCCGCGACCGAGTCAGTCGGCCCACCGTTTAGTCCGCCGGCCACCGACGGGTCGTCACAATTCGTTCGATCAGTTGAAACTAAGCCACAACACGTTTGGGAATGGAAGAATGCGCCTTTCTTTACTTCGTTAGTCTGTACACTGTATCTAGCTCCAAGTCAAGGTCGCTTCACACCAGCGCTGCACAAGCGCAGATGCGACGCTTCGCTGACTGGTACGCCAGTAGGAAAACATAAGGCCTCTTGAAGGGGGAGAAGAGTGAGCGAAGTCAATATAGGTACTAAGGAAATAAAATCAACTGATATTTTTACCCTACAGCGTAAAACTAGGGTGCGGGAAGCACTTTTTTGCGCTGGGCGAACAAGCAGAGTGGTCAGGAGCACGACTACGCATCTGCGAACGCTTTCCCGTCTACGAAATGCAATTGCTAGTCGTGAGCTATTGTGGAAACTCGGGGGACGCTTACTGCACGAGCGCAATACAACAAATACTCACCTAAGCTGCTTGAAATACTAAAACTAAATAAAAGTGTAAACTGGTTATACATTATATACCTGATATTTTCCATTCCCGCCAGCGGCCCCCTGTGGCCTAGTCGTCTGGTGTGCAAGGTATGTCACCGCAAGTGTTTTGCCAGTCACAAGTTCGAATCGCCGCGGGTACATTGTTTTTTTTATGAGTTAACTTTTTAGTTTTTTGCCGATGTTTTCTATACTTAGTTCACCTTTTTTTGGGCCGCAACGTTCATTGCTCCACGAACTAGTCCACAGAACTCGCGCAGGCTGGCACTGCCGCGCTAGCGAGTTCTCGTTGGCGTGCTGTTGCCATAAGCACCGACTGCTTGCGGGCAGTGGGCACAGGCCAGAATCAACAGACCCTTGGCCTGGTGCGAACACGCTTTTTACGATACAGGCATGAGCGAGGCGAACTCCAAATATGGGGGAAAAGCGCATGCATTTGAGCGTCTGCGGGGACGCGGAGGGCGTTCATGCACTGCGTAGGCCTCAGATAGTGAATGCTACGATTCCAAGCCGTCCTGGGAGGCTTATCTTATGCATTTTACAGCCGACAACATGGCAGAAGTGCGGTACTACGATAACTGGGATATTGAGAATGCCCATCCAACGACGCCATCGAATGTCAAACATGTTGTTTTACAGACCGAAACCGAAACCAAAACTTGTTTGATTGCTAACCTTGGGCATCGTCCAATCACGGCGCCCCCTCCTCCCAACGTCACAGCTTAGTTTGTGCGGCCGCCGCAAACCACGCATGGTAGTTTTTCTTCTTTCGCGCTTTGTAAAATAATTACCGATTTGTCAACCGGATAAACGATGAAAAGTGTGCTAATTTGAGCCAGTCTACACAGTGCAAGCAAAAACAAATTCACTTCAGGTCCCTTTAAAGGCTGCGCCAGCTTATGGTGACCACTTTTTAAGCTTCAGGAATCCCTATACCGGATGAATGATCTCCCGCTAAGCTTGACGGCTATCTGGAAATGTAAACTCGTTGCATGAACAGTGCACGCCCTTAATTGTGCTACAAAGTACAGCGATAAATTCTGCCTTCCCTCTTCTAACTTGTTGCACGTTTTTTACTATTGGGGATACCGATAAAATATGCCGGAGTTTCTCACCTCGCATTCTAACAACACTAAAATAAAGTTGGGCCAACTGAGTTTGCGCTGTGCCCGCAAGATTTTGCAAGTACTTAGTGACTTTTAGGCAACTCAAGCATCGCGGGCTGGGCACTCGGCCCTCGCATTTTTCATTGATCATTCTGTATCCTTTGTTCAAACTCTTTGCAATGATGTGACGTCTATGTGGTTACTCGCCCTCTCCGGCTTCGTCGTTCTAGCGGCGGATGTCGCAGCAGGCGTACGTCGTTGCCCGAGTACGCAGATTTTATGCGTGCATGTGGTTGGGCCTTAAGAGCAGCGCTAGAATCGAGCAGTGCATAAAACATGAATATACGAGTTTCTTTGGTAAGATTACACATCATTAGCTTGTTACATAACGGATACCACAAGCAGTCAAAGGAATAAAACAGGCAAGTTGATTGCAGAGAACTGATGTGCCCATTCAAAGGGAGGGCCCCTAAGTATCATCACCATCAGCTTCTACACTATCCCCTTCCCTTTACCGTTTGCTCCAATAAACATTCTCTGTCAAATAGTTATTGATATCTGTCACCCGCTTCCTTAAATTAGGGTGCACTGCCAGAAGATATGGGGAGTCAACTCAAGAGAGCCAACAAACCCC
The DNA here is from genome assembly GCF_048455015.1 of Haemaphysalis longicornis. Lineage (NCBI taxonomy): Eukaryota > Metazoa > Arthropoda > Arachnida > Ixodida > Ixodidae > Haemaphysalis > Haemaphysalis longicornis. The sequence continues at coordinate 178,112,197 of NW_027526385.1, read as the reverse complement.
ACCGAATCCACAGGGCACAGGTGACAAAGGGGGTGGCCGTCTGATGTGCGGCTTTCGCCGACTAGAGCGGCAAGAATGAGCAAGAGCCTTGAACGAAAAACACAGCACAAAGACCTATATTTAGACAGGCAAGTTACAACACAAGCACGAGGTAACGGATCGATAATGACAGACAACTTAGATGAAATTCAAATACAAGAAACAATCCAAAATTAGACAAAATGATACAAACAGGAGCGTTAACAAATGAATATTACGAATCGGAGCAGTTAACTAAAAAGAAACGAACAGTTCGATGCATATGAGAGACAGTCCCAGCATATTCACCGACCGGGCCGGACGATGCACCGCTGTCGGAGGTGATTCGGCTACCTGGGAAGCGTGGCTTCGCTGTAGGCCAGGCCGTCCGAGACGATCACGGTGATTCGAGGCCCGGGAGTACGTTGGATTCCTCCAGGGCGCGGGTCGCCGATGGTGTGATGTACAAACTGGCAGGTGCCGTTGTCAATCACGACGTCCAAACGTAGCTGGTTTGTTTAGGCGCGGCTTCTCTTTTTATAACCGTGCCGGCGCGGAGAGAGAGAGAAAAACACACAACGCGCCATCCGCCGTGAGCGAATAACTTCACTCTTCTCCCTTCTAGAATCATCGACGCTCTTTAGAACTGGCAAGGCCACGCGCACCTCCTCGAAAGTACTGGAAGCTTCGACGAAACCGGAGCGGCGGAGGTTTTATTTTTGTTGTTTTCTTGCCGGCGAGCCGGCGGGTGATCGTATTACCGCCTCTTCGTTCGCGGAAGTTCCAGCCTTGTCTCGGGGCGAATAGAACCGAACTGAATGAATCGGACGAGTGTAAGAAGAATTAGGCGCTGTACAATAAAAATGAAAAATTTAAACGGTACGTTTAGACGTCGTACGTTCGAGTTTGTGACAATATCCCACGTGATCAAACGCTCTTTCTTGGTCTAAAGAAACTACTATCCCCAAAGTACGTGCAGTGGCGTATTTTCAGTACCATCACGCATCACATACGACAGGCTGTGTATGGTGGGCTGGGGGATAGAACAGGCATGGTGACCAGCAACTGATGACGCAATGAATGGTCGCATGCACCAGATTATGACGGCAGCAAAAAACTCGTAATCCGTGTTAATAGGTCGCCACTCCTCTTGGTGAGGGAACATAATAGCCTCTTTAGAACTACGACGATGCGTCCTAAATAGTTATCGTGTGGAAAACCGTGCTGAGGTGTATTTTAGTTGTGGTTTAAAAAACTCCCAATAGGCCAGGTCGAATTCTGAAGGCAGACCACCAGGCCCAAGTGTGCAGCCACGCGTCATGCTCTGCAGAACTTCCTTAACTTCACCAAGGGTCGGCGGAGCAGTAAGATCACAATAGCCACCAGGCGCAAGTGTGGAGCCACGCGTCATGCTCTGCAGAACTTCCTTAACTTCACCAAGGGTCGGCGGAGCAGTAAGATCATGATAGCATTGTGGGGGAACTTGTGGTAACGAAGCCAAGCCAAGCCAATGCTGCGAACGCACACGTTTTGCATCGCGCTGCCTTGACGCCGTATGTTATATTATAACAGGCCTGTAATGCGCTGTTGAAAACAGTCAAGAACTACCCCTGGCGCCGACTCATAAGGTTCGTCGTCCCCTGCATCATCCTGCCTCGTCGCCCGACCGATCGTCCTCTTCGGTCCAGCAAGTAGGCCTAGCCCGCCGGCACGAACGGCGGCGGCAGCGCGTTGCCGCTGCGCTGCAACCCCGCACGTGGAGCCAGCGGAGCAGTCAAGGCAGCTCCATCGTCGCGCCGAGCATCCCTTTAACACCGCGTCGCGAGCCCTGCCATTGCAACGACGTGAAAATGGACACATCTCAACCACAAGTGAGTACTCCGATACCGCCGTCAAGCACGTTTAAGAGGCCGCCCGAGTCTACAGGCCCGGAACGAAATGCAACGCAGGACGAGTCAAAACAATCCCCGCCGTCGGCTATGTCAACAACAGCTTCGTGGCACCTGAGGCCTCCTCGTATAAGGTTGTCATCAAACCCCGAACTAGCTTCGACATGTCCACAGTACCCAATCGGCTGATTCAAGCGGCAGTGGCCACCTGTCTCAACAAACCAGGCATTCGTTGCTTTGCCGTGCACAAACCTACCAATACCATATCGGTATGGGTGCCCTCTTTGGATCAAGCCACTGTGCTCCAGTCGTTAAACAGCATACAGGTCTCGCAGTCTGACTACATACAGGTTCAAGCATACCTGGCAGATGGAACAGACTTAAGACGCCATGTGGTGTCTGGCGTAGACTCTGGTGAGGCACCTGAATCGCTTCGCCAGGAGCTCTACTGCAGTACTCACGAAGTGGTCATGGTCTCATACATGGGGGAAAGCCGCACCTGTCTCGTGACCCTGCGGGGCCCGCCTACTCTTCCGGACCGTATCATCTACTATGGGTGTATCTTCCGCCCTCGGCCGTTTAAGCCATCAGTTGTGTACTACGCATGGTAGACAAGGGCACATCAAATCCTCCTGTCCTTACCCGCCGAAGGAAGACTCTATGGAAGCCATGGCTCCACAGGCTTTCCGATGCGGCCTCTGTAAGTTAGATGACCATGATATTACTTCCCGGAAGTGCCCTGCGACGTTGGAGGCAAACAAGAAAGTTCGCGAGCGGCGTTCAAAGCAAAACGAAATTCACCGTGAATCTCCACTGCCAGATCAGGTGCCGACCTCTAATCGATACGCTGTTTTGGCTCCCTTAGAGGAAGACGCGGCCGCAGCTGAACCTTCAGTGACAGAGACGATAACGTATAATGCAGCGATTAAAACGCCCCGTTCGACGTTCATCAACCGTACAAGAATCACCTGCTTATGATATGGAAGAAGAATGGGAAATCGATAACACACTGGCTACGTCACAGAAGTAAATTCAGCGTCTTATGCAACGCCGTGCAATTCTTCAGCGCCAGCGCGTGAACAACCGCTCCACTGAAACCCAATCCGCGACCCTGCCACTGCCTCCAGTTATCCAGGGTTCCACGTCGACAACCATGTCACCACAAGAACTGCTGTGTTTCGTGGCGAAACAACTCCAGACTCTCACGTCGCTATTGTTGGCTAACCTCCACCAGTGATGGTACCTGTATCTGTGGGCTCATCGCAAGGCGTTCTGCAATGGAACTGCCGGGGTATATCGGGCAAAGTTGGAGAACGTAGACAACGCATTCTGTATGGGAAGCTACATGTATGGGCACTACTACTCCAGGAATTAAATGGCCTCCCTTCCATTCCTGGATATGTGGCTTATTCGTCTCCGTCCATTCTGGATCGTCTAACCACAATGCCTGATGTCCCTCCAGGAAAGGTAGCCGTATATGCCCGGTAAATTTTTCCTCAAACCCACATAGACTTGGTGCGATGGTGCACACTGTAGCAGAAAGTCGTCGCTGTGCTGGTTCGCCGCCCCGTACGGACGTCATCATAGTGTCATACTATGCTCGCCCCTACAGCGGCCGTACAGCTAAACTATGCTTCGGCTGGCTTTCCCATCTATTTCGACGGCATCCCGGCTGGCCAATTTTGGTGGCGGGGGATTTCAACTCTCCACACACTGCGTGGGGCTACGTCACTTCCAGTGAGCGTGGTGTGTGTATGTGTGTACGACACGTTTACGGACGCTCAGTTTGTTCTCCTAATGACGTGTCAGTGTCTACACGACGCCGTGAACATCCACGTGCTTCTCCAAGCTCACCTGACTTATCTTGGTAGTTAGGAAGTGCTTCAGTGTCCTGTATTTGTGAGCCAGACTGCTGGGAGAGTTACCACCGTCCGATTTATCTCAACCTTTCTCCCGGCCGGGTGAATCGTCTTCGAAGACAGTGTCGGGTGGTAGACTGGGACCTCTTTCGATCGACAGCAGCTAGGATCCCCTCCAGCAGCACCTTACCTGATGCGTGCCAGAGTCTCCGCGTTGCTTTGGAAGCAGCGACTCGTACGACGTGGGTAGAGGAATCGCGGCCTGCCCCTGACCTACAACTTTGTCGTCTGTGGGCCCCGCGCGATCAAACTGAAGTATATTCAATGCGGAATCCCACATCAATTGATGTACGTCTGAACCTTAACCGCCTATGGAACGTGGTCACCACCCTCCAGATCCAGCAGCTAGTGCCCTTCAAGCATCTGGCCAGACACCATCCACTTTTGCCTCTCTCGCTGCAAGTACCTTCTTCCCCGCCTTTCACACTCCACCAGCTGTCTTTACGATTCCAAACTGCCTACCGGCATTCGCCGGTTCCTTGCCCGCATGCAACGACATTGAGGGATTCAGGCCCCCTTTACAATGGCGGAATTCTTGGCAGCCATCGACCATGCCAGGCCGCGCACTGCACCGGGACCTGATGGCATCCCTTATGAACTATTTAAGAACACGGAAGGCACTACACGTGACGTCATACTTGAAGCCATAAATGCAGCGTGGACTTCAGCCGCGATTCCTGATTCATGGCGTTACGCGGAAATCGTTGCTATCCCGGAGCCCGGCAAAACACCAGCCCGGATTTCTCACCTTCGGCCAATAGCTCTGACATCAACGATTTGTAAGCTGATGGAGCGCATGCTAGCTACACGTCTTACTTGGTGGCTTGAGCGATATTCCTGCTACCAACCCGCCCAAATTGGATTCCGACCACAGCTGGGCGTCGAAAGCGGACTGCTGCACTTTTCTGATATGATCCTGATCGGACGATGCTCTCGCCGGATTCGAACCGTCCTTGCAATGGATATTATGAAGGCCTACGACAATGTCAGCCGCGAAGCAACTGTTCGGATCCTAGAATGGATTAAACTGCCCAGCCATGTCTGCACATTTGTGAACGCCTTTCTTCGGCACCACACCTTCACCCTTCGCTTGGCCGGGAAGGCTACAAGACACTTTACATCGCACCGTGGTGTTCCACAGGACCCTGTGTTGGCGCCGGTATTGTTCAATATCATCTTGCTTCCCCTAGCTTGGCGGTTGGCGGAGATACCTGACGCGTATTACATCATGTATGCTGACGACATTACTGTATTGTCCGTGCATCTTCGCATCTCTGTCCAAGAAAACGCGCTACAAACGGCGTTAAATATGACTGATTCCTGGTGCGCCCAAGTAGGACTTGAACTATCGGAAGAAAAAACGTCATACATGTCAGTGACTAACAAACATGGGTGACGCCGAGTTGAGAAACGGCCTGTCCGGTTGTTTCTTCATCAACAACCTCTACAGGAGGTCCAAACTATTCGTGTGCTGGGCCTTGATGTTGCCTCGTCTGGGTCCGCGGCTCCATGGGTGAAGAGTGCGAAGGATCGTGCCGCACGGACAATACTCTTGATACATCGAATGGCGACGAAAGCTGGCGGGTCGCGCACCAGCATTGCTCGCCTCATGGGCGGTCAGTGTTGCAACGCAAACTCGTGTACCAGGCTCAATTCCACCATCTCACGATCAGGGACTGGGATCACCTCGAAGCCATCAACCAGGATGCCATGCGGGCCATTACTGGACTACCCCGAATGACCCCGATACCGACTCTGCAGGGGGAGGCCCAACTCAATACGATTGATGAGCTGGTGCACCAACGCCGCTCTGCCCGGGCCTGTAAAATCTCGATGACCGGTGCCGCCGCTTCGCTAGCCCGGTACATGGGGTACGTTGTACCAAGTACCACTGTGAAAGGTTCAAACATTCCTCCGTGGCAGCGAGTACAGTTAACAAAAAAACCAATCGGTCGCCTCCGTCACCCGGTACCTCGCCAGGCCACGGCCCAAGTCTCTCGCCTACATAGCCCAGATGCGGAAACGGCAATTGCATATGTAGACGCCAGCGTCAAAAACAGCGTGGTGCACACTGCACTCATCTTCCCCCAGCTACCAGAGGTGGAGCAATGTTGCTCTTATGAAGCTAACCCGATGCCACCAGCGTATCTTGCTGAACTAGCAGCGATACACGATGGGATGGCCGTAATACTGCCTATTGTCCAGGCAGGGCCATACTGTCGACTAATAATACGCACAGACTCTACGCAAGCCATCCACGACATTCGCCGCGTAACACAAGCTACAGCGTTCGCAGATGCCATTCACCACTTAGCACGAAGAACTCTACTGCAGATCCGCATAGAATGGGTACCCCGTTCAGCTGTATACCCAGCAGTAGGGAGGCAGACACGGCTAGTCGCCCGCATACCTTGATGCGACCACTGCCACTTTTCCCCGAAGGTCCAAGTGGAAACCTGGCACAACAGAAGGAAATTCTCCGGCGCACCACGCGAGCCCTCATACCCCCGTGTGGTTCAAACCTCCCTGGTGACTTGACTCGCCGAGAGGAGGTTGCGCTGTGGAGGATACGCGTTGGGATGGCCCTTACGCCGTCTGTGACTTCGTCTTGGCCATCGCAGTACCGCGGCCCATACGACTCTACCTGCCCATTCTGGGGCTCCGCCGTACATAATGTGAATGTGCAGCATCTGGTGTGGACCTTCCCGGACTGCACCAGATCCGATTACGGCACCTTCGTGCAACCGGCCTCCACCCTGGCCGCCCTCCAGACCTGCAGCGCTGGGTTCATGGACAATTTCATCGGCACCTTCTGGACTATATAAGAGAAGCAAGCTTGTTCGTGTACCTCTGAATTGTGCACCGTTATGCAGCAGGCCAAACTTTCGAATTAAAAAAAAAGTTGTGGTAACTGTGAAAGCAAGGGCTGAGATGACATGATATCCTAACTTAGACCGGAACCAGACTATGCCAGCCAACTGAAGTAATCTACAGATGCTGAAATATTGCCTACTCCTACATGCCTGGATTGTACGTTCTTGCTTTGCACATAAAAAAAACGAAGTCATGGAAGGAAACACTCGATTGTAAATACATCAGAAGAAAGCAATCCGTCAAGGCCGCTCCTACTGAATGTTTCTTTGTTGCAATAGCATCCGCAATAGAATCCGCATTGTAACCTTCGGACCTCCTCCTGTAAGTTCCCCCACTGTTAATACACTCTTGTACTTTTCTGAATAAATTTGAAATTTAAATTTGAATTTGAATTTGAACCAGCGGATCACTCAAAGTTACTTCTTGGTATACAGTGGAGCATCTGTGCTTGCAACTGTGCCGAGTCCCGTCTCGCTGTTCCCTACATGTGGCCCACATAGGAGGGTAATGGGGCCGCTGTGCACATTCGTGTCTTATATACAACAGACTAATTTCGGAGCATCTAGGGGGACGTCTAAAATGTTTTCCGCGCTTTTAAATGCCGGGCTAGGCCTGTTCAGTCTGCTCAAAATTGACCTTGGTTGTTGCGCTGGTTATATAGAGCAGAGGAGTTTGCTCCGTGTCACTCATGTGGTAAGGGCAAGCTGTTCATAGTGGTTTAAATTTTAAACGGTAACCAGCGTGATGGAAAGCCGAAGGAGCCAAGAAACACAGGTAAGGTGCTGGTGTAATAAGTGAAGTTTATAACCAGGAAGGAAATATATATACAAGAGAAAAATACGAGCCAATTCATCCCGTGAATGTGGTTGGAAAGCAAAGCTGTAAATGGCACGCACAACGATTACCCATGCAACGTCCCTTAAATTCACTCACGTGGCTCTACAAACATTGAAAGCAGAGATACGTGAAACGGCCGTAACCCCGCCCCTCAAAGAGATGCTCTTTGCTAAGTTTAAATCAATACATGTTTCATGAACGGCGCTTGGTTGAGTCGTATTGGTGGAACACATGAGTGGCAATTGTTTTTTTGTTTTAATTAAATGAAGCTCGGACCCGGAGTTAGACTATATCACTTCTCCATCTCTGCCGCCACCGATGGAGGCGACGAGATCGGCGGTAGACACGCAGAAGTGAGATGTCATGCGCTGGTGCGAGCTACCTTTATTTTTTTTAACTCCTAGGGCATGCGCAAAGCGCGCACACGGCCTCTATACGTGCCGTGGGCGGGGCGCATAGCGGTGCGAAAGGTCGCGGGACAATATCATCTGGCATTCAGCCAGAACGCAGAGGTAAAACCGCAGATGTGCTCTGTGGGTGCACCGTCTATCTTCCCAGTCTCCGCGTGGGCTCGTAGCTCAATCGGTAAGACAACGGACTCTCGCTCCGGTACTCTAGTCGTTCCATGTTCTGTTCGTGGCGGTGCCACTAAATTCTTTTATTTGTTCGCGGGAATTTTCTCTTGACACCAACAGTCGCGAAATGGCGTCTATCCCAAACTCCAAAGACAAACTTAAATAGGGAATACAATGGTTTTCAATGTCGTGAGGCTTTGCCCAACCACTAATTCCTTGAAAGCTTTCATCATGTCCGCCATTGAATGCATTTTACCGCTTTAAACTTCTGCACTTGCAGCACAATGCTGCTCGCTCGGCAAAAGAGGGTTCGGCTCGGGACATCTAAAGGAATAAATGAATACCCACGCGTTTATTGGCAAAAAAACAGGGAGCGAAGTCCCCTTGACATGACCGGAGGCCTCGGTCAAGAGTCGGAGAAGGGATGGGAAGTAAGGAGTGGGGAGAAAGGAAACCTTTAGCGACGTTCTGAAACTACGATTGAAGAGTTGTAATGCGGCGGAAATGAGCCGTAAGCACTTGTTTTATAATTTAACTCTACGATAGTGTCATTGAAACCACTATAGAAATCCTTAGGAATACTGGAATGCGATCAGCATTTTGTCTCTTCTACAGACTGAAGTGCGCGTCGAAACTCGTCTGCGGGGATGGCGATAATGAGCTGCGCTGTTTTTCTCCCACCACAGAGGCGCCATTTACGAGCACATCACATTTATGGTGAAAGAACTGTTATTACAATCTCGCGCCCAGTCAGAATGTTACACAAAGAGAAAGAAAACTATTCTGTTCAGCTATAAAAAGCCTCAAAACATTGTTTTGAATGGATAAATGCTACGACAAGCGGTTAAAAGACGCCTGATTCATTACATCTGCAGACTGCTTCTTAAAAATTGGCTGAAGTCCCGTCGATGCGCTTTTGAACAGAGCACTCTAAACAACAAAGGCACGTACGCAATAGACCCATGCGACCGAGATCATTTTCTGTTGTTTTGCATTCAACTCCCGACGGGGACATAACCGTCAGCTTCCATGTGGCAGGAACCGGTGGCAGGAGAAACACCCAGTAATGAGATGGTACGGTAAAGAACTCCGCGGTATTTGTGCGCCTGCTATGCAGAACCTGTTGGCTAGCCAGTATTACCTGTTGTGTACTGGAAGAGCTTCAACGGCAGAATTTTGTTTACGAGCGTCACAAAACCGACATTTGGGCGAGTTGGTACTGATTGAAGAACGTCATAGGTAGCGCGAAAGGAAAAAAGTGTCTCCAATCCACGCTGTGAAGATGGCTGGAAAGCAAAGCTTTAAACGACACCCACAACAACTATCTATGCCACATCTCTTGAATTTTCACCCGTGGCTCTACAGAGATTCTGCCAGCCGTTACGTGGAATTTGCGCGGGTGGCGTCCCGAACGCAGCAGCAGCGTCGACCACGGCCCGGCTAGAGCGGCGGACGGCGCCGCTGTAGCCCGGCCGTGTGTCGGCAGCAAGAAAACAGAGAGGAGCGCATTCGAAGGGTGAGACAGCGGAACCTAGCCATCCTGATGTGCTAGCTCGGGGCTACACCACCGCTCGGCAGAAGCGTAGGCACCGAAACAATTCGGCGTGTCAGCTTAGTGATTCCCATTTAAACCGATTTAAACTAGTTAGTTTAGTCAGTTCCGGAATTGCGAGAAAGCTGAGGGAACTTTTACACTCGCCCTTTATCAGAACCAGCTGCTCCTTTCGCCTTTTTAATGCCTTATTGGCGCTGCAGCTAATATGAATCAATAATTGATTGATTGATTATGGGGTTTAACGCGCCGACGCAACGCAGGCGATGAGGCGCGCCGTAGTGGAGGGCTCCGGATTAATTTTGACCACCTGGGGATCTTTATCGTGCGCCGAAATCTCGTACATAAATAAATAGTACCTCTTAAAACACAACCGAATTGGTATTCACCAATTTAGAAAACGAAGTCCCATTCGTGGCAAGCACTGCGCAAAAGGTAGCGTTTCTGTAGCGGCCAGATGTCTGTATGTGGTCTGCACATTTTTATTTTTCCGCCCTGCAAACAAATCCTTAAAGGAGCCATGAAGAGAAAATACAACTTCGTTTAATTTGAAAGAACTAGGATTCAGCATCTCACTCTGCTCCATTACAGCCCCAAAAGATGTTTTTTTAACGAAAAAAAGCAAGAACTGTTTAAAAACTTTCAAATTTTGCGCCACAGTGACGTGTTATGAGCAAGAATGACGTCATACGGGCCAACAATAAAACACAATTTTCAGTGCGTTAACTGCACGTTAGCATTCAAGTGATGCGGTCAAATGGAACTAGAGGCCCTATTGCAGACGTCCAGTCATGTGTCGTCGCGACAGGTCAGTTAGGCGGCCGCCAATCGCACAAACAAGGTTCCGTGAGGTCATAGAAAAGTTGCGGGAAATTGGCTAGGGGGTCGCGACTGCTTCACACGTTTTCTTTAATATCTCCGTTATTTGTTCGAAGATTGCGATGATATTGGTATCATTGTTATCGGGACTAAGCAGTCTTTCTAATAAATCCAACTTGTATTTTGTCTTCATGGCTCCTTTAATGTATCTTTGCCGTACGACCACGTAATTTCACCGGGTCCCGGTTACCCAGGAGGTTCTTTCCAACACGTTTATCAAGCCGTGCGAAGGAAGGGCGCCATGGAGGCGAAGCTTCGCCAAAACAGGCCGAAAACAACCGTCGCTAAAGAAGACGACAAAGCATCCCCGCCGACGCCCCCGCCTGTGCGAGCAGGCACCTGCGCGCGGGGAACGCTTGGTAACCATTCGCCGCGCCATCTACCCTGTGCTCTGTGAGTGGAAACCACCCTCCCCGTCCCTAGCCGATTTGTGAGTTTCTTGTCGCGCACGCCACAAAGAAACCGTTGGCTGGTAGAGTGTGAAAGGTTTGCTTTAAAATACGAAATGCAGGCATTAGACGCCCCCGCACTGAACTAGCAAGTAATCTTGCTGGAAAAAAACATAGTTAAAGGTAATCTTGCTGGAAAAAAACATAGTTAAAGGTAATCTTGCAGGAAAAAAACATAGTTAAAGGTAATCTTGCTGGAAAAAAACATAGTTAAAGGGACACTGAAGTGATGTGTAAACATTGCGGGATTACTAGCGCAAATTGTAGTCCGGAGTCCCCAGGCCATGTTTCGACCACTCTAGGCGCGTTTACGCGATTTTATTTAGTAGAAAAACTAATTCGAAAACGCTGTCCTCCTCTCTTTACGCTCGCCAGTTTTCTGTGGCGTTTTCTTGTGACGTCAGGAGGGGATGAGCTGGCAATTGGCTGCGCCACGGCTGCGCTACTGCACGGCTCCCCGGCCGACAGAGTCAGTCGGCCCAGCGTTTCGTCCGCCGGCCGCCGGCGGGTCGTCGCAATCAAGGAGGTTAAAAAAAATTGCTTGGTCGCAATTCGTTCGCTTAGTTGAAACGAAGCCAGGACACGTTTGTGAATGGAAGAATGTGCCTTTCTTTACTTGGTTTGTCTGTACACTGTATCTAGCTCCAAGTCAAGGTCGCTTCACACAAGCGCTGCACATGCGACGCTTCGCTGACTGGTACGCCAGTAGGAAAATATAAGGCCTCTTGAAGGCGGGAGAAGAGACAGCGAGGTCAATATAGGTACTAAGCAAATAAAATCAACTGATATTTTTACCGTACAGCGTAAAACTAGGGCGCGGGAAGCACTTTTTTGCGCTGGGCGAACAAGCACAGCGGTCAGCAGCACGACTACGCATCTGCGAACGCTTTTCCGTCTACGAAATGCAATTGCTAGACGTGAGCTACTGTGGAAACTCCGGCGACGCTTACTGCACGATCGCAGTACAACAAATAGTCACCTAAGCGGCTTGAAATGCCAAAACTAAATAAAAGTGTAAACCGGTTGTACAATATATACCCTATATTAGCAAGGCATTCGTGTCCCGCTCCGTGGCCTAGCGGTCTGGGGCGCTAGGAATTCGCCGCAAATATTTTGCGAGTCACGAGTTCGAATCCCCGCGGGTACGTGCTTTTTTTTTGTAAGTTACCTTTTTTTGTTTTCCGCCGATGTTTTCTATATTGAGTTCACCTTTCTTTGGGCCGCAACGTTCATGGCTACACGAACTAGTTCACAAAACGCGCGCAGGCTGGCACTGGCGCGCTAGCGAGTTCTCGTTGGCGTGCTGTGGCCATAAGCACCGACTGCTTGCAGGCAGTGGGCACAGGCCAGAATGAACAGACCCTTGGCCTGGTGCGAACACGCTTTTTACGATACAGGCATGAGGGAGGCAAGCTCCAAATATGGGGAAAAGCGCATGACATTTGGGCGTCTGCGGGTACGCGGAGGGCGTTCATGCACTGCGTAGGTCTCGGCTAGTGAATGCTACGACTACAAGCCGTCCTGGGAGGCTTATCTTGTGCATTTTACAGCCGACAACATGGCAGAAGCGCGGTACGATGATTACTGAGATATTGAGAATGCCCATCCAACAAAGCCATTGGTTATGTTTTACAGAACCGAAACCGAAACCGAAACTTGTGTGATTGCTAACCTTGGGCATCGTCCAATCACGGCGCCCCTCCTCCCAACGTCACAGCCTTAGTTGGTGCGGCCGCCGCAAACCGCGCATGGTAGTTTTTCTTCTTTCGCGCTTTCTAAAATAATTACCGATTTGTCAACCGGATAAACGATGAAAAGTGTGCTAATTTGAGCCAGTCTACGCAGTGCAAGCAAAAACGGGAGCTTGACAAATTCACTTCAGTGTCCCTTTAAAGGCTCTCACCAACACACACGTGAAGGTTGCATGTATCTTTGCTTGCATGTATTGTTGCATGCATGTATGTATGCATGTATTTTTTATGTCCGAGAACAAAACATCCCGAGGCTGCACGTCTGAATCGCGAGGCCTTCAAAAACGAATGTCCCGGTGGGCGTGCTATTCGCACAAAGTTACTATCAATGTTGGAAGCATCAATACACGCTTAGTACCTCAACCTTTACTTCTCATCACCTGTATATGTAGGGTTGATATATTAATTATTAATCAGCACAATTTAGAAGATGCAAGCTTGACTTGGACACCGAGCTTATACGTCTCGTCACTTCGATATGCACTTCCACCTGATTAGTTGTCAAAAGGCACCTTTTCAACATCAGTACACTAAAAAGAAATGTTTGCGCGTGTATGTGGCGTTTTTAGGGACAACCATCGTCAACACTCATAGATATAAAGTTTACTGTGTATTTCACGTAAATTTTGTATCGCCCGTAGGTCATGTGATACAATATTCTCTGATCATGCCCCTTCACAGTCAGCAATGGCTGATTATTTTAAAGCGAAATTTTATTTGTCTTTATAGCGGCCTCTCGTGGGGCTGCTGCTGAATGCGGTTCTCCTGTCCGATTGGGCCACTCGTGCCCGCCAACTCCTTCACTTTCACCACTCAGTTGGCAAAAAGAAGCATCCTGGTTCTCTCACAACACCCCCGTGGCGCTCTAATCTGCTCGAATGTCGCTGCCACCGATGCAGTGGGGCTTTCAGAGCTCTACGACTAAGCGCTCTTCAATAACAAATGAGGGGTCAGGGCTTAGGAGTTTTCCACTTCAGTGTGACGTCGTTTTACGGGAGTTTCAACTTTTCATTATTGTTCAATCTCACCATACTTGTGCCACTGGAGCTGAGGTTCAAAGCGCAGGCCCCTCACAGGGAGATACTGATGGTTGACCTGCTACTGCAGTTTCTGTGAATGCAGCCGAAAGTCTAGAGATCAGGAATTCTAAGACCAGAGAAAGCCAGAAGCAAGTACCAGGTCATATCGAACGCAAGAGCTGTCATTTTTGGGACCAAAGAACAATCTCGTTTTGCAGGACATCTCGTTCGTCCTGCACAACTACACCAACAAGACGTCTCAGTGTAAGTCAACGCAACAACTGGCATCAATGTGGAGGGCTGATATTTCTTTGGTGCAGAAGAAGCAACTTCTAGCCAAGAAAAGCAAATGACATTTTCCCGCTGCAATGAGCTGAATTAATGTGTCGATACGGGCTAGTGGGTATTAGCCCTTATATTTCATTTCAGGGGCCCAGAATACGCCCAGTCAAATCAGATAGGTAGGGCAGAAGCATTCTGCCCTATCTATCTCATTTTGCAGAACTTCTTCATGGCGCTAACATTTAAAACATACATGTTTACGCTGCGCATGAAAAAAAACAGCAATGTTTTCCTGTCGGTATTTGCCACACGGCAAGTATGTCGGCCCATGATGCTACGTGCATGTGTGACCCAGACTAAGTCGCTCACAAGCATGACGCCATACCAATGACAGGATGTAAATCCGATAGTGGGCAGGTCTTTGCATGCTCGCAAACTAATGATCGATGCACATCGAAGCTTTGTTCTCCAAATATTCTGAGCATGGGCCGTTAGTGACGATGCCTAGTGGTACCTTAGAGGTGTTTTTGATGGTAGCAGCAATCTTTGTGACTGCGGAATTGTGTGCGCATCTTTGGACGAGGAGCATTCATTTTACCACAATGGTGCTGAATACGTTCGCCAACACACAAGCCCAAAGACATCGCTTGTACCAATCAATATGTTATTGACTCTTCTCACATAATTATCTTTTTATTTGGGGCTGCAGTCCTGAATACCCTAACGCGGGGAGGATGAAGGAGAAGAGAAACGTTTATTGGAGCGGAAAGTGCTGTTGTGGGTGGCCTTCCTAGTCCGGAAAGCCCCGAGTCGTGGCAGCTGTCTTGCCCGATACAAGAGGTTAACCTGCGTATCTAGCTGCTCAGGTCGCACTCCCACTGCTCCAGGGAGGGGGAAGGGATGGGATTTGGGTGGTAGGGGTGTCACCCGTTTCCTTAAATTAGGGTGCACTGTCGGAAGATATGGGGAGTCGACTCAAGAGAGCCAACAAACCCCACCGAATCCACAGGGCACAGGTGACAAAGGGGGTGGCCGTCTGATGTGCGGCTTTCGCCGACCAGAGTGGCAAGAATGAGCAAGAGCCTTGAACGGAAAACAGCACAAAGACTTATATTCAGACAGGCAAGTTACAAACCAAAGTACGAGGTAACGGATCGATAATTACAGGCAACTTAGATGGAATTCAAATGCAAGAAACAGTCCAATTCGACAAAATGATACAAACAGGAGCGTGAACAAATGAATATTACGAATCGGAGCAGTTAACAAAAGAAAACGAACAGTTCGATGCTTATGAGAGACAGAGTCCCAGCATATTCACCGACCGGGCCGGACGATGCACCGCTGTCGGAGGCGATTCGGCTACCTGGGAAGCGTGGCTTCGCTGTAGGCCAGGCCGTCCGAGACGATCACGGTGCTTCGAGGCCCGGGAGTACGTTGGAGTCCTCCAGGGCGCGGGTCGCCGATGGTGTGATGTACAAACTGGCAGGTGCAGTTATCAATCACGACGTCCAAACGTAGCTGGTTTGCTTAGGCGCGGCTTCTCTTTTATAACCGTACCGGCGCGGAGAGGGAGAGCACAACACACAACGCGCCCGCCGCCATCAGCGAATAACTTCACTCTTCTCCCTTCTAGAATCACCGCCGCTCTTTAGAGATGGCAAGGCCACGCGCACCTCCTCGAAAGTACTGGAAGCTTCGACGAAACTGGAGCGAGGGAGGTTTTATTTTTGTTGTTTTCTCGTCGGCGAGCTGGCGAGTGATCGCGTTACCGTCTCTTCGTTCGAGAAAGTTCCAGCCCTTTCTCGGGCCGAATAGAACCGGACTGAATGAATCGGACGACTGAAGAAGAGTTAGGCGCTGTACAATAAAATGAAAAATGTATACGATACTTTTAGACGTCGTACACTCTAATCCTGGTAACCCATAATGTAACTTCTAAACGGAAGTAACCTATAAAATAAAGGTTACAATGGATCTATTTTGATGTTTTATTTGTCACAGTCCATTGTAAGGGTTACAATTGTGAAGTTAAAAGCGGTTTATAGGTTACAATAATGATTTAAAGGTTACATCAAAAAAATCTGACATGTAACCTCTACGTTGTAACCTATAAAACGCCCTGTAACCTATAAGAGATGCTCGTCGCGCCTTCTCTCCAGGAGGCCGTTGATTTCTCCGTTGCATGACGGGATATAGAGAAATGGCGGCGCCGGCAGGCCCGGTGGCCGCGTTTTCGCGCCACTCGAGCCTTTTTACCGCTGTGATACCCCAACGATGAAGGATTGCTGTTACAAGACTTATTTGTCGGCGTGAGTCACGGAGGCTGCGGCGAGCCCATTTGTGACTGGCAGCGCTACACGGCCCGTTCTTCTACGACCAGCAGCAAGTTCGCATGTTGGACCAATGCCCCGGCGCCAGTGAAAGCGAACTCGGTGAGTATATTCCCGCAACGGTTTCGGTGTTTTCATAGGATGTATCTTTTCGCTGGGGGCTTTTCAATTTGAAATTGCAGCATTCGAGAGTGATTTTCGTTACCTGACTGGTTGCTTCGCTGGACGTTTTCTGTTGTCCACGACGGCAATTGAATGAAATCAAGGGCTTGCGTTCGTTGCGTCAGACCAGAGCGGACGATCGGGAAAGCCCGTACATTATAACAGATAACGGCGTTCGTGACGTGCTTTCTGCTCTGTTTGCGCGCCTTCGTCCTGTGTTGAGCGTTTTCTTTACGCTGTTGGCTGATGCGGGCGCACTTGAGCTATTGGCCCAAGTGATTGTCAGGAAGCTCTGTTTGAATAATTGATTTTTTTCCCATTAAAGTCATATATTATCGCGCTATTCTCTGGGTAATATCATTTTGTTTCAGTCATCGAGAAATGTTCATTTTTCTCGCTGCATATATTCGGAATGGTGTCTAGTTTATTGGTCTTGTAGTAATATATCCGGATAAACATAAGGTGTGCTGCAGAAAAGTAGTCCACTAAATGCTGCTCGAAATTTCTAAACTCACTTTTGTCCAGCACAAGCCTCTTTTTTTGTGAAAGTTTGCCCTACCGCACAATAAAAAGTTTTTATATGTACAACACTCTCCATTTTTGTCATTCTTTGCCTTGAGTGGGTAAATGTGGTGTTAGTCATTTTAAGACAGTGGGGCATTTTCACCATGTTAAGTGGGTTTATTATTCTCATTCGCACAAATCAGTCGTTTATTTATTCGCGTGGTATTGCAGGGCAAATGGTTGTCTCGCGTGATCCTAGTGGAGTGCAGTAAAGCGACTTTGCTGAATGGTGGTATGTATGAGCCAGCATGCAGGCCACTTGATTGTTGTTGTTTTTTGATGATACAGAAATTGTGACGAATTACACAGGGAAAGGTGCAGGTGTAAAAATGGGTGCTGCAGCCTCATCGGTTCCTGGCTGTTCGAAAAGTGTGGTTGCATCTAGCTACCAATGCTATGACTTATCAGCACTACTGTTTTTCTTGCTGGCAGTGTTCCTTGAGCTGACAATCAGGACTTCCCTGCGTTTGACAAGCTGAAATGAAGTCTGATTTCAGTGGAAACAACGGTATGAAAATTGAATAACTAAAACGCCTTCATTCAAATATTCTTTGTAAAGCTGGCGCCCAGGCCTGCACAGACAAAAGTATGATTCACTTGTAAAAATGCGAGGCCTTTCCTCAAGTGTTATGATGTTATATTTCGTATCTTATTTTGCCTCATGTTTAGTCACTCTTTCTATCATTTCGTTATTACATGAACTTTATGAATTCACATAACGATTTCCTCAGCATGGAGCTTTGTAGTTTTTCAGCAACTCTAGCTATTCTATAAGATGGGTGGTTTTGCAGAGCCAACAAGAACTCTTTTTCTAAAAAGAGCCCTTTAAGAAAGCTCCAGTGGTTAGTGAGTGCTGTGTTCTTTTCTTCGTTTTGTCAAGTTTGAGGTGTCCTTTTATTTTGAATGTATACCAACTGCCCAGCAATAAAGCCTATTACATTTTAACCCAAATAACCCTTCGAGTCATTACAGGGACAGACCTCCTGGGAATGCCACTTGAAGATCGGTGCAAGTTCTAGATGTATCCTTTCCCGCAACACATCTGGCCGAAGAAAAAAATGTTAGTTGGCGATTCCTTTTTACTAATAGCCGAGGAAGAAACCACCGATCAGAACACTTTACTGAAATGAAAAACGTTTCGGCTTCCACGTGGGATCCTTGTTCAAAATGAAACTGCAAGTACAAGGGGAGGGGGGGGAGGGAGATGTTTAAGTACAGCCAAAAATGGGACGCAGACGGCGTCAGCATCGTGAAAGCACGTTTCCTGGGTTTAGTGCGACGTTCGCTCTGTTGCGTGAACTAGTGATTCCACATGAAGGCGCGGAAATGTTTTTTGTTTTCTCTTTTGCAAATGTATGTCACTTTATCTCGTATCCCAAATTTTCTGCCTGTTCTGGGTGAGCATGCAGAAACATTTCGCGAGATAAACTGGAACACGGCACGATTAAAATTCGGGAAGGTTGGCCGGTATGACTATAGTGGCTTCGCATTGTTCTCAACAATGCAGCCAAATTACTCGGTGTAACGATTACTGAAATGATGTCAAATTATTAGGAAAGGCCATAAATCACTCCTTCTCTGGTGCGGCCTTTCATTGCATTCTCTGGTCTCCGTCTTCAAAGTTCATGCAATATATTTCTCCTACTTCACATGCCTGTGGTTTGATGTGAGGGGCTTATGGTTGCACTGGATTTTGTTCTTTTTCTGAAATTTTCTGTAGATGGCTCTTCAAGGTGGGGAAATCCAAGTGACGGCCTCTCACATATATACCTCCATCTGCGGCAGCAGGGAACAAGTTATTCAGATGACCTCGGGAAATCTTCAGCGTGCCCTGGTTTTGTGCCTGCTTGTGTACTACGTAAATTGCGAAGCTTATCTCTGAATTTTTCCAAGCGCCTTTGTTCATGCAGGAAATTATAGATTCCATTTAAAGTTTGTCCAAAAGACAGATTTCAATCATCCTAGAAACTTGTTAGTGCTGCATAAAAAACGATAACTTGGCGTGGGAATCACAACTCAGGTGGAACTGTAAAGAGGAACCTAAGAGGGAAGTGTAAAGATGGATTCGTAAATACGAGTGAATTCCAAGTGTAATATTAGACTCTGAGTGAAACGGAGAATGCAGGGAACATAGCCATAAACACTGCTTTGTATGAAACAGTGAATTTGTAATAAATGTTCTTGTTACTTTTCCACATTCTGCGTTTTTTTCTGTGGGGAACCATGACAATAACGCTATACTGGGAAAGTGCACCTCTGAGAACCATCATATAAATGTAGCTCAAACTCGAATTCGTCTGAAATTGTTTAATGGCAGTATCCAAACAATCCGAAATACTTTTCATACATCCGTGCAAATATTGAGGTAAATAATCTGTATATTTGACCATGTTTGTGAAGCTGTTCACGCAACATTAATTAAATAGGTTTAATAAGGATATATTGATTAAATCGAATTTTGCCTGGAAGTCTAAAGCAATATTGGAAACACCAATTCGCCCAGCAATCCGCACACGTCTAATACTCATTAAGGAACGATAATAACTTCGGGGTGGTTCGCAGCTTTGCTTTTTAATAAATAGCCCACAGGTGTTTATAATAATAAATGTGAATGTTCAAAACTACTGATGCCAAACTTCTGGAAGTGTGCTCGTGTTGAATGCGTAAACATGTGGGCATGTACTGCAGTTCTCTTTTGATAATCATGGTCTAAGTTTTAAGACAAGACTTTTTGGCTTAGGGCTATGTTATCATAACTTTGGCGTCATTTTGAAGTATGCTATCAAGTGCATGTTTCCACTCAAGCTTGGTTTCAGTAAAGCTCAAATTCATGCCCCCAATTTACGAGAATACCTATCATGCTTGTTTGATACTAGTTTCTTAAACGGCACAAAGCTGATGCAAACATCAAATTTATCTATGCCTGTTTACAAGTCTTAAGCGTTGCCAATACTCGCGAAGATTTCTGGGTGAAAACCTGGGTAACGATTTTCGAACAGGTAATGCAATGCATATATATTAAGCGAACATTTTCAAGCTTTTTGGCACTGCTATTTTAGGAATTATAAAAGTAACTTCTCTTTTAGCCCCAGCCGTACGGCCGGCAGTTTATTCAAGGGACGAACAAAAGACACCCGACGCAAATGTTTAGACGGCGCAATGAACAGTATGGTCGCACATATCGTCTTCCACTAACGCGATGTTTGTTTACCACGCAGGAAAGGCCGCTTCGGGGTGTCGCCACAGAGGCGCCACCAAAAGCGCGCCTTGGGCGCAACATGACAGCTCCCAGGTGTGTGGCCTAGGACGGCGGTAGATGTAACTTATATAAAGGTATACATGCTGAAAGCTGCAAAGTAACCCATAACTGCGTAACCGTTACGTGTATATATACACGTGTATATATAGAGTGTATATATAGTATATAGAGTATAGAGTGTAGGCCTATATATATATGCTCGAGTTTGTGACAAGGGGCAAGCCCACACTCTAAGCTGGGTAACCCTTAATAGAGGTATACATTTTCGAATTTTTGTAACCTATAATTTATAAGGTACAAATGTAACCTATATCTTCGTAACCTTTATATACGTATACACGTAAGGGTTACTCAGTTATGGGTTACTTTGCAGTTTTCAGCATGTATACCTTTATATAAGTTACATCTACCGCCGTCCAAGGCCACACACCTGGAAGCTGTCACGTTGCGCGCCAGGCGCGCTTTCGCCGGCGCCTCTGTGGCGACACCCCGAAGGCGCCTTTCCCGCGTGGTAAACAAACATCGCGTTAGTGGAAGACGATATGTGCGACCATGCTGTCCATTGCGCCGTCTAAACTTTTGCGTCGGGTGTCTTTTGTTCGTCCCTTGAATAAACTGCCGGCCACACGGCTGGAGATAAAAGAGAAGTTACTTTTATAATTACTAAAATTGCGATGCCAAAAAGCTTGAAAATGTTCTCTTAATATATATGCACTGCATTACCTGTTCGATAATCGTTACCCAGTTGTCACCCAAAAATCTTCGTGAGTATTGGCAACTCTTAAGTCTTATAAACAGGCATAACTAAATTTGATGTTTGCATCAGCTTTGTGCCGTATAAGAAATCAGTATCAAACATGCATGATAGGCCTTTTGGTAAATTGCGGGCATGAATTTGAGCTTTAGTTAAACAACATTAGGCTTTAGTGAAACCAAGCTTTAGTGGAAACATGCGCTTGATAGCATACTTCAAAAGGACGCCAAATATATGATAACATATGCTTATTGTCTGACAACTTAGGCCATGATTATCAAAACAGAATTGCAGTACATGCACAAATATTTGCGCATTTAACAGGAGCACATTTCCAGAAGCTTGGAATCAGTAGTTTTGAACATTTGCATTTATTATTATGAAACACCTGTGGGCTATTTATTAAAAAGCAAAGCTGCGAACCACCCAAATGTTATTATCGTTCCTTAGACGAGTGCGGATTCCTGGGCGAATTGGTGTTTCCTACATTGCTTTAGACTTCCAGGTAAAATTCGGTTTATTCATATATCTTTATTAAACCTATGTAATAAATGTTGCGTGAACAGCTTCACAAACATGGCCAAATATACAGATTCTTTACCTCAATATTTGCACGGATGTATGCAAAGTATTTCGAATTGTTTGGATATTGACATTGAACAATTTCAGACGAATTCGAGTTTGAGCTACATTTATAAGATGGTTCTCAAAGGTGCACTTTCCCAGTACAGCGTTATTGTCATGGTTCCCCACAGAAAAAACGCAGAATGTGGGAAAGTAGAAAGAACATTTATTACAAATTCATTGTTTCTTACAAAGCAGTGTTTATGGCTATGTTCCCTACATTCTCCGTTTCACTCAGAGTCTAATATTACACTTGGAATTCACTCGTCTTTACAGATCCATCTTTACACTTCCCTCTTAGGTTCCTCTTTACAGTTCCACCTGAGTTGTGATTCCCACGCCAAGTTATCATTTTTTATGCAGCACTAACAAGTTTCTAGGCCGATTGCAATCTGTCTTTTGGACAAACTTTAAATGGGATCTATAATTCCCTGCATGAGAAAGGCGCTTAGAAAAATTCAGATAAGCTTCGCAATTTACGTAGTACACAAGCAGGCACAAAATCGGGGCATGCTGAAGATTTCCCGCGGTCATCTGAATAACTTGTTCCCTGCTGCCGCAGATGGGGGTATATATGTGAGGGGCCGTCACTTGGATTTCTCCACATTAAAGAGCCATCTACAGAAAATTTCAGAAAAAGAACAAAATCCAGTGCAACCATAAGCCCCTCAAACCAAACCACAGGCATGTGAAGTACGAAAAATATATGGCATGAAAATGAAGACGGAGACCAGAGAATGAAATGAAAGGCCACACCAGAGGAATGATTTACGGCCTTTCAAATTTCACATCATTTCAGTAATCGTTACACAGAGTAATGTGGCCGCATTGTTCATAACAACGCGAAGACACTATAGTCATACCGGCCAACCTTCCCGAATCTTAATCATGCCGTGTTCCAGTTTATCTCGCAAAATGTTTCTGTATGCTCACACAGAAGAGGCAGAAACTTTGGGCTATGAGATAAACTGACATACATTTGCAAAAGAGAAAACAAAAACATTTCCACGCCTTCATGTGGGATCACTAGTACACGAAACAGAGCGAACGTCGCACTAAACCCAGGAAACGCCGTCTGCCGCCGCCTGCGTCACATTTTTGGCTGTACTTAAATATCTCCCTCCCCCCCTTGTACTGGCAGTTTCATTATGAACAAGGATCCCACGTGGAAGCCGAAACGTTTTTCATTTCAGTAAAGTGTTCTTATTGGTGGTTTCTTCCTCGGCTATCAGTAAAAAGGAATCGCCAACTTACATTTTTTCTTCGTCCAGATGTGTTGTGGGAAAGGATACATCTAGTAGAACTTGCACCGACCTTCAAGTGGCATTCCCAGGAGGTCTGTACCTGTAATGACTCGAAAGGTTATTTGGGTTAAAATGTAATAGGCTTCAGAGCTGGGCAGTTGGTACACATTCACAATGAGAGAACACCTCAAACTTGACAAGACGAAGAAAAGAACACAGCACAAGCACTCACTAACAGCTGGAGCTTTCTTAAAGAGCACTTTTCGAAAAAGTTCTTCTTGTTGGCTTTGCAAAACCACGCATCTTAGAATAGCTAGAGTTGCTGAAAAACTACAAAGCTCCATGTTGAGGAAATCCTTATGTGAATTCATAACGTTCATGTAGTAAAGAACTGATAGAAAGAGTCACTACACATAAGGTAAAATAAGATACGAAATATAACATCAAACACTTGAAGAAAGGCGTCGCATTTTTACAAATGAATCATACTTTTGTCTTTGCAGGCCTGGGTGCCATCTTTACAAAGAATATTTGAATGAATTTGTTTTAGTTATTGCATTTTCATGCCGTTGCTTCCACTGAAATCAGACTTCATTTCAACTTGTGTCATACGCAGGGGAGTCCTGGTTGTCAGCTCAAGAAACACTGCCTGCAAGAAAAACAGTAGTGCTGATAAGTCATAGCATAGTAAGCCATATGCAACCACACTTTTCGAACAGCCAGGAACCGATGAGGGTGCAGCACCCATTTTTACACCTGCACCTATCTCTGTGTAATTCGTCAAAATTTCTGTATCATCAAAAAACAACAACACAGCCTGCATGCTGGCTCATACATACCACCCTTCTGTAAAGTCGCTTTACTGCACTACACTAGAATCACGCGAGACAACCGTTTGCCCAGCAATACCACGCGAATAAAAAAACGACTGATTTGTGCGAATGAGAAAAATAAACCCACTTAACATGGTGAAAATGGCCCGCTGTCTGAAAATGACTAACACCAAATGTACCCACTCAAGGAAAAGAATGACAAAAATGAAGAGTGTTGTACATATGAAAACTTTTTATTGTGCGGTAGGGCAAACTTTCACAAAAAAGACGCTTGTGCGGGACAAAAGTGAGTTTAGAAATTTCGGGCAGCGTTTAGTGGACTACTTTTCTGCAGCACACACCTTGTGTTTATCCTGATATATTACTACAAGACCAATAAACTAGACACCATTCCGAATATATGCAGCGAGAAAAATGAACATTTCCCGACGGCTGAAACAAAATGATTATCCCCAGAGAATAGCGCGATAATATAAGACTTTAATGGGAAAAAATTCAATTATTCAAACAGAGCTACCTGACAATTACATGGGCCAATAACTCGTCAAGTGCGCCCGATGCAGCCAACAGCATAAACGAAACGCTCAACACATGACGAAGGCGCGCAAACAGAGCAGAAAGCAGGTCACGAGCGCCGTTATCTGTTATAATGTACGGGCTTTCCCGATCGTCTGCCCTAGTCTCACGCAACGAACGCAAGCCCGTCATTTCATTCAATTGCCGTCGCGGACAACAGAAAACGCCCAGCGAAGCAACCAGTCAGGTAACTAAAATCCCTCTCGAATGCTGCAATTTCAAATTGAAAAACCCCCAGCGAAAAGATACATCCAATGAAAACACGGAAACCGTTACGGGATTATACTCACCGAGTTCGCTTTCACTGGGGCCGGGGCATTGGTCCAACATGCGAACTTGATGCTGGTCGTACAAGAACGGGCCGTGTAGCGATGCCAGTCACAAATGGGCTCGCCGCAGCCTCCGCGACTCACGCCGACAAATAAGTCTTGTAACAGCAATCCTCGCTTCATCGTAGGGGTATCAGAGGGGTAAAAAGGCTCGAGTGGCGCGAAAACGCGGCCACCGGGCCTGCGGGCGCTGCCATTTCTTTATATCCCGTCATGCAACGGAGAAAGCAACGGCCGCCTGGAGAGAAGGCGCGACGAGCATCTCTTATAGGTTACAGGGCGTTTTAAAGGTTACAACGTAAAGGTTAGATGTCAGATTTTGTTGATGTAACCTATAAATCATTAATGTAACCTATAAACCGCTTTTAACTTCACGCTTGTAACCCTTAGAATGGACTGGGATAAAGAAAACATCAAAATGGATTCATTGTAACCTTTATTTTATAGGTTTCTTCCGTTTAGAAGTTACATTATGGGTTACCAGGATTAGAGTGCAGACAAGGTGGTATGTGGTTTTGGGGGTCTTACAGGATGGGCATTCGTAGGGATACATGGTTGGTGATATGTCGTGTAGAATTGTTGTGCGGTAGTATGTCTGGGTTTGTAGCCGTCGCCAAAGGCGTGCGACGTTGGTGTTGAGAGATGGATGAGGAGGAGGGTAGACGAGGCGATTTCGATGGTAGTGGTACAAGAAGTTTGTGTAACGACTCGGCACTGGGAGGTGATTGAGGGATTCCGGTGGGTCTTCTCTGCCTTCAGGGAATGCCCACGTAGTTAATTCACAAGCTGCCCTCCATCTACGTCGTGTGGACACCAGGCCACGCGAACCTTCCAGGGAATGAGGCGGCACATGCCGCTGCCCTAACGCGGGGGAATATTTTTATTGACGAATTCTACTTTTTCCGTGTAAGGGTCATTCATTTCTCTAAAAATACTATAATCGCTCCTAATAATTGTTACCCGCTAGGTCACTGCTAAGCTCCTTTTGTTGCCTTGTTATTTTATCCGTTTACTGTTGTGTCTTCCGCTTGATTAACCCATCATAACCGTCACCAACAGCAGCAACTGCAGACAAAGAACAATGCTGCGTTCGCGGCACTCATTCAGCATTTGAAGCAACCCTGACCTCCAAATGGACTGATCTCCCACCCGCGCGATCTGCCCTTTTTTGCCGCTGGCCACAGGCTTCCCTTGTCATAAAAGCTTTCAACAGAAGTAAACAACAACCAGGCGTTCTAGTTGAGCGCTTCAAAAATGAAACGCTTGCTATGGTTCTTTCAGCACGAGCGTAAAGAAAGTTGCCTATTCGTGGCGAGCATACATGACAGCATCGAAAAAAACATCGCCGCATCATCCAGGATTCTGCGATCGCAGACAATTTCGACTTTTTCCTTGTCAAGGCAAAAGCTTTCACACACTTTGGTATGTTTTTGTTGTTGTTGTTTTTGTTCATTTCACTCACCTTCGAATAAAAGAATGTTTTATATTGCCTTTGATTTTATATGCTTTTATGTTTGACACGGAATCTGACATCCACGCTTCCGCGTTCTTCTGTCACAGCGGGGATGAGGAACTTTGTGCTGCTTATCTGCCACGAAACGTCCGCTACAGTGAGTGCCTTCTGCTTATTGCTGCTGCTATGTGTACTCTCTGTGTAGGAAAACTACGCCCACGCCAAGCAGTACAGTCTCTGTCGGTACCCGCGGTGGGTTGCAATTTCTACGGAGGCCGATTTCGGTAGTATTCCTGCTGATATTCCGGTAACGTATTTTCCATGCAGGCATTTTGTTTTTCTCTTTCTTACAGTTTACCTATGTGTGATGAGCTGTTGTTCGCAGATTTGTGATTTCGTTTCCGCGAAGCACTTCTGTATTATAGCTGAAAGCGTGCTTAGTATATTAATTGTGTGGAGTAATTTTGTACGAAAACATTTATAGCTTTCAATTGACTACTCAGAAGACCCGCTATCAACGTTCCAAAATCTCTGGCATTTTCAGAGTGTAAGGAAATCTTGGGACCGATTTGGCTTAGGATGGTTTTCTATACAAAGACGTCGATAAGCGGTCAGGTTTTATTCTCTGAACTTAATAATTGTATCTCAATGTCAGATCTTCACGAGTACCTTAATGGGCATATCTCAATCTTGATATTCGGATTTTAGTACACCTGCACATCGTCATAAGGACACACTACTCTTCAGTGTTAGCAGAGAGAGAAATTTTAATGAATAGACGAAAAACACCATGAGGTCGGCGCATCGTATAGGCTCTGGCCTCCTATTCATGGTGGTCATGGTGGTCATTTTTTGCTTCAGCGCAGCTAGGTACTGCGGATCACTCTAGTGAAAAAAAAGACTGTGCTATGACTGATCAGCGGCCGCACAAAAGGACCATCCAATTCAAACTTTCGCTTTCTCTGATGTCCTTTTGGAATCTATTCAGGTTGCTAAGCTGGGAGAGGGGGGACACGGCATCGCCATGTTGGAAGTAGACTGCGATTTTGCATTGACTGAATCAAAGAAATTTGAACATTTCAGACCCCCCAAAAAGCAATATACACTATTCTTTACACGTCTTCCGCTCATAAAATATCTGCGACGTCTTGCCCATAACCCCCTCAGCAAAGATCGCCTACGGGATCGGAAGTGCCGCATTCAATACCCTCAACTTACTAAGAATAAACAGAAACCATCTGGGGAAACGTAAACAGGAGCAAGCATTTGAATATACTCCATTGACTTTTATACTTTCTAATTACCTGCGGTGTATGTTGATTACAAGCAAAAGGACATTCGACCATTTTTTCAATCTTGTGGTTGTACTAAAAGAAAAATATTTTGCAAAGACAAGTTGCAAAATATTTATCCTATATTTTGTCCCACTTTAGGAATACTGTTTCCGTTCCACAGGCTTCCACGATATTATAAATTCGTAAAAATTGGTGCATGAAAACATTTCAAAAGTGTCATCCCCTCTTGCGAAAATTTGTGTCAGTAACTCAATAGATATTCTAAATGGGCTCTACGCCCTCGTGGGACACAAGCGCCCCGCAAAGCGGTTTTCCACGTCATTAAAAGTTGCGAATCTCGCTACATCACCTGTTTCCTTATTTTACAGTCAACCAGAAAACAAGCAATGGCAAAAAAACGTTTATGCAGCTGCCCTATGACAAATTGAGATATGATAGCAATTATTGAAGTAACGCGACGTCACAGAAATGACTTTCTGATAAATATTTATTACTGAAACTTTGCCACTCATAACCGGCAATATTGCTCAAATTGCAGACTATTTATTTTCAATTACATGCTCTAAGCTCTGTGGAAACTTTACTGTATGTTAATATATTTAATTTCTGGCTGAAGAAACATTTCTTCGTATCAGCAGTGTCTTAAAAAACGTGTTTCTACAGTTATCGCAATTCGACCCAAACTTTGTCATCTTTTGGTAATCTTGGATCAGTCTGGATATAATAATGTGGTGCTCCTAGACTTCAATATGGCGTTTGAAAAAGTACGTCATGATAAGCTTATGTATTAATTTGAATTTGTGAGCCTCCCTAATTGTCCTGTGAATTAAATTCGTGCTTACTTAGAAACAGAAACAGTGTTTTGATACGAACGGTTGTTTCTGTAAATCTCGTGGTGTAATCTCTGGTGTTGTACCCCTCGGCAGTGTACTGGAATTATTGTTGTTCCTTCTCTGTAGGAATAATTTACTGCACGTCAATGCCGCAGCAGTGTGTGTCGGGCTGTTTTTCGCCAATTTTTTTTTATTATTTTTGGCGAAACCTGGAAAATTTTGATACAACTGTTCATTTTTGGTCTTTACGCCAACAGCAAACCTGGCCGCATCCTTATAGCAGATGTTTCTTTTATTTTTGCTGACTTCTGTTACACATAAACGAACCTCGTCCTCAGTAGGAAACTTTTGTTCAGTCTTTTGTTCCTGCCATATTTACCGGATGCGACAGCTTCGGATAGGAAAGCAAGGCTAATATTAGTTTTATTTTTAAACTCGCTTATTTTCGTTGCTCCGTTCTCAGGTGCAGCGGTGTAGTTTGCGAACGTCTGCCATGCGGAATATACGACAATGAACACGGACCGTTGAGGAGTACGTCTGGCATCTTTCCGACAAACCTGCGACCATGTCAAGCCCAGCTGAAGTCTCATCTGGTACTGATAGCATTTTATATTTTGAACGATAGCCAAACAAGACTTTCCGACCTCGTGTATGTGGAGGGATACTCTTGCAACTTTTACGCTGCATTCGGCATATCTCTTTTCTCTCTCTGTTTAAAAATTATGCACCCCTTCGTCAAATGACGACAATGTTCGGTCGAACGCGAAGTTTTCTCGTGACAGATTCTTTGGTTGTCAGCAAATTTTTCCAAACCGCTTCTACCATGTCGAAACAGAGCAATCGGATAGGCGCGGGCTTCATAAAGCGAGGACCCAGTATCAATTCCGTGCACGCAACGCGTTTTTTTTTTCACTGCGGCGTTTTCGCGTTACAGACGCCATCAGGGAGACCACTGAGGCTTCGCTTTGAAAAATGTGATTGCATGACTTTAGAAGAGCTTCATTGGTTTTTTCTTGAGGCTGAAATGACATTCTTTGTACTGTTCAAATCCGTATTGCAGGAAAAGATATCGCGGTTGCCGGCGTAGAGGACAATTCATCAAATTATAAAATTGCTCTTGATGCACTTCACTTTTGTTAACTGGCAGATGAAAAGAATTCCGCATAAGACTTTTGGTAACAGGAAAGCCTTAAAGTGTCATCCTGCTATGTTGTGATAACTTACGCAATCGCCATTAGCGATCACATGAACAATCACGTATCTCTGAAACCTCAGTTTTTCGAGACCGCGCGCTTTAATTTGTCAGAGTGGCCGGTTTTAGTAAGGACTTGTCTTGGAAAGAGATTAAACTGTTTAATGACAGGAAAACTGATTACATTGCGTTATAGGATCAAGGAAATAGCACTGAGAACGTCCGTAGCGATGCGTGGCGGTGGGGCGACTCTCCGCGCACGAAGTTCAGTTCACCCTCGCAAGCGAGAGTCCGAAATGCGAACCACACGCACACAGCACGTATAAACGCCGGCGCCGTCTCGGGGCCGCGTGATGGTACGTATAAACACTGGCGGCGTCTCGGGGAGGCGTTGGCAGCGTAAGCTGTGGCGGTGTCGTATACGCTGCATGGCCGTCTTCTCCGCTTTCCGTTCGTGCTTCTTTTCCTTTCGTTCGTCGGCCCCGAGCGAATTCTTCGTAGCCCCAGACAAATTCAATCCACTACTGCTGATACTGACTCCTATGTTTTCGCCGTTCCATCTTTTTAGTGGCATCACAGACCCCCACAAATGCATTCCTAAACAGCAGCGTATTTGGCGACGTTCATACGCGAAAATTTAATACACGACCACGTAAACTTTTGTCCCTATGTAAAATTTGCCTTAAAGGGGCAGACAACCGATCTTTGACCTGTATATATTCTCTATCCCAAATGAGAGGGCTTCCCTCAAAGCACCCTAACGAGAAACGGTTTCGCTGATAACGCCCTAGAACTTTTTTAATCGATTTTTTTAGATCTGTGAGCCGTACGTGTCCTCCCAAAAATAATGCTGGCAACCATGACATGCAGTAGCGCGGAAACATACTTTTGCCTGTATGCGAAATTAAAAGCGGTATTTAAAATGTTGTCCCCAGCTAAAAAAGTGTGAAATGAAGGCTTTCTTCTTCCTGTATGTGTTTTTTTTTAATTCACGACGAAGGCGTCATCTGTTGGAATAGACGATAGGTAGAATCTGGCTTCACGTTGTGGGACTAGGAAGTTCGATTCTCCCCGGGGCGCGTCCTTTTTTTTGGCTGCCGCTGGTGAATTTGGGAACTGAAATCGAATATTTTGGCAGAACAAACGCCCCTGACTCAGACAGAATCGTCAAAGCTCCTTCACTGGGTTTGTTTACTGAACGCTGCCGTTGATTCTGGGCGTGGAGACTCAGTTAGCCACACTGAAAAGAACCCAGCGGCGGCGGGCGGTGTGTCTTAAAAATTTTCAAAATAGTGTCTAAAAATACATGTACAATATAAACTTATACAAATACTTGTGTGAAAAGGTTTTTAATAAGTGAATAAACGTTCGAACACTTACAGTAGCAGCTAGTATTGCAAGTCACGTGGTCGGACACATATTGTAGTGTCAAGTTTCGACACTACGAACCGCCACCCTTCCGACTTAAGAAAGTTTGCTGCCAAATTAAAACTATTTCCGCAAATTTCTTTATAAATTCCTTGTGGTTACCTAGCTATATAAAACTCCAGCTTTCATATGAGCTAGAGAACATATACGCGACAATAATCGTTTGTCCGTCCCTTTAAGAACGCAGACTACGGAATGCTTGTTAAATACGTCTTTCGTTTTTTTTTATAGAAGCAAAATGTGCCTATTCTTCTTATCTGATGTTGTGGTACTAAAGCGCAAAATGTGGAGTAGAGAAAACTGTGTAATAATTAAGGCGAGCTCGTCAAACAATTCATCAAATGCTAAAAGTGACCATCGTCGTTGGTGTCAACATGAATGGTGCCCACATTTTCGCACCTGTAAATAGAAAATAAATAACAAAACACAGTTTTTGTGGGATTTGAGCCCGGTTGTCCAGAGCCGGACCCAAGAACGTTACCGCTGCATACACTTGACACCCAGCAATACTAGGGACAAGAATTGTCTAGTACGTGCCACGAGACAGGCAAATGTAAGAGTACGTGAGTAGAATACGTGGAGGCGAAGACCGCCGAATGAGTGCCGACCAGTCTGCTTGTCGGTGCAAATCGCATCCATAGGCGAAGAAACGAAAAAGAAGAAAAGACCCGAACGCGATGTTGCAGTAAATAGGTCTTCGATAACAGCTAGGCTTTCATCTTCAAAGCACGTATAGACTACATTTCCAGGGGAGATTTTATTCTGTGCCATAATGGGACCATCGTTTCGGATTAACGGGAATCTAAGAATCAGACTGTAATCGACAGCAACCTTCCTACAATAAAAATGCGAGTGTTATTGAGCGTCGTGTCGGAAAGTGGTCATTACACAAACTGCATTGCGGCCGTTATCAAACATCCAAAATAGCGTGCCACCATTGCGTTACAAAGCGAAGTTCTATGAGGGTTTGCAAGCAGTGTTGTACACGTTCCTCTAAAAAACAGGAACGAAAGCTCGTTCCTCGTTCCTTTCTAATTTTGGAACGAATTCCCGTTACAAGTTACCTTAATGAGGAAGGAACGCGTTCCAGTTGTACTTCGAACATTGCAACGTGTCATTACATTAACGTTACATTTGTTTTTTTTTTCATTAACGTGTGTCAAATAATGCCAAGGCAAAATCAAGTGTGTAATTTAAAACACACATTGAGCTACGTGTATCATACGACTATGAACACCGCCGGAAGCAGAATATCTGAAAATAAAAAGAACCCGAAGAAACGCTCCCAGACGATTTTTTTCAGGGAGCACCGGACATACTCCAGACATGTCTAACTGCAACTTTGGGGCTCCTCTGTCACGAGTGCAACACACACGGCACTTTCCACTTCTGTCTTCAAATGCGCAACGGGTACACTGCGTTTCAGATGTGCAAATTGAAAGTTACTCACATGCACGGGCATAATTAAATTTCTTGCACAAGAAACCCCAACGATAAGAACAATACAAAGGCGTTTAGTGAATTTGATTCAATATTACAGTATTAGTGGAAAAAACAATGTCCATAATACATATTCGCAACTTAGTAGAGTCCTTTGCTTGAACTCAGCAATAGCCTCTTCTCGATATTGGAGTCGGACAGACGACCCCTGTTTTTTCGTCAACACTTCGTTGGCAATGTTGAAGAGCAGTAGCAACCCGAGCTCTCCACGGACACAGTGGTTGCTTTGTGTATATTTTGTTTGACGGCCGTTAAAACCCTCTGTGGTGCCGTGCGCAAAACTTCGACCATTGTGGTTTCCTCCGTGAATTTTCGCAAGCGCGAGCATCGGAGCCAACGAGTCAACAACAGAACTTCGGAGTGTTAGTCTGCTGGATTGAGAATTCATGTTCGCTTTTTTTGTAGCAGCCTTCTCTGTGGAAACTTGCGCTGTTCACTTAGCCACGCATAGAACACTTTTTGGCCTCTGGCTTCTCGTCGTCGGAATGGAGAACTCTACACACATCGGCAGCCGTGCACCAGCCGCGCTACTACAACTCGGCTCGCCATCGGTGCCCGGCTGCAGCACTGGTCGGAGCCGGTCCGTAACAATACACTTCAGTCGCTGCACTCCTATGATGCGAAGTTATGGGGACGCAATAGTTCCCAGCAAAATGCGAAAACCAATCGTCACAGCAAACCTGGCAAACATCATGAAACCGTAGGCCCGTTCGGTGCGTGAGAAGGTTTACGGCGACCCCCATGTCCGTGCGTTGGGGCGATAGAACGTCGCAGGTCAGGTGCGACTTGCAGCTGACCGACATTGTTGCTGTTGCGCATTAGATCAGATAGCTCTCGCCTAGGTTTTGGCGGCAGCGGCAATAGTTTAATAATCCGAGGCTGGGAACTTGATGCCTTGTTTTTACACACGGTGAGCACAACGCCGGCGAGCGGGGTGTCCATGGGAAGACAGCAGAGCAGTCTCGTATACGGCACGTCCGGCTGGTTCGGCTGCCTGTGGAGAGCCCGTGTGCGATGAATGTGGTACCTTGCACCTGTGTGAGGTGATCGTCCAAGCTGGTGTCTTCTACGAGTGCGGATGGCGCATCCACGTCTGCTCCTGCTCGGCTTTCGCGTTCCACTCCTAGATGCGAAGTTTAAGTTTCCTTGAAGTTCATGGTTGCACAAAAGGAGTGGTCGTGGTGGAAGACGAATCAAAGGGGTGTCGAAACATTTGTTTCAGTGCCGTCTGCAGCCGCCGTAGCAACAAGGCAATGCGCGCCCGGTGCAACCTGCCCGACAGGTTGCGGCCCGCGGCGTGGTTATTATTCTGCCTTTGATCTTGGAGGAAGCACGTTCCGTGGAAGGGCGTGCAAGTTTGGCAGCTTATAGGACGAGCAACGCAGTAGCAACCTGTGTCTTTTTGTACGAGCTTCAGTGCTCTGAAGTATTGCCATCAAAAATAGCCAAATCTTAACGATGTAGCGTTTACAGAAGGAACGACGTTCCCTTTGCCGTTCCTTCGTATACGTAATGAGTTACCGTTACAGTTATGTTGGCCCTTAATGGAGCGGTGACGTTCCTCCATTCCTCCCAAAAAAGGCCAGTTCCCGGAACGTCATTCCTTGGAACACCGTTCCGTACAACACTGCTTGCAAGGTAGGGATGCCTTTACTCGCAGTTTCAGAATGATGCTCTTCCAACGTCGTGAATGCCCATTATTCCATGCTCATACACAGCCGAAGTGGCACTCGCGAAATTGAGTCTCCTTGCATTACTACTAGCGCGTACACTTTATTTGAAGCACCAGAGAAAAGCGATGTCTCACTTGGGTTATTTTTCTGAATTTCGAAAATACACGCTTTGCATTGATTAAAGCATGCTCAGAGCAACGTGTTTGAATATTTAGATTTGGCTCCTCCAGTGGTTTCTCCCTATCAGAGCAAGCTTTCAAAATTTTCACATTTTGGGATTTTGACGTGCCGAAGCTGCAACTGGTGTACGAGATGCGCCGTAGCGGAGGGCTCCTAAATAACTTTCAATACCTGGGTACCTTTACAGTGAGCGGAAATATCGACACAGGAATGCTTTCGTTTTTCACAGCGATAGAGCCCATTTGCTTGGCTCCGCAGCACTACGGCGTAGCCCCTCAGCCAGTACTGGCGCGTTTCACAGCAAGCTTTAACGGTTTAGGCAAATCAAAAGACGTATGGAGAAGCTTGGCCATAAATTTCTAAGCATTTTATGCGGCGTTCACTTATTTGGAAGCCGTGGTCCGAATAAATATGTCGGCGCAATTTACATAATCGAAGGGCGAGTTCCATCGGCTTCTTTCTTCCTAGAACGCGATTTTTTCGCTCTGTTAAAACCAACAGGAGACATCAGTAGTATGCCCAACCAAAAATTTTAATAATCCTTAACAGTGTGCACTAACTACTTCATGGGTGTTCATGTTTCTGAGTTGTTACGTAAGTGTCTGTCGTGGAAGAAAATAGAAGCAAAAAGGAAAACTGGAATAACACGCTTAACACACTCTGGTTTAATGCGCTCATGCGATATTAGTGGACGCTAGAATGTGGATGCCTTCAAGCCACAGAATTAATTCGTCCTGTTCATGTCGGAAGTTTGCATTACATTGTAATCATTCCCATGAATCAACCTCTAAAATGGCCCATGAATATAATTACATTTTTGAGAACATTTGTCTGAAGGTTTATACAGTTGCCTCTAAGCCAGAAAAGAAATTAATTCACTTTGTTTAGGTTGAGAGAGCTTCGACTTCAGTGGCGTAAAGATCCACATCAGCCGACCCCTATACTTTGTTCATGGGTAGTCCTAATTATCCCAAAGAAATTGTATACCCTTGACTCGCTAAAAGACAATGATATCAACTACGGAGATAGCCGTGCCGCAAGAACAAAAGAGGGAACTGGATGCATCTCCAAACACACCCCCTTGTGATATCCAGAAGTTCATGACCACCCATATTGTCTGGTCTCGCAGTGATAATGGAACAGTTGTGGTCACCGTTGAAAACATGCGTGGAAATGTTCAAAATTGGCAACAAATTGATCGCTAAGTTCCCGGTATAAGATATTGATTTAAATTACCGCTCTTATCAAACTCACTCCACCACCCAACATTGCCATGTATACACCTAACGCTCGTCTGTACTTCATGGATGTAAACAAAGAAATGGGTGTTTTATCACATGTCATAGCAAAGCAGCCGTCAATACTATTACCAAATCAAGTAAACAAAAAATTAAAGCCGTTCCTCTCAATCTGAAAGCTGTTGGAAGTGCAGAGCAGTGATTTGCCATAATGGGCTGTACCGCCGTTGTCCGCTCACTGCTACCACCCCATGCATTTCAAATTTACCTCCTTCGCAGTGCTCGCCCGCCCCCTGCCTGAAACTGCGCCAGCGGTAGTTCTGTTCATTTTGTGCTTGTTTTAATTTCGCATACTGGAGCTGTTTTGCGTCATTTCGAACGCGGAATTTCTTTCTTGTGGGGCTGTAGCCTTTCTGCGTCATTTCGAACGCGACATGTTTTTCTTGCGTGGCTGGAGCCTTTCTCCGGCATTTCGAACACGGCATTTTATTTTTGCGCGCGGTGCCTTTCTGCGCCATTTCGAACGCACCCTTGTTTTCTTGCGCTGCCGCTTTCTCCGCTTACTATCGTAAAAACCCACCCAAAGAGCATTCCTAACTAAATGAACGCGGGCGCTGCAGGTTAATTACGTATATTTTGCCTGAAATGTATTTATAGTTTTCTTTGCGCCAAACAACTTCGACATGTAGGACAAGCGCAAGCGGTTCATGAGTTTCGAACGCTTATGACTGTATAAACCGCTTGGCTTTTGAATCCTCTGGACAGCGAAGGACAGCGTTACCAAGGAACGACCTCTTGCTCTACTTGGGTCCAGCAAGCGAGCTACGACGACAAGGCGAGCGGCTAACGTCCTCTGCATTTAAAACATGTACCTCTGCACATCACCGTGTGACGTGATACAGCATCTCCGATCATTCACCTCCACAGAGTGGAAGGGCGCTTCTTTTTTCAAATGCCCACTATTCGGTCCCGCGTCAGTTAATAGGCGACATAAATGTTGCTTCGTGTACAGCTGTACCTTCAGTGAAAGTCATGATACAATTTAATTTAAAAACTCACATAAAACTTCATTTTATTGCCTGCTTGTTTGGAGCGCCGCGCAGCTGTGTAGAAATTTGTCTTTGAAAGCGATAGCTTTGTTAACAGGGCTAATGGCATCCTGTCAAAATTCTAACGAATTTCCCACAGACCGGTTGGTCGACGGAAAAGCTATGACAAGATCTCTAGACACAATTCGAGTGCGGGAAACCGGACTTCCGTTGTGTTGCTTTCAAATCGCGAATAATGAATGGCTCAACATAAGACAATACACGCATCGATCATGAAGGAATAGTGCAATAGTGTGCCTTTATCTCATAGACCAGGTATCGGTGTACATTTAAATCGTTCATCGATTCGTTTAATTAGCGCGCGAAAAATCGCCGCGTGGGTTAGCTCTTCGTTTGCGATTTGGGTTTTGCAGGTTCGACGACCGTTTGAACACAGTTTCTGCAAAGGTTGTACGCACCTTTGACAAAGTTTTTTTTCGTTTGAGAACAGATCTTACTTATCATTTATTGCAATAGCATAAACGTAGTCCCTGTTAAAGAAATTTTCCCGGGTATGAAAGCGTATTTTTTGTGCCTAGTATAACGCAAGGTGTAGCCGTTTTACCCAAGAACTCTTTTTACCTCTAAGGGTTTAGAATGCGGAGTGTGATAGGCTTACTATGTGTTCATCCGTCACCGTTAAGAGCAATTACACATCAGTGCAAAAACGACTCAATTTTTTAAAGATGTGGTGGCAGCAAAACGCCATATAATTTGTACAGGCAATTTCGTTGAAAGACGCGGTGTGGCGCTTTTCAGCCCCATTCCTGTGCCAAAGAAGCCCAGGCATACATTGGAAGCGCTGAAAAATTTTTAAAACGTTGCCTTAAAGAAACATAACTAGAAACTCATAAATTTAGGCTACGTTGCCAAGTAGTGGTAGCGTATAATACGGTATAATTTCACTTTCGGTACGTGGTTTCAAAAGCAAAGCGCAACCGTTTTTACGTCCTGGGCATTTTCGCTAAGTTTCGCACAATATTGCGGTTTTCACATAGACTTCACCCTGTGTACGAGATCTTCGGTACATCAAACTTTCAGTCGGTTAACCAAGTATACTAATTTATTAGTAATGGTATTCCCAACCCCAATCGTTTAATTATTAAAGGGAAAAAATTAGGTTACAATGTTAGTCTGAAACCAGCATCCTTGGACCAGAGATGGCCGATTGCGCAAGGGGTCAAAACGGGTAGAAGGAATGACGTCATCAAGGGAAGCTCCTATAAACAAAGTAACTTGTACAGTTTAAAACAAAACCGGGTACACCTTTCTGTGTGTGAACTAAACCACGGTCCACGGTTAGAGACACGTATAAAGTACAACAGGGAAAATTTCAGCGTGGTTTACACAAGTAGCGATTTTGTGAGCACCCAAACGCCTGCATATAGGGCTTATAATAAAGGCAATTGGATGAGCCTCTCAGCCACAGTTATCAAATTAATTAAACGGCGCAAATAGAAAGCGTGATGGTATTAATAAGAGCCCACATGCGTACAACTGGACACTGGCCACTCCAGGCGCCACCGCATTGTCGCGCATAAAACGAACGCGCTGCTTTAAAGGAGTACTTACACGAAATTTTCGTGTTGTTTTTTTTTCGCTGCTATTGGTGCCTAACTGCCCACCAATCATAGAATGACCCATTATAATGTCAATCAGAGCGTAAGCAATCATTTACGGCGCGTTTATTTGTGTCAGCTTCGTTTTTGACAAAACAAACGCCGAGCGCCTGCCTAGACAGGAGGGCGACCATGACGTCAACATTCTAGTTGCACCGCTGCCGATTTGGACGTGAGCGCGCGCGCGCCCACACCGGCCGGGGTTTTCACCATCCCCATGCGTCTGGGCACCATCACGTCAGTCCCAAAACCATGACGTGATACACACGGCGTAGCAGCGTGCGCCAACCGCAACCAGCACGTCGGCTACGTAACGGTAGCCCTGACGTCGGCAGCTTGGGAAAGGAGCAGATGGTGGCATGCTGGTCCACTGTAGGCTCGTGCGGGCAAAGATTAAAATGTATTTAAAATATGTTACCTAAAACGGCTACCGTTGAAACTTTTTGGAAGATATCTCCTGATAAAAAGGAAACCTTTTACATATATATCTCAGCTTTCAACTGTCGTGTCCCTGCTCCTTTGAAGCTCATCAGTGCGATGTATGCGGGGATGGAGTCCGATCCCTATAATACATTTACAGCAGCTGCAAAACGTGGCGCCGCACACAATGCACACACATACGTCACGCAATTTACGGCTATTGCGCTTTCATGCACTATGCATCGTAAGGAGTGCTTAGGTGTCCTGGAATATTTCAGCAGCATGTCCCCTCTGCGCATTATAGTTACACGCGGAACTCAAACGCCAAGAGACCGAAACTTCAAAGTTGCATCTCGATTCGTGAGTCTATCTCACACATGAGGCTCTACTGCATAGATATACTGCAATTCAACGATTTAATGACAACGACAAAAAAGATGCGAGAGGCTTTCACAACCTACCCTTAAGGAAAACCGGGCAGTGCCTGGCCCCGCCAGACATGTCCCGCTGCTGAAAGCGTGTTGATTTAAAGGAAGAGCCACTTCTCGATTCGTTGCAGCCATCACCATTAGGGGAAGGCGAGCGTGCTGCAGGAAGCGAGTTCAAAACCACTGATGTGTTTCAGAAGTGACGCCCCGTTGCCAAAGCAACCAATCTGCTCACTCGTTTCTTTCAGGAGCTCCGCCACTGAGCGCGCAACCTCTCGACTGCGCAGTGCGCAAGATTGCTGCAGAGAAGTCTCAACGCCGCTTAACTCCCCCACTTCTCAATGTGGACAAGGAGTGGGTTCTCGCCGTGGCCATGGCCGGAGCTGTTGTCTTTACTCAGAGCATGCTAATGACGGCCGGCCTTCTTTACGTGTACTTCATGGAGGACTTCGGCGCCAGCCGCGAAGCTGCGGCCTGGCCAACTAACCTCAAGGCCGCCGTATTTGGCATTGCAGGTATAGGATCTAACGCAATTTGTTTTGATGGAGAATGAAAAGCTGTATGTGAGCTAGAAAAAAAAAAGGTATTAGACGCCCCAGGGAAACTTTTTAAACCTACAAACCTCTGAAAGGACGGAAATTGGAATTTCTATGGCGCTTGCCCTTCGTCCCCTTCTAGGCAGTTGGAAAAGCTCAGTATCACTAATTAAGATATATAATTTAAAACAACACGTGGTTTAACATCATTTCTAACAAAGTAAGAGCAATTAAATCATATTTGCCAGATTTACCACGGCTACGAATAATCAAGACGGGGCAAGACAGGTCATGGGCCCCCTTTCCGCGTACGTGTTACTCAAGGTCAAACCAAGAAAACGACATCTTCGCAGTAGCGTCACTCTCACCTTCAAGCTTAGTCAAGGTCAAGCCAGCACCTTTTGCTGTCGCGCATAATCACTCAAAGGCAAAGGCGCGAAGAGGGGTGTAGGGTTAAAGAATAGAGGCTTGTGCCATCAGAAAATGGTACAAGGACGCGCCTATTATTGGGCAGTGGAAGCATCGAATCGCTAGTTTGTTCCAACGGGAGGGGTGAAGTGAGGAAGATAGAGGTCAGAAAATAATGGCTGCACACAAGTTCACTGTGTGTTTCAGCTACAGCACCGACTGCACCGAGCAGCGTGTGTGTTTTTTTCCTGAGGTGCAATTCCGTATACGTTCACAGAGCGCTCTCCCCGCCGAAACTAAGCTATAGCTCGACAAACTTGGTTTAACTGCGTTCAACCACACCAGATTTGTACCCAAATTATGTGTCACCTTTATACCGTGCCCTAAAAATCTTGGCTCGCCATTCGCAGCAACAAAGAGGACTGACCCATGTTTTTTTTTTTTTTCTACTCGCACATCCTTCTCTGCGGGTGTTTATTTCTGGAAAATATGAATATAAAGGGGCGCTGCAGAGGTCTTATACCTTTTTTTTTTTTCAATCTGCAATGCTTGCAGAACGAGCACATTCAGCACTTAGAATAGGAGACCGCAAAGTACCCCAGCCGAAAAATACTTCTCTATGCCCATCAGTCAAAAGATTTTTCTCTCTTTTCCTGTCGTGGCGTTCTTCGACCACTAGAATTACGTAATTGCAGCGGTGTAGCGACTATTGTTCTCATTTCCCTCAGTTGCAGCAATGAGCGCGTTCGACAGCCGCTTTAACAATAAAGCCACAAGAGCAAAGCAGAAACGGAAGGCGTATCTGCTGCGACAAGCGCATCACGCAGCGCCACTCGGTGCTGGCGATAACTATAGCTTCCGGAGTTCTTCCAGACGAAATAGTGAGAGCGTTTATCGGGTGTTTCAGAGTTTCTTTAAAGCAACCGCCCAACCATCCATGGTGTAGAATATCATTCCACTTCTATAGTAAGACATAAAAATGCCTAATGTTCCGGCGGCGCCGAGTAAAAATGGAAAGCAAAATTTTTCATCCACATTTGGTCACATTTCTTTTAGTGAATTGACTCGTCGTAAGTACCTGTCAGTAACCAGCACTGCTGACTTTAGTTCAACTGCGCACAGGCATGACCGCATGAAAAAACAAGTTGTAGTTGGTTATTCTTTTTTTTCGCCGGATGCTTCAATCCCTATAGTACTATGCTTATCCAGCCAGCTGTATACTTTGTTTCTATGTCGTCTCGTTTCCCGCATTCCATGCCACAGAATCGCAATTTCAAGGGTATTTCAAACAGCAGTAGTTGTTTTTCCACAGCCGTTACCAGCGCACTGTTCCCCCAGCTGTGCGACGGCAGTTCAAGGACATTGCATGTTGCCTAGCACGGGGACATATCAAGCCATAAAATTTAGGCCCCTTCTAATGCAGGTACTGCGAAAAAGTTACCTATGGCTATGGTCCTCTACAGTGTTCGTGTCAGGGTGCAAAAACTCCCAGCTCTATGCACGAAGGAGCGCGCAGCAGGCATTGTTCAAGGGTTACGTATTATCCATCAACAGGTTTTTGCAGCTGTCAGCGATACGCAGGCTCTGCGATGGTAGATGTCGCTGCATCTGAGGAAACTGGCTTTGGCTGAGCCTCGGCTGCTTGAACCCCGCTGGTATTTTACTACTTCGGCTGGCTGGTCAATGTTAGTTTCACTTTACCGAATGAGGTTGTGCACAAGCCGGAAACACTGAACTTAGACGGGACTTCAAATTCTCAGGAGATAATGTAGTAACATTGTTCCGCTGACTGTGAAATTTGGTCATAGCATCTAAGAATTTCAAAGACTATGAGGTACATCCTTTTATTCATAAAACGCTATCCTGATAATATCGACAGTCGAATTCTTTCAAGTCTATCA
Source organism: Haemaphysalis longicornis (assembly GCF_048455015.1). Classification (NCBI taxonomy): domain Eukaryota; kingdom Metazoa; phylum Arthropoda; class Arachnida; order Ixodida; family Ixodidae; genus Haemaphysalis; species Haemaphysalis longicornis. The sequence continues at coordinate 178,070,283 of NW_027526385.1, read as the reverse complement.
AATTTATTAGTCTTCAGTAAGCAAAGATATTTACCGCCATGAACCCTGTAATGTTTGCTTTGGCCTAAGGATACGCAAACAAATAAGGAAATAAATGATTACGAAATTTCCGCAACGCCAGGAAATTTCTCGGTCGATAACAAGCCTTCTTAACGAAACGGTTGTGAGAGTCTTGCCCTAGGTCGGAGCATTGAGCAGCGAAATTTAGCAGAATTCATTTTTAAAATACACAAAAGGGTTCATGCTGACTCCTTGGCAAAACATTGTTCACAAGTTTCCCTAATAAAAGACCTCGTATGAAGCAGTTTCAAATATTTAAATGCCCTGCAATTTTACAGGGATCCTGCTACCACTACTCCATACGTATCTCAGCTTATTCCAGATCGCCATGATCGGAAGCTTTCTCATTTGGATAAGTCCTATGATCTGCGCCTTCGCTCCCGACATGACACTCATCATAATATTCTTGGGTGCCTTCCAAGGTGAGTGCATTCAATATTTACCAGCTCCACAGGGGCATTTTTGACGTCGTTTGATACGATGCATTTATCAATGGGCGAAACTTGTGCAGTGCAGGTGAATCGTAATTGACAGTGCCTGTTGTTAGAAGCGATTATGAGTTGATATTGGGAACACCATATATGTATGTTATACCAGCGCTTAAAGTACACTGATTTTAGTAACATGCGATTGCTTCATGGGCACAATCAATACTCCGGTGGTGCTTCATATCTTTACATTATTTGGTGCCATTCAAACCATTGGTTGCTGTAGTACATGTAAACACAATCGACGTTGCTGTTTTAAGATGAATACCCGCGGTGTGCTTACTGGCTATGCGTTGTGCTGCTGCTCCCAAGGACGCAGATTCGATCCCGGCCGCGGTGGCTGCTTTTCGGATAAAGAAAAGCGAGAATACCACTGTTTTGAAATTTCGGCGCACGCTATACGTGTTCAGGAGCCCGCCACTTTAGCGCGCACGTAGCTTAGGTGAAGCCCCGGCGCTTTAAACCCCACAATCAACTTTTTAAATAAATAATGCGTTTTTGAACCTGTAAATGCACCTGCCGCCATGACGGTACAGCTCAGCAACCATCGTCCGCGTGGCATAGTAGTTAGAATGTTGGTAGAACAAATCAGGACGTTCCTGAATATAAAAGTTAAGCGACTTGGCATGTCAAGAGAATATGAAACTCTGCTTCGGGTATCTAAGCATCCCGAATATAAAACCCGTAATGCAAAAACAGGCACCTGGAAGGAAGAATAGTGTTTCCCCCAAGAAGCCCATATTTATCACGAAGAAGGTGCTTATCCATCTCTCTTCGAAACACATAACAAGGATTTGCCCTCCTTAGGGCCACAGGAGGATTTCTTTGCTCGCTTTGCTCGTTTTTTGCCAAGAATGGCGACACACTGCTGCGCACAGCTTTGGCGGCCCGTTGACCATCGGAAATGATCACAAAAAACCCTATTCTAAATTTATAATAACGTTTTGCGAATGATGGGCGTTGACTGTGCGAACTACGCACCACCAAAGTAAAACAATAGACACATGCAATTTCTTACACGGCGATGAGCCTGATTTGCGGTGTTTTTTATAGAATAAAGAAGTGAACGCATGTCTACAGCAACGGTCTGAACAAACACATGTCTTAACATTCTTTCTGTTCCAACTCATTTACCAAGATTGCAACTGTAGATTCCCCACCAGGGTACTGGAAACTTCTCGGCCTATTGGTAGCCCCAGTACGCTCACACATTTAACACTTACAATAGTGAAAAAAATGTAGGAAAGAAATACCCAAAAAATGCTGCGTTATTAAAGTACCTCTGTGAAAAAATATTAACAGCCAAGAATACGCACAATGTCAGTAGGCTCTTCTCCTTCCTTTTGCAGAAAGCGATAAAGCCTTTATTCTGGGCTTATTTTTCTAGGTGCAGGCATGGGCATTGTGGAAACTGCGGTGGCCGTCGCCATCGGCACTTGCTTCCAGAAGTACCGCAGCATCGCGATGGGCTTGAAAGATGGAGGACACACAATCTGCGGACTCATCTTCCCCACGATTCTCTCCTCACTTGAAGCAGAGTACGGTCTGCGTGGAGCGCTCGGCGTGTGTGGGTCTCTGTGCTTACACGTCACTGCCTTCATGCTGACACTTCGAAGAGAGTCCTTCACCAGTCGAAGGCAACGTCCTTTCAAAGATAACGATAGATTTCCCATTGTGCGCCCAGGAGAAGACACACAAACATCCAGCGGCGATTTCGTCTCATCTTCGTCTTCTAAACAATCGGCTTCAAGATTGCAGACTGAAGGGCAGCCAGTTTTTATCAATGTAAGCAGTCCCTCAGGTGCCAGAGGAAATATAGTGAGCTCTACTACGCCCGAAAGTAAATCACAATGTGAAAGCTCCGTCCCTTCATCTGACAGAGGTGTACTGCACAACCACAATATCGACGGTCACAAGGAAGACATTGAAAAAGACCAGCAAAACATTTTCTTCTGTCCCGGATTTTATACAATATTGCTTATATTTGCGATCGCCCAGTACGGCATTGTCGCCGCGAGGGGAGTGATTGTAGACTACGCCATGGACAAGGGTGCGGATCAACCAAAAGCTGAACTCATGGTGACGTACTTCGCTGTAAGCGACTTCTTTGGTCGCATGGCCATCATGGCGTTTGCAGATCACGGCTGCATGAGCCGCATACTAGTCACCGTAGTAGCCCTGTTTCTACACGCAGTGACGACGCTTGTTCTACCGTTGACATCAGGTTTTAGAAATTTTTTGGCTGTGTACCTGTTTTCGTCGATGACGCAGTCCACCCTCTCTCCGCTGATAACCGTGGTGGTAGCTGATTACCATGGCGCTCATCGAATTCCGCTAGCGTGGGGAGTGGGTGGCATTGTAGCGGTACCTCTTCAATTCGCTACACCATCAATAACAGGTAAGTGCGAAGGCAAGCTGTAGAAGCATTGATATAATGGTTCGTGTTTAACCTAACGCCTTTGTTAAATGGTTCCGTGGCCAACTCTCCAATAGCGATCTCGGCTTCCATAAAAATTAAAGACCAACTACAGGTAAAATAGGTTATTCTATATTTGTCGAGAAAATTTAGGCCGTCCCCTTTATATATGTGTAATCTATTGGAAAAAACTCAACTTAATCCAGGCAAACTGCAGTTCCTCTGGCTTCCCTAGATGCCTCCTCAGGGCAAAAACACGCCTAATAATCTAACGCAAAGGGGCATAATAGTCGGACTACGTTGAAGGTAGAATTGGATAATAAAGTAAGATCCAATATATGGAGAAACCGAGGTGGTTTTAGAGCCATTTGTCACCAAGCTGTTCATTTTCAATTGCGTGGCAACAATGGGCTCATATGTACTCAAAAAGCTCGAAAGAGCGTTCCTGTGCGTCCGTACGCAGGCTTCTATCTTCCACGCAAAACATCGTGTTCGGCGGAGTTCTCAACTGTCAACGCTTGCTTTCGTAGAATGAATGCCCGCTTTTCTGTCAGCAAGTCTTGAAGATCATGGAGTGCACCTACATTTAAAGTGTATTAGTGTTTGTTGGGGGTTTGGTGGCGGTTAGCACCAAAACAAAATGTTTTCAGACCTAAATTTTAACTCCGAGTGCGTGTTTGCCTGTAAGTTGTAAATTTCCTGCGCTGGCAACCAGTTACACATGTTTCCGCACTCTTCCCAAACGTCAATAACGCGATTGTTCGTACACTGCTTGTGCCCTTGCCTTCACTCATTTGCTTGAAGAAGGCGTTCCTTGCCTATGCTCCCAAAGCCCGTCCGTCTAGTTACGCCAACCGCCGTCTTAAGGGCTGTTTGCCGCCCTAGTTACCGTAGCCCAGCTCCGTCTCCTGGTGCAGATTATTGACTGTTAATTTTTAAGAAATACCGGGCGCATGTTGGTAAACCTCCGTAGAACCACAGATGCCGAACTACGCAAGGAAAGAGAACAAAAGAGCACGTGTGGAGCGGTGGCGCTGCGGTCGCGCCACTGGCGACACAGCATAAGGACAACGCCACGTCAGGGGGCAATAGTGGCGTTCGAGTGGGTGCTTCACGCGTCAGTGTGTTAGGGTGGAGCGAATTCGGCTCTCAAAAGCGTACAACAAGCCCTGAGATTCCGGCTTCTGAAGCGAGAGGAAGGTGCGGGCATCAGGCCGGTCCTTAAGTTCACAATGCAGCCGCGGATGGGAGACTTTTCTTAGCAAGGAGCCGAAATCAGGTAAACAGTTTTATCCTTTCTTTATGGCAGCAGAGTAACTACACTACACAAGTCACAACTATCATCCCAAGGGCAACAGAACATGTTACAAACTTCCCGAAGACTCGAAGATGAAATTTAAGAAATGCAACTTTAAATCATTGCTAAGGACACACCTTTTATTTTGCCTGATTCTACTACTTCTCTTTTCATCTTAATTTGAACTTGTCACTTTCAGGGTATAAATACTTCGCTGCTTTGTGCTTCTTCACGATAAGCTATGCTGCGGGTATTGATTTCCGTTTGTATTACGTGAACATTTAATTGGGAAGGGAGTTAATCATGTGTCACTCCGTGATCTCGCTTTGCCTTGATGTAACACCTTTAAGATTCTTTACAATTTGGAGCTAACCCTGTTTCGGGTTATAATAACGTGGCTCTACCGCTGGTGCTTTGCAGTGTTTGGCCATTTCTGTGTAATATTGTTTCAAACTATGAAAGTGGACAACTTTCGCCCTAAAAGCACTCTAGCGGTCGCAAATCGTGCCCTAATTGACCTACACATCAATACAAGTATCCGTGGCTCAGCAAAACAGCAACATGCAGATCTATGCAGACCTATGCAGATCACGGAATGAGCACGCATGCTATTCGGATCACGGCATGAGGTTCTTTGCCATGGGCCAATTTACAAACTCGTCAAAATAAGGTGTTAGCTTTTATACTTGAGGCCATCTACAAGGTTAGACAAAATTCATGAGCTAAAATTATTGAAATTCGGATGGTAACATAAAAACGATGGTGTTATTTTTATTTTTTGCTTAGATGAAAGCTTAGAAACTTGTCCTAGTGCGTCTAATTATTCGTGCATGTTCTAAAAGCCTTCGTTGAACATTACGCTACCATCACCCCCACATGAAAAGATGCCGATGCAGCGTTGTTAGCATTATTCCCCAGGAAGTACTGCGGGTGATACTAAAGTTTTAGCAAAAGGCCGAGACTTCAAAACTCCCAATCTTGCGCTCTTTAGTGACTGCGCCGTTCGAGCAATGTTACACCTTGACAAATAGGCTTAAACCGCAGTTTTATGCCTCATGACAACGCGTATCATTGTAATGACTGTCTTTTGCTTGGCTAACAAATTTGTCGATTTAAAGCTATCTTGGTGAGCACTAAACGCTTCCCTGGCGTTTCCTTATTTGAAAGAAGTAAATGCTCCGATACTCAAAATACACAAAACTGTTTCGCTTTCCATGGCGGCTCAATCCAACAAATGTGTACAATGAACGCAATATGCTAACGCTGAAATCACATATTCCAGGTTTCTTCAGGGACACCTTGGGGTCCTACGACTACATGATGTTTTTAGTTGGAGGCCTGTCAGCCTTCGCCGGACTCTTGGGACTATGCCTCTGGATGAGCGGAAGGAAGAAAAAGTCGTGGTTTTCCAAGTCATACGCGCTGAATAGATAAATCTCGTATCTGAATGTTGGAAATATCAGTCTACTCAACGTAAACCATCACTTAAAAACATTGCTCAATGAGGGTTGTACGCTGCGATAACCAACAGCCATGTTGACGAGTTCTAATCCCGGCGTAGCGCCCCTGCCCGACTGCCACATTATCGTCACACGATAATTCTGTGTGTATGCTGTCGCAGCAAAGAGCAAAGGAACTGCCCAATGTACATAGTGGGCAACTCCTGCGTTTCTTCACTGAATAAAAACAATAAAGACCGCGTCATTCTTAAAAATACAAGTTAGAAATACAAGTTAGAAATACAAAAATACAAGTTAGAAATAGCCTAGTTCTAAAATGGTTTATGAACTGCATGCATAAAATATTGTTTTAGGTGCTCCTAAGTATTACTACTGCTAAATAGAACGTACAAATAAAGTACCAATGATGCTGCACCGTGAACTTCACATGAGTTGCAGGAAAAACATGGTCTCATGTATCTGTGCACTTGTACAATTGAATACTGCGACCACCATATATTTTTACGCCGTAGTTGCCACCAACAAAAGCATTGTTCTGCTGCCCCGGTTCACGTGCGTTTGATTTCAGCCACGCCGAGCATTGCTATGGTGAAGGCAACAACGCGGTCTCATGTAAAATACTTTATCAAATTGAAATCATTCAAAGGGGCTCGGATATGGTCAAAACCATTCTTTAAGTCCCGCCTCGCAGCCAAGGGGGTGACGGGCACGTAAAACTATCTCGGACCATTGGCCGTCGGTTCAACATATTTGTCGTATTACCGTCAACATGAAACATATAATGTCATTATCCTCGCGTATAGGAGTTTCAATTCTTTAATGCTGTCAGCTGTTTTCTAGCTCACCGACTCCTTTGCGCTAAGGATTGACGCAGGCGTCGGTTGATTAAAAATAAACGACTGTGTTTATGCCCATTTCTTATCCTTCGTGCATTTGAATTGAATATTTGGATTTTTTATACAATCAGCATGAGAATATGGGTTCTTTCATACCATTTTTGTTGTAAATGGTAAGACATCTGTACTATAGTTTGTTATTTGACGCAATCCCATCTATAAAAAAGCCTCAAATTTCAATAAAACCGGTCATTTTTGTCATGCACTTTATATTCGCTCCTCTTAAGAAACAGACAGGAAAGAAGAGACAGATTTATGCGTAGTGTTCACAGAAATATTGAAAGTGATTAGCAGAAATTATGAAGTTGAAGAGCAGTTATGTCGCCATTCATTTTGCGCCAAAACCACTCGGTTGCATGCTTCTGGGTATAAGAAGCTGACTGCTTCAGATTCTTATCGAGACTTTTTGGTAAGTTGCCACAAATCATCATCACTTCTTTGTCACCCTTGACTCGGAACGCTTAGGCGTCACAGAGACCTTCAAAACGCAATGTACAAAATGCCTACTCTATTCAGTGTGGGCTTAATTTGCAGACGTTATTTGAATTTAAGGTATTCTTGGAGTGCCCACGTTTGCAGCCAGTGTAAATATAAATTTGCTGAGGACACCACATAAGTACCACAGACCAGTATTGTTCGCAAACTGCCGCCACATCGGCGTAGTGGCAAGGCCGTTGTGCTGATCGATCCCTATACTGAGTGGCTGTGAACAGGGCCCACCCTGCTGCATCCTGGTCACCGACACCGTTTCTCACCTACCAGCAAATTACTCAATTTTACCGGACCACTAGGCGAAAATTCCCGTGCGCTTACCCATCCCTCAGAAAAACTTAAGAAATAACGCTCCGATAATTATAAACAGGGATGTACGAACACCCAGTTGGAATGAATTTATTGTTTCTAGCACAGTGCACCACTCTGTGGAAATACTGTTTACATCTACGTACCGTTCAACATATAATTCTAAAATGGACGATTGGCCTAGTTGGTACATTATACCTACTAAAAGCGCAAACAACACTTTTTGTCTTGTGTTGTTTGCGCTGTTAGTAAGCATGAATATAATTCTAGAATGCGTTCATAACCCTCATAACCTAGCCCTAGCACCCCTCTGTACCCGTTCCATTCCTCAGCTGTGCAGGACACTGTTGACCAGCTGTCATGTGGACGACAGGAGTCTCCTGGTGACACAGTCGAAGACGGCTACGGCAACGCATGGATTCCCGGACTAGGGTGCCACTCACTTTCAAGCTCATTCTAATGTTTTTTTTTTCTCTCTCTCTCTCTCTCTTTCTACTCTCTGTGGCGTCCGGGTCACAGTAGATGATAAAAAATGGTGGTAAATGTGCTCTGGTAGCCTTCCTCGCATGCTCATTGTTAACCATTCTAGTAGATTAACCATCAATGACAACAGCCCAAAGACATGGTCGAAATATTGAGGACCTTTGTACTCGTGTCCGGTTTCTTTACTTGCTAAAATGTCGATTCTGCGAGGATAACCTGCCTGTGCCGGAATACAGTCACTTATTTGGAAGAGGTTCCTTATTTTGTCTACTGGAAACTACTTAAAGCAGCTGTTACGAATGGCTGTGTGCATGAACCTACGCAGCGTACTTTTTACTTGGACGGCCAACATATGTGGATGGTCATAGATGAGGCTGTTTTGATAAACAAACTCTAGCAGACACTAACAAGCAGCTGTTCAAAGGCGTAATACAGTTAACCCTGGATATAACGAAGTTGACAAAAATTTCCAATTGTTCGTTACATGCCGGTTTTGAGTTAAGGCTCGCATGAATGAAGAAGAAACAAAACCAAAATGCTGGCCGTCAGTGAAGGCGAACTCACGATTGAAGGATTTATTTCACAGCGAAAAACTGCGTGATTTGCCCCTCCTGCTTTCGCACAAGCTTAGGCACTATACATCACTCCAAAGAAGCGAGGTCACTAAACCCTCTTATTCACAAGCGTAACTTAAGTAGTACTTTCACATTCTGACACTTTTCAGTGTCCTGACGAGTTTTAAGAACGAAACCTGTGTTTAGAGGGCTCCTTTTCGCGAACTTGATGCTCTTTCCGCGCTCAAAATTGTTGACTGTACAGGCCGGCGATGTTCTTCTTTCTCGCCGGCGGAGACGACATATAAAATTGCGACGTTGACTTGACAGGACAACACTTTTCGTTTTGTGCCAGTAGAACTCACCACCGACGTACCGAAACCACAAGTAGCAGTGCTGAGCCGCGACTACACACTGACAGGCAGGACTAGCACCTAAAACGTCTCTCCAACCGACACCGCACGCACACTTGGAAAGCTGCGGTATTGTTCGGTGCGGGCGAAATTCACTAAATTAGTGCATTTTTTAGCCGATTTTTCAGAAAAACCGCAAAAAGGAATGGTTCATCACCGTAGCGAATCCGTTACATTAAAGTTAACCGTCACAACGCCTTTGTTACATAGAGGTCGCAAACATAAGGAATTCAGTGTGGCTGGAAATGGGGAATTAAGAAGTTTCGTTTAATCCAGGAATTGGTTACACGGTGGTTCTTTACATCCAGGTTTAACTGTAAAGGTATTCCGTATGGTTCATGGCGGTGCACGAAGTGGGCGCAAGAACTCAGCACTAAACTGTGCTCTTTAGCACCGAAATCTGTTGTATAACTAACAAAAAATCAGGGAATACGATCATAAAGATGTATTTCGCATTGCAAGAATATCATTAGCATGCCACAACAACAAGCAAATTTAAATGGAAACCATTGCCCATATCAGCAGTACTGAAACAAGGTCTGTTGAGGGCAACTTGGCTTGTACCGAATTGCTGTAAACGCCCTGCAGAAAATATTTGGATTCTCATAACAGCGATGACAGCATGCAACTTACAGGTGCTAGATAAACTTATAAAGCGAACATCTTACGCCGTGCTGTAATGTTTAGCGCGTTGGATAGCTGCGGGTGAAGTAAGGTTCAATGCAATCTGGATGTGTGTTAAATTGCTCTACATTCAGGGTGCACGTTAAATTTACGGTACATTTTTTGTCGCAATTTCATTATTCTCCGCTTCGAGACCCAATTTTGACTATTTTGATCTGCAGCCGCCCGCAACGGTTGCTAATTGATAATAAGTACAAAGTCGTACTAGTTGGTTAACAGGCACGCGGATCACTGCGGGCGTTTGGAACATGCACAACTTGCTTGCGGAAAACGACTAAACTAGAATCTCACGTGCGATAAGAGTAAACAGAGAGGCGACACAGCGTGTGCCGATAAGATAACGTCGTGCGCTCGCTGCTTGGAGCTGTCGAAGCCGCGGGAGTTCTGCCATTCACCGACATGAGCATAAATTGCTTCGAGTTGCGCGCGGGAGGCCGCGCAGATGCGCATTTGAGGCACTGCTTCAAGCGCGAAATAAAGAACAATGTTCCAAGCTAATTTAAATTAAGGATGCATTTGAAACACGTATCTTGACAATATTAGCACCTAACAGATATCTTTAGCACCTAGCAGCTATATGAAAAGGGCAGGTACGTGTTCAAACAGAGAGCACGGTGTAAGCGCGCCTACAGAAAGTTAGCCGCGCGCACATAATGCGGCTTCATCACAATGAAAAAGCCAGTACCTGATGACCTGGAAGGTAGTTGTCGTTTTGAGCGAAGTGCTTGGGGCGAATTTGCATGGTGGGCGTCACTTTTTTCCAACCCGTAGGTTCCGTGTCCACGGCGTCTTTCGAGGTGCGTCACCTGCTTCTCGCAGCGCAGGAAGCAGTAAAAGTATGCACTGCTGCACTTCAATCGCGCTGTCACACTGAAGGGGACGTAATAAAGCTACTTACACGTCCGCTTTATCGTCTTTGGGTCTTCTTTCGGCGGTATAACGACAACTACGCAGTTACGACGCTAAACAAGCACGCTGCGCCATAGGGAAATCCGCAACAGGACCTGATTAGGGCAATTCTTGCGACAGCCGCTAGGTGGCGAGCACAAACACGGAGCCACCAATAGATGGGACCAGACACTCATGTTGAATAACAATTTTTTAACTAATAGGGAACTGCATGGGTCTGGGACCGTTCGAACGAAAAAGGGTTAGCCTGCTAGGAAGTATGCGAGCAGAAAGTCAAAAAATTGTTAGGGAATTCTTTTTACCAGGTACATGCGCCGCCGAGGAAGACCTCGCTTCTCGAATTCAGACTTCCACCTTGACGTACATAGCTTATATTCAGGACGTACTTGCTTTCTACGCTAAAGTTGACTGCGCAATGCGAGAATGAAAAGGTGGCACACGTCCTCAAAGCAATTGCAGACGACGCTTTCAATCTACCCGTATACAAAAATACCTCCGCTACGAAGTCATCATTGTGGAGTATCGTCTTTTGGTGCGAGCGAAGAGCCACTGTATTACTCATAACTTCTTCCGGCTCTTTAAAACAGTCTGAACCTCATCATGTGAAGATTTGCTGCTCTAGCCACATGATTTTGTCCAACTGACGCACCTGAGGCTATTTTTTCAGAAAGTGACGTAAAAAGGGAGCCCCGCTGCCGGTCGCCCGATCTCTGGTCTGATCACGAGCAACTGCCGGTGCGAGCCGCTTCTTTATTATCATTATCAGCCTCAACACACACCACCGTTCTAGGTGAGCAGTCCCAGCCTTACGAGAACAAATGGGAGGCTCCCGCCGATACACAAATGCACCCATGTACGATGGTCGAAACAGGCTGTCAGGGGCAGCACTGGGCATCCTCGATTTACTTGTCCTGGATGGTTCTCGGGCAGCCCGAGGACTGCGTGAGGAAAGGAAGTCCCATTAGAATACATAGAAAAATCTAGCGCCGGATCGCGTCTCGGGCAGCCCGCGGGCATCCGGGATTCATAGTCGAGGAGGCCCACTATCAAGCTCAGGCCAAGCACGCCAACGAAAGTAGCGATGAGCGCTACGCGGTTAAGCGCCCCGTGACCTCCTACATCACAGCAAGTGGCTACGTACCCTCCTACGTGACGGCAGTCATTATCATCTCCCTCTCAGGCTGCATGCCGGGACGTGCGCAGGAAATTTTAAAACGTGGTGCGACCCTCCTGTCAATCACCTTGCTCGATCTCCCAAGATGTATGCCCTGACCAGACGCCTCCCTGCCCAAACACTCCACAAGGGCAACGGTCGCGGTCACCAGGTTGGACAAACTGGTCACCTGCGCATCGATCAACACTCCATCTTCAGACGAAGCAGAAGAAGTGGCGATAGCCCTCGCACTCCTGCAACCTAACGTCACCAAGATCGTTACGGACTCACAAGCTGCGTACAAGAACTACAGATCTGGCTGGGTGTCCCTTGGGGCTCTAAAACTCATCGAAAAAGCTAGGCCTCCTAAACAAAAGATCGAATTAGTTTGGGTCCCGGCCCGCTCCTCTGTTGAGGGCAACGAATATGCTCATCAACAGGCCCGAGCGCTGAACTCCCGGGCCACCGAGGAGGAGGGAAGGGGATGGCAACCCATCACCAGCTACACAGATATAGTCAAATATTACAGGGACGGTAGGAAGACATTCCCACACCCCCACCACTCCTTGACTAGAGCAGAACAAGCAATATACAGGCAAATACAGGCAGGCTCCTTTCCTCACCCCTGCCTCCAGAATAAAATGTACCCTGAAATCTACAAGAACAGATGCCCTCACTGCAATCTACTAGGCACTCTCCAGCACGTCATAGGAGAGTGCAATTTCTCCAAAGACCGCCCCCCACCTATACCCATAAGTAATTCGCCTACTATCCTCACCGTTGACGAGCGATGGGAGATCTTGCTATCCAGCCCCGCCCTGGAGGACCAGCTCCGACTGATCCACAGGGGCCAGGCGGCCCTGGAAGCATATGGAACCCGTGAAGAGGGAGCCACCCCATCGGGCGCTTAACGCGCTCTGTCTGACAATAAAAGTTGTTTCCTCCTCCTCCTCCCTGACCTGTGCGGGAAATTTGAAACCCGGGCGTGGCCAATCATCATCATCAATTTCGGATGGCGCCACCAATACCCGAGTGGGAAATGCTCAACAACCGGAGCACCCCCTTTGGATTGAAGTGGCGCCGTCTCTCTAGGTGTCGGTGAAGTTCAGTTTTTGGTTAACGTGGTCTTAACTAATTTATTACTTACCCGTTCACGTCACCAATGACGTAGGCGGCCTCCTCATCGCGAGCACAGGCCGTGAAAAGAAAATCGCTTCCCCACTTGGCCAGGATCAAGCCAGGGACTTTTGGGTTGCGGGTCTGGCATCCATACCGTTGCACCACAGAGGAAGGCAGAGAGTTGGAGGTGAGCAAACGGTTGGAGGTGACCTTATGGAAAGAATTGGAGGTGATATTTTCCTACGCCGTTGCCACGGACGCTGCCGTTGTTAGGCCTCGCGGCATATGATGGGATATGAGCGGCTAATTTAAGGTTGCGGGACGGCGTTGCAGACACGTTACAGTTTAGCGCAGCGTCGTTGTCGCGGACGCTGCCGTTGTTAGGCCTCAATGCATGCTGGGATGCGAGTGGCTAATTAGGGGCGCAGCCCCTTAGAGGCTCGGGCTGTCGGCGTCCCATGTCGTCGTAATATCATGTACGCACGGTACTGAAACACCGGCACACTCGTTTTCCCAGGCATCGCGCTAGAACGTAACGTGTACTAAAAGAACAAACACGGACATTCGTTTTCCAACGCCTCGCGCTAGAACGCTTCGTTTTTCAAAAACACGAGACTAGCACCAAAGCTATATACCTCTACCCAACGGCGTCATCTGCGCGGGGAAAAACGCCAAGGCGCCAAGAATACACTTATACAAAGCACCCTTCGCTCCACCCCAGGTTTCACGTTTGTGGAGATGCCCGGTATTCTTTTCAAACGGCGAAGCTTGGGCTTTGAAACCGCCGCAGACACTTGTTACTGTTTACTGCTGCGCCGTTCCCACGGACGCTGCCGTTCTCAGGCCATGCTGCATGCTGGGATATGAGCAGCTAAGTGGAACGTTGCAGATACATGTCACTGTTTACACCAGCCGCGCTGCATGCCGGGAGATAAGCGGCTAATTTGATGTTTCTGAGCAAGCTTTTTCCTGCGTAGGCTTTTTACGCCACCACCACATGCGCTGGCCTCTGCGTTTAGCGACCCCTCGCCGCCACGCAGAAGCATTTCAAAGCGGCTGCCCCGCACGTCGCCTTCGGCCTGTTTGAGTTGTCGCGGTCAGCCTGAAGACAGTACGGGCTCTTCACCCTGATGGTGTGCACTAGTCAAGTGTGTGGCCATGAGCATCGCTTTGGCCGCACTTTACATCAGTCCGGCAGCTACGCGAATTCCAGTTAGAGACCTCCTCGCCCTGCATCCGTTTAGTACTCCCCAGGTGTTGTGATTCATGGTTACGGAGAAAGCCACAGTAAGACGGCACCATTGATTTTAACAGCAGACTTCAACATCTACGTTCTCAAACCGCCAAACGGTTCGCTACAAGCCTTTATGACAGATGTCTTCTATGTGCACATTCTTAGCTGCCGCCTTTCCCATTCATCACTTGTCACATCAAGAACTGTGATTGACCACGTGTTCGTCACGCAAATTGAGACGTTCAATTTTTCTGGTTACGTCTCGTGTTCCTCAACGCACTCGCCACTGGTTCCCTTTACATCGATATCTGTTCCAGAGATGCTCCATTTTTGGCATACAAGTGTTACCCATGCGAATGCACCTAAATAATTGTCAGGATTTCAGAGCGAAAGCCTCTGACCTCTGTTTCAAGCACGCGCATAATGTTGTACGAAACATCGGTGGTACAAAAAAAAACTGTGGTTGATTCCTCTGTAATAGGATTCGGTAAAACAGGAAAGTGAAATGTGTAGCGAAATCTTCAGCTGAGCGTGATTTGAGGGTCTGCGGATGTCTTGTGAGTGTGCTTGGTGAGCGACGTCCTGTTGGCGGATCATTTCTGCAAATGTGTACTGGCCTCATTTCCGTGACGGATATGACGTCAGTAAAATCTTGGTGTATCCCGGCGTAATACGCTTCGTGTTAAAATATAAATCCTGAAAACGAACAACCCTAAATACAGCCTACTATTTAGTACTAAAGGTTGCTTCCCCGCAAGACGACCCTGTGTGCAGCGGTGCATCCTTTACAGGCCGCTTGCTTCGTTGTACTGGCTTCCCTTCCGTGATGGATATGACGTAAGTGATATCTTCGTGAATCCCGGAATAAAACACTTGCGTGTTAAAATGTTGCAGTTGTGGTCAGCACGCGCATAATGTTGTATTTAATTTTGTACGAAAGATCGGTGGTACAAAAAATGTTTTAGTTGTGGTCTGAGAGAGCGGCAGCCGAGGATAGCGCACCGGAAATGAAGACAGCTGCGCCCGAGGACGGAAAAGGGCAACGCAGCGCGCACTACAAAAAAGAACGAGCAGTGTCAAAGAACAGTAGGCCTCTGCCGCACGTACACTTGGAAGCCGACTTGGAAGGTGGAGGTACCGACGGGGATCCTCGCGATGGCGGACAAGAAGAAGGAGCTTCGGTGAGTGCTGTGCAGAGGGCTAGTCAAATGGTGACGGGTGCGCTGTCAAAGTTGAAAAGAAAATTTGGCACAGTGGATCACGATAAGATTCCACTAGACATTCGTCTTTACATTCTGAAATATTTTTAAGGATCCTCCGTAAATTTTTCTTGCAAGCATGTAATAGGAAAAGCAGGATTTTTGAAACTAACCACTACCGCGCAATAAGGCTGGCCGGTATAGAGACTACCAACGCCTCCCAGGCACCACCTTCTGCCCCAACAAACGTTTCCCAACATCAACCCCCCTGATGAATCTAAAACGGCTGCAAACGTCCCATACCAACACCAAACCAAACACCCGGACCTAAAGACTTGATAAGAAATTGTTTCTGGGCGGGTTGGTGGACCCTTGGTGACATGGTCA
Source organism: Haemaphysalis longicornis (assembly GCF_048455015.1). Lineage (NCBI taxonomy): Eukaryota > Metazoa > Arthropoda > Arachnida > Ixodida > Ixodidae > Haemaphysalis > Haemaphysalis longicornis. The sequence goes on along the minus strand of NW_027526385.1, from coordinate 178,054,730 downwards.
AAGCGTTAAAAAAGACGCACACATAAAAGTTGGAAGGACAACCGCTAGTAACAACTGGTTTCTTACTTTAAAGTGCAATAACTTGGGTAGGAGAGTAATGCGCAGAAGAACTGCGTGCAGAACTTGACAAAACCACTTATCAGACTAACAATGAGCGGTATCACACTATCTCATTTCACACTCTCACATCCTAAATCATCTTTCACTAAAACGTAGAAAGAATCTTTCACCAGCAGAGCTGTTTATGCCCAGCGTTATCCCCCCATCGCAACAAAAACCCTTGTGGAGCGATGACGTCACCTCGCGTTGCCTAGCAACCCCTGGCGCAGCTGTGCATAGAGGCATGGCTTTGCAAAGTCCCGCTGGCGCCCGTCAAACCGTGACAACACATGATATAAAAGCTGGTGTACAGCGGCGGCGTCCAGGCTTGCGCGTGTGTTTGCGCCATGTGAGGAGCTGGAAAATACCAATAACAAACTCCCGTGATCGTGCGCCTCGTGAAGAGCGATGAAGGATCGCCACCTCTGCTGTTTCTCTAGCCTTGCACCACAAGTACAAGGCTGCGTAATGTTTTATTTTTGCACTAATCAGTGTATGTTACATGCATTTTGGAGAGCACTTAAGAGTTAAAAACAGAAAAAAAACTTTAAACAAACATCCGTGGGGAGAATGCTACATCATAGTTCACAGTTTTGGGAACAGCGTTGCATAAGGGCAATGCGGCAGCATCTTTACCATGCGGTTCAAAAAGTGTATTTATCTTGGCTCTGCGTTTGCCCAAAAGGAATATCTCTCAATAATTTCTAACAAACTGGGGATCGTTACCCGGCGTTTAAATCTTGTATACTTGGACGCTTTTCATTTCATTCGATAGAAATCACTCGTTGCGGCTGGGAATCGAGCCCGCATCAGAACATCGCTTTCATTACTGGACCCCGTGGTGGATGTCAATTAGAGAAGGGTTGTCGACTTCCATACAAGCTCGTCAATTCCAATAGGTCACACTTGCACTGCAACATTTATTAAGCTGGCGGTGCAAAGAGGATTCTGTTCCCTTTATCCAAACAATATATTAAAAAATGAAGTATATGGAAAGGGCAGTTGCAGAAGGAGTCCCTAATGGAGTCCTCGAACGTAGGACCACACCCCCCATTACTATGCTTGTAAGGTATTTTATTCGCTCTCTTTCTCCGCTGGTGTGGCTTAAAATGTGGCAGCAAAAGCCTCATTATCATCATTTCCACCTGTGTCCTCTTCTTCTGTCGCTATTAATCACTACGAGGACGTATACCGTAATGCCTATGTTCCTGCTGAGCGGGCCGGTTTTGCTTTTACATAATTTGTGCCTTTTCCTTCCCACCGTTACTGTTGTCTCGGGACATAGGCGACAATTCCCCATTGCGCCATAGCTCGCCATCGACGACGACGAGGGAGGGATTGGCGTGCAGCCGGAGCGGACGTTCTCATGGCCGCTTTGCAAATGTTCGAAATAGATCACTCGTCATCCTGAACCATCATTTCGTCTCATCTGTTGTGCCGACACGTAACATCTTCGTGGACGGTGGGGGTCATCCCTATCGTGGCCGTCATGTAGCGCTATTAGTTAAAGGCTAACCCAATCACCTTGGTTGTCCGAATGTTTAGGCTTAACGTTTGGTAGCATTAACCCTAAGCATTAAGACGTACCAAGCAACATCAAATCTATTGTACTTCAAGCTGCTGGTACCGGCTCAGGACGTCGGACCTGGAAGAGAAACACCCGGCCTAACCTCTACCCTGTGGTGAAGAAATGGTGCTGCTGTCGCTTCCGTATTGGTGTGATGGCATCCGTTCTGGTCATAGTTCAAGCCTCAAGGACCTGACTGGCTGTAACACATGACTTCTGGCGATAAATATTAAGAAACCGGTAAATCTTCATTGTATAGGCGCGCTTCAAAAGCATTTCAAGAACCACGTATTGCAAGAAACATTTTTGTACATATTCTTCAAGAAGTTGCTGATCGCTGGTGCACAAAGCGGGCAGTTCATCATCACCCCGTTGTGACAGAATACAGGCAGAATAATCAAGTCACAGTTCAAAAATCACGCTGGGAAAAGATACTTCCCAAGAAGGCTGTTGGTTCTCGCAGCGTGAAACCGCACTTGAGTCAAGTTTGTGAGTGGGCGATGGCTCAATGACATCTTCACTCACATCTTCGCAGACAACGTTCACTGACATCTTCAAATGTCATATACGCTGAGATATCCTTTCACTCCACAGGACTTGAGAAACCATCACTTTTCCTTTTTCCCGCTAATCCAGAGACACAGTCCCAACACTCCAGCGAAGGCTGACATGCCTCCAACTAAAAACATCATGTAGTCGTAGGATCCCATTGTGTCCCTGAAGAAACCTGAAAGAAATGACGATTGTAGGGTGAGCATGTCGTGTGAATACTGAACGTTTGTTGCGGTGGGACACTACCGAAATGCGGAACAGCTGAGTGCATTTTTAGTATTGGATATCAAGCTTGTTTTTCATACAGAAATGTAACCGAAGCGAGCATTGGTCACTGAAATAATTTATATCACATGCCTATTGTTATGAAAGCAAAATATGGTCGGTAAATTATATACGTTATCCCAAAGCGTATCACTCTGGTTGGGGCTTAGTTTTAATGCCTGAGCAATTTTTACGTTATACACGAACCAGAAAGCTCTCATTTCTTTGTAATAGTGGAAGAATATATGATTTCTAAAGCTACCATTCAAAATGTAAACTTAAACACCAATTAAAAAAAGGAACTAAAAGCATTGAAAACGAACCAAAATTTCCATATTTCAGCTTCTAATATACCTAACCGGGAGTTATATACCTAATAACTCCCGGAGTCTAATATACCTAACCACCACATAGACAATACCAAAATTAAAATGAACCAATCAAATTGCTAAGGTCTGCCAAATCCCCCGTGGGTACGTGATTATACCTAAAGAAAGAAACCGCTCTGACGCATAGCTCTTTTTGCGTGCTTTGAAAGCGAAAGCAATATGGATACCGCCGGCGATACCTAGTAAATATCATTGCTGCCGCATCGTGTTGCAACTCTTGGCATTTATTTTTCCCTCCTTTGAATAAGAACTTTAATACACAAGCTGAGCGCACTTTCCGACACAGCTTCCACGGAAGTACAGTTCTCCGCGGCGGACACGCGCCTGTTCTGCTTTGGTGCCGTCACGTTCACATGTCCCGCTGCACGCATACCGTTAACTCCTCCCCGCCGTAGGCAATTTGCTGAGGTGGAGTGGGGATAAAAGCCTCTGCTCCAAGTCTGCAGACCCGCGTTCTATTCCTGTACGAACTCAAATGCCTTTTTAAAGAGGAACGGTTATAGAGGACAGCTTCTGATCCAAACTGTGTGCGTCGACAGGGAGGGTGCGTCAAAAAAAGTGGCGTCGACATCATTTGATCTTCCGGCAAAGCCAACTTTCTGGTCAATGACCCGTAGTTTTTCATCTAATACCGATACCGGAAGACCGTCACACTAAAATTGGCCGCTAGGACGACTCCATAATTCTGCCGAGCTTCATTTTCGTGTCAGAAGTAGTTCACGGTGAAATGTAAGTGTCACAAATGTTCCGGTTCCTATCAATACGGGGCCGTCTACGGAGGAGGTGTAGCTACACAAAACGGCTGTAACTCTTGTTTTATAGGCAAGGCCCATTAGGGGCTCGGGCTGTCCGCGTCCCATGTCGTCGTAGTATCATGTAAGCACGCTACTAAAACATCGGGACACTCGTTTTCCAACGCATCACGCTATAACGTAGCGCGTACTAAAAGAACAAACCGGGACACTCGTTTTCGAACGCCTCGCGTTAGAACGTAGCGCGTACTAAAATAACAAACCGGGACACTCGTTTTCGAACGCCTCGCGTTAGAACGTAACGCGTACTAAAAGAGCAAACCGGGACACTCGTTTTCCAACGCCTCTCGCTAGAACGCTTCGTGCTCCAAGCACACGGGACGTTAACACCAAAGCTGTATACCTCTAACCCCCCTCCCGAATGGTTTCATCTCCGTAGGCAAAAACCCCAAGGCGCCAAGAATACACTTATACACTGCATGATTCGATCCTCCTTAGGTTTCACGTTAGTGGAGATGGCCCGGTATTTTTATCAAACTGTTCTGGAGCAAATTATACAAAAAACAGCCGCTAAGATGACTCTAACTTACTTTCGCCTACTTTTTATAAATAAGTAGTCCACAGGGATGTTGTCAATGCAATGAAATTCCCGTCTGCTGTAAATACTTGGGCTCCTATGAGAGGGAAACAGACCGCCCCATGCATGTCTGCTAGTACAAAAATTTATCCTTCCCAAGTTTCTTTCACCTAATTAACTACGAAGTATACTCAACCACAAATTACAAACAACGTGTTTGTTCCGTGCCCTTGTACTGCGCCCACCTCCTCTGCCCATCCTTCTTCACAGACTGGAAGGGCACTGCATTTTCAAGGGCGGAAGCCTTAGACCTCCGTGTTTTATGGAACGCGTGAGATACAAATTATCGTTTCCGAGAAGTTTGAAAATTAATGCAACTTGAGCGCCGATCCTGCATCATATTGTTGCGGCCTACCAAGTTTACACTTCTTTATTTCAGTTTTAATGCGCCTTTAAATTCCTTCATTCATTTTATCGCAAACAACGCTAAATATTTTGTTCCTTTGTCGACGGTGTGCTGACACTTCGTACGGCTACCCGTTTGATGCTGCTTTTGCAATACGTACCGTCACGACAGTGCATTCTTTTTCCAGCCTTCTGTAAACGCATTACCAAAATTTGATACTCGAAAACAGTAAGAACAACGGGCAGAATAGCAGGTGCTGTATGCATTAATACAAGCTCAAAGACACTACAACTCTTACGTTTTTGCCACCCTATCCTTCAGAAGCACATTCTATGCCATGAAACATATTTTCAGGAAAGCTACCTCATGCGTTCACCATCGCCTAACCCCGGAAAAGGCACGTGCAGACTGGCGTGAACACGGCGTCATGGTTGAGTCTGTTCACCGTGCTCACATCGATGTGAACCCCTTTTTTATGAGAACTAATATGTTTTAATAGCGAAGCTGTTCTTGGTCAAACCTTTCATGGGACGAGGCGTGGTAACGCGGGCCTCTGCAGAGATGTGGAGAGGGCATGGCCTAGCGAGGGGGCGAGCGAGCATTAAGAACACGTGCAGCGCAGTGTGGGGAAGGAGACCAAAGGCCAAGCCCAGGCGCAGCATATTGGGGAGGTGGGGAGCGCGCACCCAGCGCAGGTGGGCGCAGTCAAGGAGAGGAGAAGAGGAGTCGGCCAATTGGAGAGCGCTCCCAACAGAAGTTTCACAGGAGCGCGCATATATAAACGAGTGCGCTTGGGCGCCATTTCTCGAATGTTCGAGAAACGGGTAAAGTAGCGCGCTCCCCGGAAGAAGAAGCCGCCCGCCGAGAGCGCCAGCAAAAGTTGGCGCGCGCGAACACCACGAACGCGAATCGATCTGCTGGCTTTGACGTTCAATGAAGGTTAGCTTTGCGATTATGGAAAAACACCAAACAGCTTCGCTGTTATCATCAGCGTACGCGAGGGTGCATCAGTGAAGCTGGGCTAACTTTTTTTTGCACACTCATCAAATTTTTGTCTTGTTCCGCGTCTCAAAATCCAGCTTCGTGGGACATGTTTTGAATTGGCGGTATAGTTACATCATAAAAAAAACAAGGCTTTCATCTCAAATGTGGGTGCAGTGCATCCTTTCATCTGCGAAAAGAGCCAGAAATGTTATCTTAACGTGCCGGCTTTCTCATTTGGGTATTCCGCTGGTTTAAATTTCGCGAGAAAAAATAAAGTGTAATTCTGCATTTGTGAATAGCAGAGAAATCAGGTTTTTATACCACGCCCTCGACAATTTTTTTAATTTGTTTTATCGGCGTGTACAAAGAGAAACTTTCTACAACCATAGTATACTTTTTCCCCACAACGGCCCACAATGTAGCACCCCTCTCATAACATACCAGGTTGTGTATTCATGTGCCCCCTCCCCCCCATCCACTGCCCCTCCCATGAGAAGTGGGAGTCTGCTCTGACCAGCTCGGTGCCGGAGCATCAACGTGCCCTGGTGCAACGAGCCCTGGAGTCGGCGCAGGCTCGCGGCCTTCTGGACACAGGAGGCTGACTACATCCCTTGGTTGCTCAATAAAGATGTTTTAAGGGTGAGGCCCCTTAGGGGCTCGGGCTGTCGGCGTTTTATGTTGTCGTCATAACCGTCGTCTCATGTAGTCACGGTAATAAAACACCGGGCACATGAGTACGGGTCGCGTTGGAATGCTTCGTAACGCGTACTTATTAAGATAAACACCGGCACACTCGTCTACGCCTCGCGCTAGACCGCTTCGTTCTTCAAAGCCACGATACTTTTAGAGCAAAGCTGTATAGCTCTACCATCCAAACGGTTTCATCTCCGTTGGCAAAAACACCAAGGCGCCAAGAATACAGTTGTACACTGCATGCTTCGCCCCTCCCCAGGTTTTACGTTAGTGGAGATGGCCCGGGATTTTGTCAACACCTCCACATTTTAGACAGGGCAAACTTCATTGGTCAAGGTGTTTCATTGGTCAAGGTGTTCAAGACGCTTCCGGAGTGGCCGGCACACGGAAGGACTATAAATTGCGTCAAATAAAGTTGTTGCACTGGCACAACTCCCCGTGTGCTTCGCACTACTTACATACGGTATGTCACGACAGTTAACTCCGTCTATTTATATCTATACGTCCGAGGTAAATTCCCTATAGGCTGTCGAGAGGGCGTCTAGCAATTTCCTGTTGGAGTTTCCACAATTGTTAGGCCATGCACAACGGAACCGCAGTTCAAAAAAAGGTTCGTAGGTCATCAACAGAGCAAGCAAATTTTTTTCATGATGAGAACCTCCACAAAAGTCGACGGTTTCAGCCTTTACCAGGATCAACTGGGACTTTTTTTACGCCTGGAGTTTGTTATCGTCATGCTAGAAAAGTTATGTTGTGGCAAAAGTGTGTGTTATGGCAGAAAATGTTCTTCTTAATTTGCAGCAAAAATATCTTTTAAGCACGTCGTCTACTCGTCGTTTGTTAAAGGCAGGCGAATATTGAGAACTGCACGATTTTAGCCAAAAACAAAGTCCTATCGGTAGTTCTTATTGGGTCCGCTATTTAGACCTCGTTTCTTGGTGACAGGACCAAAACAAACTGCATTGGATTGCTATGAGCCTGTTATTTCAGCCTCAGCCTCCATTCTGCACACTTGCCTAATTAGAGAGCTCGATATTCTAGAAAACTTCAGTGGACCCCCTATTGATGTAGGCCGGAGGGAATATTTGAGCTTTTCCGGGCTCTTGCGTGGTGGAGAAAAAGAACTTTCCAAACTTTGAGGTCGCATTTGCCGCGACTGTCACGCCACGTACAAGAAAGGACATATGAGACTGCATCTAAGTACAAGACACACAGCCATGCTTTTTTAGAGTTTCTGACCTCAATATGAATGATTAGACACACAACAACTACAGATAATGCCCCCTAAACTTAATCTTAAAACTTTAAATTAACGCGAAAGTACTTTATAGCTACTGAATTGGTATACCGGAAGAAATTTTTTTTATCAACCGCTCACAAGATTTCTTCAATGCTCACAGCAAAATTCCCGGCGATATTTGAGGGATAAGAGGGACCTCAACCAGGAAAATAATAGATGGTGAGGAAGGGGCGTCAGAAAAAAATTGATATTGCGATTGTATTGTCACGTGCTTTTTAAGTGAGGACAGCCTTATGCTGGGGCTTCCAATAAAAGACGCCGACGAAGAGCGCTTGGCGCAAAACGGATCCTCGGCATCTCATCGCGAGCTGGTGGCTGGAACTCGCTGCTCAAGCGCTTTCTGGTCTAGTCCTCTCCACCACTTCTCTTGCTTTTTAGGACCTTCATTAAAGCCCATGGCTACCAGAAACATCATTTCTTGTACGCTACAGCACGTACATTACTCCCACTCAGTTTTCACTGAATATAGATGGGAAAATTACAGTGGCAGCTTGATTCACCTTATTGCGGCACTCCATGAAATACCTATACATTAGAGGATTTGTTTCAGAATTCATTAGGTTAGGCCAATAAAATATTGTGTGATAACTTATTAAAACTAATTTCGAGAATTCGCTTCGGCATTTCTGGTACCCAACCCTATTTTACCATCCCCCCCCCCCAGCTGCAATAAAATAAGCTATGATTCGCCTGCCTTTCGCATTTTCCTAGAAGCGTTCTTGATGTGAATAGGTTTCCAAAGTAGCTGCCAGGAGTTTCGTTACCGTCATTTGCAACGCAGGTTGAAATATAAATATTTTGTTAAAAATCCTGGACTGCACATCCAAACCCTTAAGCGCTGCCGAAAGCACTTGTGATTTATTTATCGTTACCCTAGAGCCCAACTTCACTAAAACAGTAATCTCCTGAACACGCGCTAGGTAGAAAAGAACCGTAGTTCAAGGATCTTGCAGCTATCTTTCGCCCTTACCTGTTATCGATGGCGTAGCGAACTGGAGAGGTATCGCCATTAATCCACTCAGTCCCCACACAAGTGGAATTCGATGAGCTCCATGGTAATCCGCTACAATCACTGTTATCAACGGTGAAAGGCTGGACTGCATCATTGATGATAACAGATACACACCTAAATAGGCTTCAAAGCCTGATGTCAATGGTAGCACAAGTGTCGTCACGGAGTGTAAAAGCAGCGCCACTACGGTCACTAGCATGCGGCTCATGCAGCCGTGATCTGCAAACGCCATGATGGCTATGCGGCCAATGAAGTCGCTTGCTGCGGAGTACGTCACCATCAGCTCAGCTTTCGAACGATCGGTACCCTTGTCCAAACCGTAGTCAACAACCACTGCCTTTATAGCTACAACGCCGTACTGGGCGATCGCAAACATGAGTATTTTTGTATAAAATCCAGGGCTCAGAAGTATTTTCCGCTTGTCTTTCCCAATACCTCCCTTGTAATCATCAAGACTTCGGTTGTGCCGGAATACACCCCCACCAGTTCCAGCGACAGTGTCCCGGCTTTGTTGTTTACTTCCAGGTTGATTAGAGGTGGCTTCCTGAACTTTTTCACCTGAGGCGTTGCTTACATTAGTAAAAACTGCACTCCCGCTTAGGACTCTTCTCATGGTTATGTTCTCAGAACTTGAAATTGATTGTTTCGAAGAAGATGAGACGATGTCAGTGATGGGTGTTCGTACATCTTCCTTTGGCGGCCCTAACTGAACTTTATCGGCTTCTTTGAAGTGGCGTTGTCTTCGACTGGTGAAGGGTTCTCTTCGAAGTGTCAGCATGAACGCAGTGACGTGCAAGCACAGAGCCCCACACACGCCGAGCGCTCCACGCAGGCCGTACTCTGCTGTAAGGGAGGAAAGAATCTTGGGGAAGATAAGACCGGAGATCGTGTGCCCGCCTTCTTTTAAGCCCATGGCGATGCTGCGGCACTTCTGGAAGCAAGTGCCGATGGCCACGGCTACCACAGTTTCCACAATGCCCATTCCAGCACCTGAAAGTTAAAACGGGCAAGAGCTAAAGCTGTCTCGCCTTGTGCGGAAGGAGCAAGACAGGGAAATGACGATGTGTGTAATCTTAGACCTCAAATTGTTGATTATAGCGTGTTAAAAGCAAACTATTTTTATATATCTGGTGCCTGCGTTTTTCTTAGGGGCAAATTATGAATGCACTGACATATTTACAACCGAACCATTGGACCTACAGCTTTTCGTGTGCTCGTCGGAAGTATACTGTTGTAGTGCTGTGGTGCAGTTTATTTGAGAGATTTTTTGGCGTGCGTCCATTCAGAATCTCGCTATAGCCCTTCTCACGTTATTTCCCGCCAAGAAAACACAGTAAATAACAGCTTATCTTTTTATTAAGATTCCACACTTCACTCGTGGTGTATAGTGAGTAAATCACGTGTATCTGTATTGCAAGACTTGATGAATAGTTTGGTCTAGTGTTTGGTGCTTAATGAAAGGTAGAAATTATGACAGCGTGCCAAGGTTTCCTCTACTCTGTATCGCTCCGCTTGGCACAATTAGCTCCCCGCCATCGAAAAAACCAAACCATTCCTGGCTGTAAACATGATTGCAACCCGTGATTCGTGTGTCAGCCACCATTTTAAGTTCACAAATTATTTTCTTTAAATATGCGGAATTCTGCCTTCCAGGTGACTTCTCCGCTTTAACGCATTGTTATGTTCAACGCAGCTTTATAGTCGCAGCGGAGGTCAGTATTAGTGTTCGATGTAAAAAAAACTATAATTGGCCTGGGCCTAAGGGGACTGAAACAACCACCGGAAGGCAGGTTAGTGACCTGAAAAATCATGCTGGCCGATGCCTTTAGAGATATAAAACGACGGAAATGTTTAAAAATATCCGTATAGCATGCTAACATTTGCCACAGCATCCAACAATAATAACGGTACTAAATGTTGCCCCTTTTGTGCGACCAATGACAATGATGAGCATGTGCTGCAATAGCGACCGGTCGATATCGGCGCTGCAAAAAGTTATGGCAATCATTTACGCGGGGCTGATTTCGTGTATTTTATTAAAATAAGTACAATATTGATAATGTTCACAATAAAAACTGCAGTTGCCATCAACAGAAGCTATTTGTACAGGTCGCTGATGCTACACAGGTTCTGTCAGGCAAAGTACAGAAACAATATAAAGTATTACGCTGGAAGTTCTACATATTTAGTCAAACATCTGTAATTTAGTATAATTAATAGACTCACCCTGAAATGCACCCAAGAACACGATGATAAGTGTCATGTCTGTAGCAAAGACGCAGATCATAGGACTTATCCAAACGAGAAAGCTCCCGACCATGGCGATTTGGAATAGGCTAAGATACGTTTGAAGTAGCGGTACCAGCAACCCTGCAAAAGTAGACGCCATTTAAGAACCTAAAATTACACTCGGGTTAAAGCAAGGACTCGCCGAAAGTTTGACGAAGAAATCAACATGCACCACGCTGCAATGCTCTAAACAATGAATGCGACTAGACGTTGTTCTTAAACGTACGGGTATAGACACCTAAAAGTGGCGTGCAAGCTCTCTTGAAACGGTTGCTTCCAGTAGGCTCGTTATGGGCCGAGATTTTCCGTGGCGTTGCGGAAGTCCATTTGTTCCTCTATTTCTTCATTTACCTTTGTACCAAAGCAAACATTACATTGGTGGAGTTGGTGGATCGAAGTAAACGTTTCATGCAGTTTCGAAGAGGACAGATCAGTTCACCAGAAGAAAAGGAACGCAGTAGTACTAGCAGAAATGATGGTAGGAGCAAATTAGCAACCGTTAGGTGACAGGAGGAGAAAAGGGGTAAAAGCGTATCGGCAACCAAAAGCACCGCGAAAACATTTTGGCGTTAGGTATTTCGTTTGAGACAGCAATCAGCCATATTTTCATTTTCTCTCACTGCTATAAGTGGAGGCAGATTCTACAAGGCGGGGATGAAATGACCTTTAGTGCCCGAGATTCTACACTTGGTGAAACGTCGGACAAAAAAAATGGCCGCGTATCTGCTCCTTTCATTGCAAATGTCGACGAACCACAATAGTCGGCTGGCGCCCCTGCCAAGTAAATGCCTCCCTTCTCTTTCCGCTCACCTCTCATGCTGTTCCTCTCCCGTCTCGTTCCTCCCAAGACAACATGTAAGAGGTTTGCTGAAGTCAATTTAAATTTACCGCGTTCCAATGCTCCAGTCCGGGTGCCTCGATGCCAGCGCTGCCGCACGGCGGAGACGCGCGTGAATCGAAACACCGTACTCAAATGTTTATAAACCACGTTGCCCTACTCCATGTGCGTTCCAAAGAGAACGTGGAAGGTATTTAGTGGGACCTTTCCTACTGCATTGCCGTTTGATTTCTTAAACTGCCGCCAGGAGCTATCGTGGCGCGGGCAACAGCAGGCGACGCAGTGATTTTTTTTTTGTAGAATTTCATTTGCTGTCGCAAAAACAAAGCATCTATAATTTTTTTAATAAAGGAATACTGCAAATATCACTAATGTATTAATTTTTTCGCCTTATATTTGTGTGATGTATAGTTCTTGTTCTACAAGGTTGAAAAGTATGAACATTTCAACCGGACTCACACACTTAGATTTGGCTGTGGGTATATGAAACTATTGCGCAGCTTCTGTTTCACTTTGGTCGGGTGGCTGAATCGAGTCCCGACTAGACAGGTTTTATATAACTCCAGACCAAATCACCGCTGTGTCAAACATAGAAGTAAATCAATTCCCTAGTATGGCCGGTTACATTTTCGACCATTACCCAGTGTTCCTGTCCCTATTTACAGGTCACCGTAGACTTGATGGCGCCCGACACTGGAAGCTTGATACTAGAATACTGCAAGATGACGTTGCGTTATTGTCAATAAAAACAGATATTTATTCTTCTCTACCGATCAAAGGTACCATACAACAGTGGGACAGTTTAAAATCCATATGGAGGCGACTAGATCAAACAGCTAGCCAACAAAAAAAGGTTCCTGACTCAGCTGAGCCTAACAACAGGCTCAAGCGTATCCGGATAGTTAGATATGATAAAGAACTAACGCCTTTAATGAGTGAATATCTTGGCATCCTTACGGAGCGGTACAAACGCCAACTGAATGAAATAATGCAGCCATCCGCTGCTTACAATATTCATGGTCCTTGCAACGGTAGTTTAGAAATTCAAAGATTTTTGGCGACGCGTGAAACTCCAAACATTATAGAGTGTGTGCGCTGCCCGGATAACACCATCTCCACAGACCCATCAGCTATAAAATCAGGGTTTATTTCTTTTCTGAGGTTTTTCAGGAGATTCGCTCGAGGTAGATGAAAAACACATGGTAGCACAACTATGTTCTGCTTCAAATTCCCTACCTCAGGTTCCAGAAAGCGTACACTTTCAAATACTGAAATACGTTACCTGTTCCAAGCTATACGACATTTTAAGAGAAATGAAAACCGAATCGGCGCCTGGCCGGACGGTTTGCCAACGGAATTCTACAAGCGCTGCTGGGAAGAATTAGGCTCTTCCTTAGTGCAATTATAAATTCAATCCTAGCAGATCAGCGGCTTCCAAGTTCGTTTAAGAGAGGCCGTCTAATTTTACTCTTGAAAGAAGAAAAAGACCCCTCTCTCCCGAGTTCTTACAGACCAATAACCGTTTTAAATGCGGACTACAATATTTTAACTTCCCTTTTGGTGTCCAGGATTAAAGCTCTTTGGCCGGACCTCCTATCACTCCAACAAATTGGCTCGGTCCCATACAGAAATATTTTTTCGGCACTTAGCCTAACTCGAGACATACTAGCCTATACGCACCAAACTGGTATTGCCGGCTTGTGTGTCTCTTTAGACCAAAAACAGGCATTTGATAGGGTCAACCATTCATACCTGCTTGCCATATTTCAGGCATATGGGTTTCCCTCTGAATTTGTTCAGCTTCTCCGAGAATTTCATGATAATTTATCCAGTGACCTGGTCATTAATGGCGTGGTACAGGGTGAAATTGCAATTCATAGAGGTGTCAGACAAGGATGCCCCTTGTCGCCGCTTGTTTTTGTCTTATGTCTAGACCCCTTCATCAGCAAACTCGTTGATAACCCCAAAATTAGGGGTCTCCCCTTGCCCGGACAAGGCTCTGTTAAAGTGTCTGCGTAGGCAGATGACGTCACTATTTTTATTCGGGACACTGATAGCCTCACGGCTGTTCTAGGGGAATTTGAGTCTTATGCTCGACTTTTAGGTGCCGAGTTAAATGTCACAAAAAGTGCTGTCCTTCCTCTGGGAAACGCTACACTCGCCCCCATTCATAATTTAAAAATAGTTCGAGACCTGAAGATTCTCGGCGTCAAATTTACCGCACAAGGTGTTTCTCCAGACATGTGGCCCGAGTTAGTAGATGATATTCCAAATAATTTTTCCCGGGCTAGGTCTTTCAACTTCTCTTTTTTGGAGAAATCATATCTGATTAAATGCGTTTTTCTTGCTAAATTATTTTTTTGTCTCAAGGATTATGCTGCCTCCCAATTTTGTTACGCACAAAGTGTACCGCGACATTTTTTTTCTTTCTTTTGGGATGGAAGCACGGAGCGTTTAGCGAAAAATGCCCTGCGCCTCCCACGCCGCTCTGGAGATTATGGTCTCCCTTGCATTGACCTCGTGAGCCAGTTGTTGGCCCTTAGAGTCGTCTCTTCACTTCTCAGTGACGTAGAAGCTCCGGGCAGACCTTTGATCCTCTACTTTCTCGGTCTTTCTAGACGGGTTCTTTGCCCAACTATGGCCACCAACCTACACCCCAGTGCAGCTATCCCGTCGAGACTCCTCAAGGCCGTCATTACTTTAGCTAAGAAAATTTGTGCACTGGATGGTGATCTCGATTTTGTGAATGAACAACCTGCTAGGCTGTGTGAAAAAATAGTTACAGCGAGGTAGGGCCAGATTTCCCGTGGTTACGGTTGACTTCAGGTAGGCTGCCAGAGGACGCCAAAAACACAGTGGCAAAAAGCGTGGCGAATTCTTCCCACAAAAACAGATTATTTCGCTGGGGAGTAACACAGAACTCTTCCTGACCCAACTGCGGCCAACCAGAATCCACGGCACACACTTTCTCAAGCTGCGCTGTTGCGCGTTGCTTTTGGCGCATCATACACCGTGCCGCTCCAAGTTTGGGGCTTGCACGGTATCAACTGAGAGAACAGTGCCCTGGCACTCCCCTAGGCAAACTATTCATAGTAATTGGCGATTATATACTATGGTGTAATCGCTGCAGGGCCGTTGCACAGAATCGCAGGCTACATATGCAGTGGCCCTTGCTTTCATTTTTCAGACAACACCTCAGGACCTTTCTGGAAGGCTAGTCAGCCCTTTTGGGTGAGGAAGAGTTTCTGCGACATTGGTCTACCCGGTTTATTGAGGTTTCAAACAAGAGGGTTATTATGCATGGCAGTTTTCCAGACCTGTGTCCTTTGGTATTTTTGTTGTAACAATTAATTTTGGTGTTAGAACTGTGTGTTAGTGCGCTACAGTACCCGTTGCAACATAACACCAACCCTGTTCTGTATATTGCTGCTTTCTTGAAGCGAATGTTTTTGTATCCTTGTTTCCCTCGCATGTTAATCTTTTGGTTGTAACAACTCTAAATTGTTTGTATGTTAATATTTTGTCTACAATCAACTTGAAGCTGTTTATGCGTTTCTGTAAGTGTCTGTGACTGGCAGCCTTCGGGCTCTATTAGTCTTGTAGCAAACGGCGCTGTACTTGTTTATTTGTTGGAGTAGGGAAACGCGGTTCTATAAACGTTGAAGTAGGGCGCCTCAATTAACGCGCGTCTTCGCCGTACGGCAGCGTTCGCATCGAGACACCCGGTTTGTAGCAGTGAAACGCGGGAAATTTAAAATGATTTAAGCAAACCTTTGGCGTATTTACCTTGGGAGGAGCGCGACGCAAGAGGAACAACATGAGAGGTGAGCGGGAAAGCGAAGGGAGGCATTTACTTCGCAAAAGCCGATAAAGACTATCGTCTTTTGAAGACATTTGCAACGAAAGGAGCAGATACGCGGCCAATTTTTTGTTTCTGGTTGTTACGTTGCATCATTGATACCGGGATTTCTTGATAATAAATTTATCCTTTCAGGCAGAGAGACAGACATACAGACAGACCAAAATTTTTGCGTTTAAGTAGCCCAAGAAAGACTATCGTCTTTAAAACGCTTGTATTTGTTGAGTCCAGTACAAGTTTTCAGCCCGCATGGGTGCCCCAACCGTTGTACATGTCGAAAAAGGTACCCTTTTCGCCTCTTAGGGGACGACACCGGCCGATGACCGCGGGGGTGCCCCAGCCAGTTGGGTATACAGGCAGGTACGCGTCTTTTAACCTACTACGTGGACGCCAGCAATCTGACGACGTTGAGACCTCCCATCGTGACGTCACCTGCCGAGCATGTGACTTGAGCGTCCGTCCCGGTCTTGAGGGTGCTCGCGCGCCTCGCCGTGGCCCAGTGTCCACGTACGAGTACTGAATAACGCCACCACAGCACACCAATTTCGTTCGTGTCCTGCGTTCTCTGTGGGATTTTGCACTCGAAGTGGATATTGTGAGACGGACATAATTGGACCACCTCCCTCCCCTCCCCGCCACCCTTATCGGCTTCTCTGCCAGCCGTTTCCCAACAAAGTTTTATCTATATCAACCTATTCTCCGGGTATCAATTAGGTCCTTTAAAATAGTTTTCTAGAAGATCAGCCGACAAGGTGGTCGCTTGGTGATAAATGAAGCATGTATTTTAAAATAAATCCACCCAAATTGATAGTGGTGGCCGCGTAAAGCCGAAATTAGCTATATTTTTAAATGAAAGTAAACGCAAACGTGGCGTTCGGCATCCGCGTCTCTAAATGTGCTCCGAAAAATGTCCAAATGCGTAAACATAACGTACAGAAAGTTCTGTGCCAGTCAAAGATTTGAATCCAAGTCCAACACGCATGTCCTGCGCCATCACGGAGCATTGTCACCAGGAAACAAAAGTTAGACCTAGTGATTGTGTTGTTGTTTTCGACTAAGAAACGTGTGTTAGTTGTAGGAAAACCTGTATTTTATTTGTGCAATGGCATTTGAGGTGGAAGAGCGCCAAAGCAAATAATTTGTGGTCTTTGCATGTTGATATTAGTCAATTAAGACGCTTCGGATTTAAGACGCTTCGGATTTAAGACGCTTCGGAATTAAGACCACGTCTTGAAGGGACACTGAAGTGAATTTGTCAAGCTCCCATTTTTGCTTGCACTGCGTAGACTGGCACAAATTAACACACTTTAAATCGTTTACCCGGTTGACAAGTCGGTAATTATTTTACAAAGCGCGAAAGAAGAAAAACTACCATGCGCGATTTGCGGCGGCCGCACCAACTAAACGCTGTGACGACAGGAGGAAGTGCACCGTGATTGGGCGATGTCCAAGATTACCATTCAAACAAGTTTCGGTTTCGGTTCTGTAAAACAACATGCTTGACATCCGATGTTATCGTTGGATGGGCATTCTCGATATCTCAGTAATCGTCATACCGCCCGCGATTCTGCCATGTTGTCGGCTGTAAAATGCCTAAGATAAGCCTCGTAGGACGGCTTGGAATCCTAGCAATCACTAGCCGAGGCCTACGCAATGGATGAACGCCCTCCCCGTCACCGCAGACGCTCAAGGTCCATGCGCTTTTCCCCCATATTTGGAGCTTGCCTCACTCATGCCTGTATCGTAAAAAGCATGTTCGCACCAAACCAAGGGTCTGCTGATTCTAGCCTGTGCCCACTGCCCGCAAGCAGTCCGTGCGTATGGCAACAGCACGCCAACGAGAACTCGCTAGCGCGTCAGTGTCAGTCTGCGCGCGTTCTGCGAACTCGTTCGTGGAGCAGTGAACATTACGGCCCAAAAATGGTGAACTCAGTTAAGAAAACATCGGCTGAAAACGAAAAAATGAACTTTCAAAAAAAAAGGTATCCTCGGGGATTCGAACTTTCAACTTGCAAAATAACATGCTTAGTGCTCCGGACCACTCGGCCACGGCTCTGACGGCCCTGGAAATATGAGGTATATAATGTATAACCAGTGTACAGTTTCGTTTTCAGCCGATGTTTTCTTAACTGAGTTCACCATTTTTAGGCCGTAACGGCCCAAAAGAATGTGCCTTTCTTCAGTTTCTTAGTCTATACACTGTATAAAGCTCCAAGTCCGGGTCGCTCCACACACGCGCCTCACAAGCGCACATACGACGCTTCGCTGACTGGTACGTTAGTAGGAAAATCTTAGGCCACATGAAGGCGGGAGAAGTCAGCCAAGTCAATATAGGTATACTGAAGAAATAAAATTAACTGAAAGTTTTACCGTACAGCGTAAAACTAGGGAGCAGGAAGCACTTTTTTGCGCTGGGTGAACAAGCACAGCGCTCAGCAGCATGACTACGCATGTGTACGAACGCTTTTCCGTCTAAGAAATGCAATTGCTGGACGTGAGATATTGTGGAAATTTGGGGGACACTTACTGCACGGGCGCTATACAACAAATAGTCACCTAAGCTGCTTGAAATGCTAAAAATAAATGAAAGTGTACACTGGTTATACATTATATACCTCATATTTCCAGGGCC
Source organism: Haemaphysalis longicornis (assembly GCF_048455015.1). Lineage (NCBI taxonomy): Eukaryota > Metazoa > Arthropoda > Arachnida > Ixodida > Ixodidae > Haemaphysalis > Haemaphysalis longicornis. The sequence continues at coordinate 178,036,517 of NW_027526385.1, read as the reverse complement.
GTCAGAGCCGTGGCCGAGTGGTCCGGAGCACTAAGCATGTTATTTTGCAAGTTGAAAGTTCGAAACGAAAAAATCAACTTACAAAAAAAAGGTATCCTCGGGCATTCGAACTTTCAACTTGCAAAATAACATGCTTAGTGCTCCGGACCACTCGGCCACGGCTCTGACGGCCCTGGAAATATGAGGTATATAATGTATAACCAGTGTACACTTTCATTTATTTTTAGCATTTCAAGCAGCTTTGGTGACTATTTGTTGTATAGCGCCCGTGCAGTAAGCGTCCCCCAAATTTCCACAATATCTCACGTCCAGCAATTGCATTTCTTAGACGGAAAAGCGTTCGTACACATGCGTAGTCATGCTGCTGACCGCTGTGCTTGTTCACCCAGCGCAAAAAAGTGCTTCCTGCTCCCTAGTTTTACGCTGTACGGTAAAACTTTCAGTTAATTTTATTTCTTCAGTATACCTATATTGACTTGGCTGACTTCTCCCGCCTTCATGTGGCTTAAGATTTTCCTACTAGCGTACCAGTCAGCGAAGCGTCGTATGTGCGCTTGTGAGGCGCTTGTGTGGAGCGACCCGGACTTGGAGCTTTATACAGTGTATAGACTAAGAAACTGAAGAAAGGCACATTCTTCCATTCGCAAACATATCGTGGCTTACTTTCAACTGAGCGAACGAATTGCGACGACCCGCCGGCGGCCGCCGACTGACTGTGTCGGAAGGTCGGCGAGCCGTACAGTAGCGCAGTCAACCCAGCTCCTCTCCTCCTGACGCCACACGAAAACGCCACAGAAAATGGGCGAGGATTCAGAGAGGAGGACAGAAGTTTCGAATTGATTTTTAGACTAAATAAATTCGCGGAAACGCACTCAGAGTGGTCGAAACATGGCCTGTGGACTCCGGACTACAATTTGCGCTAGTAATCCCGCAATCTTTACAAATCACTTCAGTGTCCCTTTAAAGGTGTCATCGAGACAAAATACAAGTAAAGACTAATTTGTCCCAATAACAACATTACAAAATTTGTCGCAAACTTCGAAAACATAATGAATATGTATCTTAAAGACATCATGTGAAACAGTGGGGACTCCCAAGTCCCTTTCAGGCAACTTTTCTATGACGTCACAGAATCTTTTTCGTGCGGTTACCGGCCCGCAAACTGCCCCATTGCTAAAACACATGACTGGGCGACTGTAGTGGGGCGTCCAGTTCCGTTTGATCGCACCACTTGAACTCTAACGTGCTCTTAACACACTAATAATTACTTCTTTAGTTCCGGCCCTTATGACGTCACTCCTGACGTCGCGTTACAATGAGATCCCTTCGTCACTGTAACGCGAAGTTTGAAAGCTTTGCCGTGCTTGCTTTTTTTGGTTAAAAAACGCCTTTCGTAGCTGGAATTAAACTGGGTGAGGTACTGAAACCTGGTTCTTTCATGGCTTTTTTTAAGATTGTCGCATTGGGGTGTATAGGGCCCTCATCATGGTACCGCCGGGCACCCACCGGTTTCTTTAATGGTTACAGGCGTCCCTGGTCGAGTGCGGACCCTTGAAAGGGGAGTCCACGCCTGGAAAGCTGCCTTTACCCTTGCGAGTTGCCCCTGACCCTTGTCCATCTGGCGGGGCCACCGGTAATCATGCCGCCTTGCCGCATTGCCGGGGCTGAAAGAGTCTGGCGGCATGTCCTGCCACAGGCGGGTAGCGAGTTCAGCGTCCACCGTGGCTGTGGAAGGCACCATGTGCATTCGTGTGCCTTGGTGGCGCCGGGCACCCACCGGTAAAACAGGTACAAGCGACTCCCCGGCCTGGCGCTCGGCCCTTGTGTGGGACTACAACGCTTGGGAAGTTCACCCGGCTTGCATGGGAAATCGCCCTATGGGGCGGCTGCGAAAATTCAGGAACTTAGAAGGGGATCACCACCGCGGTGGCGGTCACTTTTTGTGGCTGGTCGTTTTCGACCTTTTACCGATTTTCCCACCTTCCCACACCCGCTATAATAACCCAATTTTCGGTTTTACCGCTTTTCAGTTATTTACTTCCTCTGTTCATACTCTGCTATCTTCATGACTAACTATATCACTCATACTTCACGTCATAATACCTATGTGTGGGTCCTTTTTTATTCAGTTATTTGTGCCTCGTCTTAAAAATCAAACTGCGCGCAAATTAACGAGGACGTGAACACACTGAAGACACCACAAGCGCAGACTCACAACTGGTTTATTGTTACAAAAATCAGAACATTAAATACCCAGGCGCCCCACATACGTCACATTCTCAGCGCTATCGGCTGTACACACAAATAAAAATAAAAAACTCAGAAGCACACGAATGACAGATAATTCCGCGACGATAACACCATCACACATCAAATATCCTCCCCCTCTTCACCACGCATG